>NW_019722434.1:1232669-1638684 GCF_002891405.2 Cryptotermes secundus | reverse complement strand
TTTTTAAGTTATTAGATTTCAACGAATTAATGTCCTGATTTCAGATAGCTAATACATAACAACGTGAACGAACCAAGAAATGTCTGGCAACATACCTCTTCCTGGTTTCGATATGGAGAGGGGCGGGGAGAATCCATCCTTATTTTCCCGCCGAAACGGAACATTACTACGGCGTTCCTTATGACGAACTACGAGAGAGCGCAACATTTTCCCGAGACTCGACAAGCAGCGGCTGCTTTGGTTGGGTCCGAAGATGCTTGTGCCTCACAGTAAGCAGATTTCAGAATGTTCATACAGAAATTAAAACGGCAGATTATCATGTTGACTGAAAAATTTTGGAAGTAAGAATTTTATAGAATTCACAAGCAGCCTTGCAGACTAAAATATAAACTGTAGCTGGATCAAATTCTTTGTCCTTTCCAGAACGATCCGGACATCGACGAAGATTTTTATGACCTGAGACACCCAGAAGTGACGGGAGAAGGCACGAATCACTCCCGAGACTGGTCCACCTGCGGCTGCTTCGAGTGGATAAGAAGATGGGTACGCGAGAAGGTAAGCAAATTTCAGACCTGTTCATACTTAAATTAAAAAAGCAGATTATCTTGCTGAATGAACAAAATGTGCTTCTGGCAAACTGTCAAATTAGATGTGTTGTAGAAACAGTCACGTCTATGAGTGACCATAGAAGGAAATCGGTTTTGGTGACTCGTTTATTGACCATTTTAAGACACGACCCGTGACTATACTTGATTGTAGCGCCATCGCTAATCTCCAAAATTTAAACATCACTAGGATCCACGCTATCTGTATTCCAAACCGTAGTGCCTGCACTCGTCGTTTCCAGATAATGGCTTCTAACAGTGGCGAGTTTTCAGCTTCCATGCTCTCGTCATTCCAGACCGGCCACTGTCTCACAACTGAACTTAGCTGGCTGATAAACTGTTGCTGGCCCTCAACAGCACAATGAAACTTGGTTTCGAGTCCCATGGGACTCATGGCCATGATTTATGAGAGCAAAATTCAAAGTCAAAGTGAAATTAACGCCGGCGGCTTACCGCCGATCAGGACCACAATTCCTTTAACTGAAGTCCTTCTGTCAGAGTCCTTATGTAACATCCCGCTTCTGACAACTAAGAAAACTTAGCTTTTCTGTCGTTGCGTGCGTGTATAATTTGGCCGTTACCGAGCAAATGCAGCTGTTTTAGAGTCATCGTTTGCGACCACTCAATACGCCACAACATTATATGAAATTCATGAAATAATTAGAAACAAAAGAAAAATAAATTATTACATCTAATACGAATTTGATAAGATAACAGTCTTGTAGCACTCCTTGAAGTCATCATACACGTGTAAGGCTTGAACGCGAGAGACCTTCCTGATTACCGCGATATACTGCATATCGCATAGCAATATTAGCACTCATAATTATTGTGTGAGCTTGTGGGTTTTATTTATCTGAGCGTAATGACTAATGGCGTATTCTTATGTACTCGTGAATGGAACACCGTTCCATCTTGGCACGGGGACACACATACACACACAAATACGTTCTGTCACATATTCCTGATTGGTGTGAATAAAAAGAATGGATTCTGGATAAGATGAATAGAATTATGGACACTCACAAGAAGTAACTACAAATAAGTATAACAGTTACTTTTCCTTGGCACTATAGCCCCAGTGGGCCTAGGCCCACCTCCATGAACTTCTCCGTTCACTTCGGTTTTTCTACATCTTACACATTCGGTAGGACTCCTTGGGCGGGTGATCAGCTTGTCGCAAGGCCTCTACCTGTACACAAACACAGAAAAACGCACACACACAAACTAAACATCCATACCCTGACTGGAATTCGAACCCACGATCCCGGTTTCCAATCGAGCGAAGACAGTACATGCCTTAGACTGCTCGGCTACCGTGACCGGCAATTATAACACTATAGATCACTGGAAATACAACACATAAAATAAAGTATTCAACGTTTGCATAGTCGTCGTTGCTTGGTAGCGAAACTTATCTTCAACTATAGAATTGCCATCTGAATTTTCTTATGAATTACTTCCTGAATTCCTTGAACGAAGTCTGTCCCATGGAATCACTGACTTTTATAAATACTACGCGGTTATCCTAAAAGTCACCATGTTCAAGGGCTCAATCACTGTGTTTCATGAATCCGTTGTGTCGGAGTCTTGTGTTAATTCGTGGCAACGCTTTGATCCCTCCAAGATGGTTCTTTGACGGGGAATTTGCCTTAACTATTAGTTGTCGAGAAATGGGTTATATTCGTTTCATCTTATCATTCCGGTGTTTAGGCAGTGTTCAACAAGCCGTTTCCTAGCATAAGATCTTATTCTTCATAATACATTGCGTGTGTGAAGCAGTTTGCTGTGTTTAGTTATTCACACCGAAAAAAAAACTCACAACGAATATTAATTCTTTGATGCCACCAACTATTCTTGAACCATGCAATTGAAACAGCTAACGAGCCTCTTAGCTACCCGTTCCTGAACCCACTTTGATATTTGTTTCCAGGTGACTCGAAACAGCGAAATAGACCCTAACAGCTCAGCGACCGGCGGTGGCGACAACACACCCAACTGCAAGGGCGAGAGCCCAGCCACCACTGACGGCGACAACACACCCAACTGCAAGGGCGAGAGCCCAGCCACCACTGACGGCGACAGCATAGCCAACAGCGAACTGGACTGCGTCAGCGTCAGGTATGTATACCTCTGGTACCTAACTCGGGTTTAAATCCATGTGGCACTTGGCTGCTCGCATGCACTGAACTGGCACTGCGTACAATATATGACGGAGGAGAACACTTCACAAGTTTCATGTCAGCTACAAAGTTACATGCATATGCTTCATACACTAAAATACGGGTACAGATTCGTTGGCTTATTTGTCAGGAATGAGATAAGCTACTCTAATATTTCTCCTTCGTTTTAAGACTGAAGTTTGCGTAGGTTAGCTGACTAAGACCACCAGACTGTCTAGGCAGTACGTGTACAGCCAATTAGATCAAAGCCACCCTCTGGCTTCATCCAATAAGAGTCAGCACGACGAATCTGCATAAGTACAGCAATCATGAACTCCATCTCCGTTTTTATCACGTACGTGTATGAGATATAGAATCTTCCCCGAGTATTTAGCCACTAGTGGGTGCACACCCTCTCCTTGTTCATGTCTGCCAGTTCATCGATACAAATCGCCTCGTACATTGAATTAGACGCGAGAGCTACATCTTTCCATATCTTTCAGCAGTAACGCTGTTGCATTTGCCGATGTGCGTCTCAGTACAGTTAGATTATAGTGGTGCGTACCGCTCCAGTAACAAAGTGTGACTGCTCATCAGACCGCGCATCCGTTTGTTATCTACCGATGCTACTTCAGCATGCAGACTGTAGTGTGACTGAAGGATTGGAAGCATCTGGAATGAAGTAGTGCAGGCCTATTTCAGGAATGTTGATAGAGGGACTAAGGAGAACAACGAAACCCCACAGGCTGGACAACCAATATCCCGACAGAGATTCGAAACTAGGGCCTCCCAAACTGACTCCCACCTGTTCTGTATGCCTGGGTGTTACGACTCAGTTTAGAGCAGGAAGAGACACTACCAACTAAATACACATCTACATGTACTATTTGTGTGATGCACTTCGCTTTGTGTCTACAGGAGCGAAGGCAGCCACACAGCGCACCGCTCAATGCTGAACCGTGTGGACGCTGTGGAGCTGGGCCTGAAGAGTGCAGCGGGAAACCAGGAGGGAGCACAAAACTCAGTGTCTGAGGGAGACGGAAACGCACAGACACTGAGTTTACAGGCTCCTCAACTGAAAGAAATGGAGCCGTCAGCAACAGAAGAAGGGCCCTTGAACGCAAGTGCAGAGCAGGTAAGCCACTGCACCATGCACTGTGAGTGCGCTTGTAGCTGGGAGGTTAACAGGAAAGCTGGCTGTGAGCATGTAATGTTCTGATGAAGGGAAATGCATTGAGTCGCTCCTGGAGAAGTGCACGAGTTCCGTGCAAACCTCACACACAGCTTTCCTACTGCAAACTTCTCCACCTCCTCCTCTCCCGTGCCCGTATCTTTATATTTCTGTTTAGGCAATGCAGGCTGATCTCAGCCACCGTGTAGCCTAAGCCGCGTTACGTTTCAAACAATGCAGTAAGGGTTTGTTCGTTCGTAGCCCAGAAGGGATGGTATTTCATCGCGTTTTATTCGTGCTTGTGTTGTTCTGGGTTGGGACAACTTTGAGATTGGCCGAACAGCCCCCCCCCCTACTAAACTTCGATGTCGCAAGTTCAGAAACCTTCATTTCGAATTGCAACAGGCAAGGAAGCTTCTTCCGCAATGCTGTGGAGAAAGCAGAAGAAAACATTTTAAGAGTGTAACAACATATTGTAATTTAGCTTGTGGGCCAGTGTGCTGGCCTTTGTTTGTCAGTGGTCACGTGATCAGACAGCGCGCGGATCTTAATACTCTTTAAGTGGGTCACCTATGTTATCAACTTCATCGTCTCATTACTGACTCTGAGAAATTTCCAATTAATCAGGAACAGGGTCCATTTACGTAATACTTGAAGGATACAGCATTTTAAGATTTGCACTGTCGCTATTACTGTAAACGTTGGTACGCAAACAGTGTTTCATAACCTGTATACTCGTATACATGTCTGTTATCTGGCTTCATGCACGGCTCAAATTCATTTTTTTATCTCCGTCAGAATGAGAGCAGAAGAAAATTATACGTCTAGCAGGTTGATGCTCTGCATCTTACAGAAATATTACCTCAATCAGTTGCGTGGGTTTCCAAAAATATTAATACACGCCATATCTCACAAATTTATGCATTCTCCATGTTGTAGTAACCAACAATCGATATCTCGAACAGTACCATAATTTCGGGTGAATGCACCTACATACGCGTGTTGCCAGACATAGCACCGTTTATCAAAACTGTTTTCTCAGTAAATCTTAAAGTTCTGCTGCAAGGTTTGACCACATGTTACCATACAGCGATAGCTAAACTTGTGTATATAATGGGCGCAGTTACCATCCTGCGAACACTGAAAACAGAATCTGAGGAGAGTAATTTGGCAAAAAATGCTTCAAGCGACGGCATGTGCCGTCTGTGTGCCATTTCCTGCTTCCTTTCTCTTTAATGTCTCTGTCTGCAAACATGGCCACTTTCTGATTGGCTGCGATGGTTTCAGGTACAAACGGAACTGGAAGTACCAAAGATTGACAAACAGATGAAGAAACTTGAACAGGAAAACAGGAGAGTGAGGAGGATTCTTAAAAACCTGACAGAAGTAAGTAGGTCTACGGCATGTAAGAACGGTAATATTCTGTCTGGAGCAAAATACGAGGTTATAATGACTTCTCCTGATTCTTGTAAAGTGGTGAAGTCAAGTTTGGAATGCACATTAACATTCAAGTCTTATAATTAACTGAAATACCTTACGCTATTTTGTTTACATCTTCTGTTGTTTCTTACAGAAGCACTGGTTTGTTTCATAACTTACTCTGCCTGTCTTTATTGAGAGATATTCTTCTTTTTTTTTCATCATTTTATCTCTGAACACGAGCTTATCCTGTGGCTGGATTTAATGTCCTCAGGAGCGAGGGGAACAAGTTGATGAGGAGTTCGAGCCCCCCAGCATGCAAGACGCTGTATCTCAGAAGAATTACATGAGGAGGGTAAAGAGACAAACCAGGAAAATGCAGGATATCATTACAAGTCTTAGAGCTGTAAGTACTGTCTATCATAAGAACATAATTTACATAAAATTCAGTTACATTTATCTCAGCAACCTCAGCTTAGAGAAAACTAAAACCTGAGCGTCACGTATTCCTGACTGCCGTGAATACTAATAAAGCCTTCTGGAGTCGATGAATAAATTTACTGGACATTCACAAGTCGCAACTAAAATTATTACAACGCTGTAGAGATTACTGTGACTATAACACACAAAACAAAGCCTTCAACGTCTGCATGGTAGTCGTTGTTTGGTGAATAGTCTTATTTGCTTAACAGATCAAACATTGAACTGCCTTCTGAATTACTTTCTGAATGCCTTGAACGACGTCTGTCCCACGAATCCATTGACTTTTGTAACTACTACGCTGTCCACCTAAGTCACCACGTTCAAGGGCTCAGTTACTGTTTCTCATGAATCCGCTGTGTCGAAGTCTTGTGTTAATTCGTGGCAACGCTTTGATCCCTCCAAGCGGGTTCGTTGACGCGGAATTTGTCTTAACCATTAGTTGTCTAGAAATGGGTTATATTCGTATTTGTTATCATTCCGGTGTTTAGGCAGTGTTCAACAAGCCGTTGCCTAGCATAAGATGTTATTCTTCATAATACATTGCGTGTGCGAAGCAGTTTGCTGTGTTTAGTTATTCAAACCGAATAAAACTCACAATGAATATTAATTCTCTGATTACAGAAGAGAGCAAACGTCGAGGGTGATATCTCAGCGACTGTCCATGGCGAAAGCGCAGCAAGCGGCGAGTGTGACACAGCAGCGACAGACGACGGAGGGAACATGGCCAAGGGCGAGGGTGACAGCAGAGCGAACGCCGACGGCAACAGCCCAGTGACCGCCGTCAACGACAGTCCAGCGACAGCTGACGACGAGAGCTCATCGAACGACAGTGAAAGCCCAGTGACCGGCGATGGCGAGGGCGAAAGCACAGCCAACGGAGAGGGCCACAGATCAGCGACTGTCCACGGTGAAAGCACNAGCTAACGGCGAGGGCGACAGCCCAGCGACCGACGACGGCGGGAACACAGCTACGGGCGAGGGTGACAGCCCAGCGACAGCCGACGGCGAGGGTAACAGCCCAGCGACAGCCGACGGCGAGGGTGACAGCCCAGCGAACGCCGACGGCGACAGCCCATTGACCGCCGTCAACGACAGTCCAGCGACAGCTGACGACGACAGTCCAGCGAACGACAGCGAAAGCCCACTGACCAGCGATGGCGAGGGCGACAGCACATCCAACGTCGAGGGTGATAACTCAGCGACTGTCCACGGTGAAAGCACAGCCAACGGCGAGGGCGACAGCCCAGCGAACGCCGACGGCGACAGCCCATTGACCGCCGTCAACGACAGTCCAGCGACAGCTGACGACGACAGTCCAGCGAACGACAGCGAAAGCCCACTGACCAGCGATGGCGAGGGCGACAGCACATCCAACGTCGAGGGTGATAACTCAGCGACTGTCCACGGTGAAAGCACAGCTAACGGCGAGGGTGACAGCCCAGCGACAGCCGACGGCGAGGGCACTCCGAAGAGCACACCCAACAGCACAGTCAGTAGTGGGACATCTTGGCGGGTGGCGTGGATATGGAATTGAGTGATGATTGGGACCGAATTTTTATGCCCTAATAATCCCTTAAATGTGTATGCATTTATGCACATAAGATTATACCAAATATTAAAAATTATTATAGATTATTTTAAGACCAACAAATCAATATTTAAGTTCATTTGATGTAATCACTGAATGATTTACTTGCAATAAAAAGCTATATTAAATACAAATGATGCAACAAAGTCATCATATTTCATTACAAATTTAAAACCCATGGTACTCACATTTAGCTCTCCGAACTTTAAACTTCTCCTCTGTTGCAGTTCACAATTACTGAAGGACCTACAGGGTCTACCCCTTCCTTGTGAGCTTCAATTCATGTAGGCTTGTTTCTTCGGACAACATTGCTGCATATACACGGAAGAGGTTCACTTACATACACAAAACCAAAGCAAGAACTTAACAGAATAAAACACTGCAACAGCGAAAGAGTATTAAAATTATACACCGAAAAGTTGTACGTTGTGCAGAGATCTGTAGCACCGGCTGTTCTGCCAGTTCGCCACCGTAGTTCATACTTTTACCAGTAGATGACAGTAGTAATACAACTTCTTTTTCCCGTTAAATTCACAGGTACAGGAAAACGCATTCGGTCCAATTGTCATCTGCTTGACTGAAAGACTGAAATCCTGCTAATTCATTATCTCACCAAATAAACGAGTGACTACAAAATGGACTAAACATCTGACTGCTGATTTCTGATATCCACCGTATATGGTCAAGAGAAATACGTAAATATCACTCCATGTGCCTTCACTTATTTATGATTAATTACTTCGAAAACCGAAAGACGTACAGCAAAACTGTGTGTATATTCTTCTTCTCAAGAACTGCGTTCCGCTACAGTTTTAGCGAGTTATGCTCAAGACGGGCGCACTTCGTGTGAAGTGCCCGGTATTGTCAGATTTTAATGAAAGTGATCAACATCAAATTTCAGGAAAATCATCAGTTATTCAGTTCTTACGTATAAACAAGTCACGGCGAAGTTAACAGGGATATTTTGGCAACTGCTGGCTCGAAGCCAATATGTATCCGGAAACCCTTGGAATCGGCCACCTTGACAGAGGTTTTCTCGCGTTTCCTTCGTCTTCGTCTCGTCAGGTGCGAAGTTGTTGCTCCGTGCTTCTCACGCAGCCCTCGCTATTCAAATTAATCAAAATTAAACGCCTTTGCCGTAATGGCCACCAATTTGTTTTTCGATATTAATTCAAGAAATCAAAATTTCCGCGGACCTTGTATCAAGTCACTTCCGCTAACCGTTCTAACGCTTTCATTTTCATACTGCACTATCAGAAGGACAAGTGGGCGGAGCATATGAACCTTCTAACAAAATGATAGTCTTCCTTCCGACAGAGCAGTCTGACTCTCCTCCCACGACTTTCCTTCCTCACCTACTATTCTACTATTATTAACTACATCTCCAGGCCTCAAAGGGTTAAATAGAAGGTAAAGTTTTCCCTATGATTAACTAACAAGCACTACGCCATGAAGGCGTATGGGGGAGTGAATGTATAGATCCACATTTTCTTGACCTCGGCACTAGTTGTAGGTGAATGGTCAGCTTCACGACCCGGCCACTTTACCCCCGGGAAAAGAGGGCCCGAATCCCGTTGGATAGGAGGCTGACCTCAGATATATTTGATAATATTAAAGTGGAGTTCAGATAAATGGCATGTGAAGATGTGGACTAACTTCAAATGGTCCACGACTCAGTAGAAATGACTAGTTTTTTGATCACGGAAATGAACCCTAAAAGTTCTACAAACCGTGATCATCACGAGTTGTCCTGCTGTCACTCAGTGAGTCAGTCGGTTAGTGTGTCTGTATGCCAGTTTCTGTCGTCATAATCCACACTGCAATTGCTGCAATTGTTGCTTTCCCAAGTAATGAATTGATTGTGTCTCTAGATCCCGATAAGCAGGCCTGATAATAAAGAGGAATGAATACAATCCACTTATAACTGGATTGTGCACAGACAGACAAAGACGGCAGAAACTCTGTTATATGTCTAAAACATATCTGTGATTACGTCATACCTTGAATAGGCAACCTTATGGAAGAAAATTCCCCTGTCTGTTTAACGGAATCTAAGGTTTGGTGATTTTGGTTCCTACCGAATTGTGACATGTAGACCCACTGCCAAATAATAGCTCTGTAAAGAGTCGACAGAACAGCAGCCGTTGCTAGGGAAAGGCTCTGTTAACAAGTTTCCCTGGTAACGAGAAAACACGCAACTATGAAAGATAAGTTTTCTGCGCGGTCCGTGCCGGGGCTATATAATGAGGATAAGTATTTCGTGTCCGCCGGAGTCTCGTCTCACATTAAATGGACGAAATATTCCAGTCGTAAACAATATAAAATATCTCGGTATAATCTTCGATAAGAAAGTTACATGGAGACTGCACAGAGAAATGATCGAAGCCAAGGCCTTCAGAACATTTATTGAAGTGCATTCTCTATTCAAAAGTGAGCGACTGAGAGCTAACATTAAACTGAACCTCCACAAAGCTCTCATTAGGAGTAAAATGACTTATGTTTGCCCCGCCTGGGAGTTTGTGGCAGGCAACAATATGCTGTATTGCAGCGCCTGCAAAACAAGGCTCTCCGCAAAACTGGCATTTCTTAAGGCGCGCACAGGTTCGTGATTTTCATGTGGCTTTCCAACTTCCGTACTTACATGATTACATTATATCATTGTGCAGGAAATAAGCAGAAGTCATACAAAACCATGGAAATGTAAGAGGCTAACTTGGCGGCAGTCAAGCTTACGACCGTTCAGATGACTAGACTACCGTTGTAGCAGGAGCTAGTAATGATAGGGCACGATGTGCTGTACTGAGCCTGGACTCACAGGGGCTTTGTTTTGTATCTATATACATTTAATAACATGTATAACAAAAGACAGAGCCGTCCTTTCTTCAGAGAAGGCGCCCCACAAACTAATATCTGCTCTTGAGCCCCAAATGGGGCTCGACACCAAGACTGACTGTCAGTCGCAAAGCGACTTTGAATTGATATGTCCGCGTGAAGGCGGGTTCCAGTACCTCCTCCGTAGCGCTGCGAGTCGTTGGGGGTCTCGAATCTGAGATAGTAAAATATGGTCATGAGTCCCGCACTCGGACTCGAGAACGACTGCGCTGGCGAGGACCAGCAGCAGTTGTAAACGACAGACCCGTCCTCTCGTCAGAGAGAGAGCGCACCACATCAACAAACCTACGACTGACAGTAATACAGATCTTGTCTTATGCCCGAGATGGGTCCTTTATTCCAAGACAGACTGGCCGACTGGCCGTCGGTCGTAACATAACTTTGACTTTGTTTTGTCGTTCAGTCAGTTGAGATTTGCAGTTGTGAGAAGCGACAATCTGGTAGCTGCTGCAGGGGGCAGTTCGGGATCCCGAAGAAAGGGAAACGTCTGGCGTTGACAGCCGCTACAAAGCAACGGCTAGTGATGACTGAGAGGACTTTATAGTGCTGCAGTTACAGTGATCTTTGGAGCGTGTGACTCAGCGAGGCGGTTGTAGTTACGCTCTGTAAGTGCCCAGTGCATCTAGTTACCAATCTCAACCTCGTCTGCATTCATCATTTCTATGCGTAAATCTTGCAGCTGGTTTCTTCAGTGCTTCTTACCGACACTCCTTCCCGCCGAGTGCTACACGCGCCTTGACGTGACCACTCCAACAGCACAGTAGATCCTGTCACTTCTGCCTCTTCCTTAGACCCATACAGTACTCTCCCGGCTGCCTCTCTCAGCGCAACTGGGAGCACGTTTTTAAAATGAAGCAAGAGAACAAGGGTGGGAGGGTGCAGACTGGATTCATCTGGCTCAGGATAAGGACCAGTTGCGGGCTACTGAGAATACGCGTTTGAAACTTCCGGTTCTGTAAAAGGCAGACAATTTCTTGAGCAACTGAGCGACTACTAGCTTATCAAGGTGGACACCACCCTACCGAGTTAGTTTATGAGACCCGAAATTGTATTCTGGGCCACCTGAATCCGGCGCAGACCTTCGCTGACTAAGGCCACTCTAGCATGAACACATGTTGTTCCTGGGATAATTAGGCAGTATGTCGTCAAGACGGACGGACAGAGCGAAGGTACAGCTCACGACCCGGTACCTCTATTCCAGACTCGCAAGAAAACGAACCGTTGTGGGAGCCTGAAATAAGTAACTTTACTTGAATCTGTAGACTAGGAAACTGTTTGGGCAGCTCCCCCCCCCCAGTCACTGCGCCGACTGGCCTTCCTGTCCCGTCATCGGTTTTACTCACTTTGTTACGAGCCGCGGCTGGACTGCCTCCACAGTTCCCGTCGCAGTTTCCGCGAATATAACGCGCTAAACGAGCACGTGACAAATTACAGACTAAGAAAATGGCAGGATGCAACCAGTAAAACATGCAGTGCCCTGGTTTCCGTTTCCCAAGCCTTCGTAAGAACTGCGAAGAGAGCCTGCCTATAGCTTCATTATGTCTTTCTGTCTGTCTCTCTGTCCGTACGAAAGAGCGCGGCTTCCATTGGATTCATGTTCGTGACAGTTTATATTTAGGTAGAAAAAGAAAAAAGTAAAGCTCTCCCTGTAACAAGCCGTGGAGGCCCATAGGGTTGACATTCCCACATCTTCTAGACAATCAGCTCACATTTGGCGGTGAGGTTGTAAGCCTTATGCGCCGGCCGCCGTTTACCTCCAGGAAGATTCCTGGTACACATTTCTGTTAGAGGCTGAGTCGACCTCAGGGCGATAGTGCGGCTGCAAGGATTATGTGAACTCAAAAATCCAATCACGTCATCGGGAATCGAACCCACGGGGCTGGCTGTACCTCACAGTGGGTCGCATTGTGTGATTCGATGATACCGAATAACACGTTGCAAAGCACGAGTAGAGAAGCGATTGTGTCCTAATTTAAGTAAATATCCTGTAGGGACTAAGGAAAACCACGAGAAGCCATAGTAGGGATAATTGGCATTAGATGCGAACCAGGGAGCTGCAGAATGCCATGAGGAGACCCCCTACTTGTGTCCTAGGGCCTTCTGGTAGAAGCGAGAGGCTTCAGACCGCGTAACTCTTATCAAACCCCTCCCCTTATTTCTCAGCCTCCAAGATCCACTTTAATTATAAAAGCTTATCAGCCCCGTCCAGTGCGACTGATCATCCTTGACATGTTTCAGTCTGAGAGGACATATCGATATAAGCGGAAAACACTATTACAGTGTGATTGGTCAATATCAATACATACATTCATGAGTAATCTGTCATACGACAGGTCCACAGTTCCGCCACTTGATGCGATCTAGAGCTTTCGCCTTCAAATAAAAATATCATCTTCAGTCCCCAAGCAATAATAATACATACAAAAATAGCATCACAATGTCATGAATATATTAAAATATTTATAAATTATCATAATTAGTATATTTACAAGTATGGTTTAAAAACTTACAAAACTAGAACCAATTTGATTCGTGTGCTTTATATCGCCTCTCTTTAGAGGAAGTTGAGTGGTTCCGTGGTTTGAGTGTCGTCTGGTTACTGTTTGTCCTTCTGAAGATGGTCTCTCAGACCGAAACGTGTCACGGATGAAAGAATAAAAGGGATAGAAAGGAACTGGACGCAGGTGATAACCTTTGATAATATTGCTACTGTGACGGACCAGGGTGGACCACGTCAAACTCACCTTAATGCTATCCTGCCCATGTCCTTGTTGGATTTCCAGCTGACAGTTTGGTCCCTCCCCCTTTCAAAATGGCGTACGAATTCCTCGCCTGCCGAGCCAGGCACCTGACTCCTAGGATTTTTGAAACAGGGAATCAAATTGGAAACAGAAGGAAATGTACCAAATACTAAAACAAAAATGAAAATTCTGTACCATTAACTTAACTGTTCTCCAGAGCTTCCTGAAGAAGCCTGCTTAAGCCTAAAATGGATCTGAAGTGGTTATAAAAACTTCTGTCTTCTGGGATGTAAAGCCGTGATGTCCGTCGAAATGTAACCATTGTTTCGGTCGAAAATATTGCCCCCTCCTTCAGAAGGCATGTTCCTCAGAAATGTCGCTTATTTTTTAACTGACTACACGGCGTTACGTCCAAGAAGATATAATTCTTCGGCTTAAACCCAAGTTTGCGGGTGGATTTTCCGGTTACTCTCTCCACTTGGAAAGCTGTGTGCCCCCTTCGGAAAATTGCGCTCGCCTCCCAACTGAGCCGCATGCCCAGCCCAACATATTCTCCTAGATCTGACATCACGTGACCTGCACAATTATCAAGAAATTCTTCTTTCTATCTGATAACCTAAGCTGACTGATTAGTTCCCGGTCGTTTTTTCAGGCACTTGCAATTTGACACTAAGCTCGGTGCCATAAATGCATTCCGAAACGTCAGTCAGCTCAGATAAGGACTGGAATGTGCTGTTCCCTCATGGAACTCGAACAAACACAGTGCCCGTTGCCCCTAACATTGCTGTCTCTATGAACTGTCACTAGCTAGACTGTATAGCATTGAATAGTAGGGTGTCTAATGAATTGTAAAGGATTTGGAAGGAACCGATTGTGGGAGAATGAAGATACTGTGACATGTAGACCCATGTTCGAATTTTTATATGTGATCCAAATTAAAACTGCCCAATGTATTGTCATGCTTGGCGTGCAGTTCAGATTGTCAACAGCGCAGCAGCACATTCTTGTTTGCAGGACTGCTAGCGCGCGCCTCTCACGGTTTCAGTTCGTCAGAAAGTGCTCTGATGTAAAGGACATCAAATTAGCTTGTCAAGTTATGCAGGTCGCCAGGCATTCAGGTCCCTGTCTCAAGCCACTGCTTCTAACCGCCATAACGTCTTCACTTTCACACTGACCTTATCAGAGGGAGGACCTCTTTACAAAATTGTGCTATTTATTGCTCCCAAAATAAACTTCCCTCTCATTTCCCTAACGGTTCTCTTTTCACATACTGTTATATTTCTCTCTCTCTCTCTCTCTCTCTGATTTCGAAGGATCAAGTCAGGTCAGCCTGCAACAAACATGCCACATGTTCCATTTCTAACATTTATGGACTTCCCAGTTCATCGGCAACGTCACCGCGGCTTCCTGCCTTGTCTGCTTCATGATGACTATGTCTACTGCACTCCTGACCAAGAAATCCCCTTTGTTTTTCGAGATGCATTCAGTGACGCGCGCAGAACGCATATCTACATCGTTGCATGTCCCTGCAGTGCTTCGGTAAGACCACGGGCGATACTGACAGCGTCAGAAAATAACCCCTGTGCCTACCAACACGGGTAGCAGCTCATCAGGCACAGCGACTGACTACGGCTCGGACGGCCGAGGGATCGAAGTTCGAGTCCCGGGCGGGGCAAGGCTTTTCTCCACGTCATCCAGACCCGTTTTTGGGCCCATTCAGCCACCTATACAATGGGTACGGGGGGTAAAGCGGATAGTGCGTGAAGCTGACCACCCCCTTCCAACTAGCCCCGAGGTCAGGAATACGTGGATCTATACATCAGTTCCCTCATACGTCTTCATGGCGCAGTGCTTAGTTAAGCACAAGGACAACTTTACGTATGCCTTCCGCTTCGTTACTAACCACAGCATCTCCAATTCGTTACGTGGCCTCGTTAGTCGATTGTGGGTAAGTGGCTTTCAGGTAAAGTTCTCCCTGTGCTTAACCAATTAAGTGTTGTGCCATGAAGGTGTATGGGAGAGTGGATGTATAGATCCACATTTTCTTGACCTCGGCACTAGTTGGAGGGGAGTAGTCAGCTTCACGCCTTGGTCGCTTTACCCCCGGCGAAATAGCCCCCGGTACCCATTGGATGGGAGGGTGGGTGGGCCCCAGAGCCGGTCTGGACGCTGTGGAGAAGAAAAACTCTTGACCCTACCGGGACTGACACTCCGATCTCTCGGTCGTCCAGCCCGTAGCCAGTCGCTACACCCACTGAGTTATCCCAGGCAACTGGCTTTCATGTTTCCTAATCGAGTGATGTCACTGTTGCTTTCACAGCAATATTTCGCAGTAAAACCTTATTTCATATGTTAGACGAAGTGAGGTGTTCAACATGCCTTTGGGGAAGACCCTTCATACCAAGTAAGCAGAATGGCCCGGTGACGGAGAAATTTCCCTCTTTGAGGGGCATTTATCGGAACAGCCTTCCCCTTCCCGGCAAGCAGAACGACCTGGCCGCTACCTGTTGAGTGTTTGAGCAGAAGGCAAGTGACTCGGGTTGCGGTAGGTTCACTGTGACGTAACAATACGTCAGCGAGCGGCGGTGCAGACGCGACGAGCGAGCAGCAGAAACGGACGGCCTCGGGCCCAGTGATGGCAGGTAAGGCTGACTAGCTTGTTCTGTGTTTCGTGTGATAAACACGGCGTTAACCGTTACATTGTTGCTATGGAGCCTGAATTTTTAAAAATATTTTTTATGTGAGCTTCAGGCATCAAATTCGTATCTTAAAATTTCATCTTCTTCACTTCCTAGAGTTTTACCCTATCTCAAACACACCCTTAGCAGAAACACGAGCGGGCACTGCCTGCGAACCTTCAAAACCGGAGGAAAACAAAATGTGTTTTTCTGCCTACTCAAATTTAGCTCTCTCTCGCTACCCCCTCCCCAACACACACTTCCTCTTCTTCTTTCCGTTTTGTTCCGGCTTCAGTGCCACCTGAAATGGGTGTACAGCTTCTAACCAAACATTAAACACCACATCAAAAAGATATATGGAGGAACGGCTTTAAAGCGCCACTTATTCCCTAAGTGGCGATCAGCTTTATGTCCCAGACGCTTGACCCCAGGGAAGGAGCTGCCAATAAGCGTTGGGTGCGTGACAGCGGGGACTCAGAGAGTGCCTGGGGACTACCGAGAATATAAATATCTCTCGTTGCTGACGAGAATAGACTCCGATTGCTCGGTTGCCTAGCCCGTGGCCTGATCATTCTACTGACCCAGGCTCAGGCCTGTCTTTAATGCCAGGAAGAAGTGGCAGGGGAAGAGGAATTGGTTTCAGCCTCAGTAGAACCAGTAAGAGACGGTCCCTGAACAAAGTTCCACATTTGAGGAGTAAATCACATGAGGTACATGTGGAGGACGCTTGGTTCTCAAGCAGGTTAGTGTAGCGGTAAATATACCGGCTCTATTTAGAAGCGTTACGACCTCGGCAGAATTACCGCTGTATCCCGAGTGAAATTTAACGTGGTTTTCCTCAGTAAGTCTATGAAAATGCTGGATGTTTTGTTGAAATCATCTAGTGTCAAATTCTCAACGTCTCTACCTTCGTGGCTGTGTTTCAGTTCCACTCGACATTAAGACACGCATTTCAAGCCACTCAACTGCCACAGATTGCGCACGTCACTCACCTGTACAGACATAACTTCAGGCAAGAGTGGCCTAAAACGAAGGAGTCGCAAATAATTCCACCATAAAAATAACGCCAAAATTAATTTGTGTTTCATCCACTGCCTTTTTTTTTATCTTTGTGCCCAGAAGTTTGCAATCTGTTGTACGACTTTCGCAACACACTGTGGATAATGTTAGAAAGTTAACGACGTATCTCTTTTCTATGCAAGGAACTGACAGAACATGGAGTCGGTACAGCTAAGAGCTGGACGGCTCGGGTTCGATTCCCGGTAAGGGAATTAGTGTCCTTAGCGTACTGACAGGTTCTGGGGCCCACCCAGCCTCCTATCAAATGTGTACCGGGGGGGGGGGATTCCGACGGGATTAAAGCGGCAGGAGCGTGAAGCTGACCTCTCGCACCTCTGTCTAGCGCCAAGGCAGAGAATGGTGGAGTTATACTTGCCTTCACAGCACAGTTAGGCACAGGGACAACTTTAGCTTGCACTGATAAGACACGAATCCTGATATGTAGGAGCCCATAAATCGATCCGAAGTGACGTTGGAGGCGTGACGAACCGACAGAACCACGAACTTATCAGCGCAACCGAATCCTGCGGACGGGCCCTGCCCCTTCATTTCCCTGCAGTGTGCAGGACGCCACTGAAACGTTCAAAAATCATATTTTATTGTTCATAGGCCACATTCAAGGAGAGTTCCGTCGTCTGGGATATAGCACTGTCTTGTCCGCTGAAAATCAAACGACGTTTCGAAGGAACATGTCGCCTCCATTTTCAGGATTGAAAAATAATCAAAATGAGAAACCAGCGTGAAGCAGGTTAATCCTTCAGCTTCTTTCTTGTTCGCCTTATGGGGGCTCTCTCTTCCGCGTACTGCATGCTCTGTGCATCACAACTTCTTCATTTCATTATCCTAGTCATGTGCAAATTACAGATCACCTCATCATGCAGTTTTCTCCAACCTCCTGCCACTTCATCTCTCTTCGGTCGAAATATTTTCCTCAGCACCCTGTTCTCAAACACCCTCAGTCTATGTTCCTCCCTTAATGTGAGAGATCAAGTTTCACACCCATGCAAATGGATGAAACCACATTAGATTTTTCAGTTGACCTAATCCTTCCAGCCGCACTATATCGCTGGGGTCAACTCAGCCTCTAACAGAAATGAGTACCAGGAATCTTCCTGGGGGTAAAGGGCAGCCGGTGCGTAAGGCAGACAAGTTCACTGCCATCTGTGAACCGACTCTCTAGAAAATGTGGGAACCTCGATGTCTCACAACCCTATGGACCTCCATGAGCTTTACATTTCACTTTCTTGCGTTTCTACACGCAAGACGAGGAGCCTGGATAGCGCAGTCGTTACAGCGACTGGCTACGGGGCTGGACAGTCGAGGGGTCGGAGTTCGAGTCCTGGCAGAGGCGAGTATTTTCTCTTCTCCACGTCATCCACACTGGTTCTGGGGTCCAGCCAGCCTCTTAACGGGGGCTTTTTATCCAGGACCGGGGCGTGAAGCTGACTACTTACCTCGAAGTAGTGCCGAGGTCAACAATACGTGGATCTATAGATCCAATCCACTGCCCCGTACAACTTCATGGCGCAGTGCTCGATTAGTTAAGCACAGGGACAATTTTCCACGTCAGACGAGGAGCCGAAACGTCCTACACCGAAAGTGCATCCACCGTGAACAAGAAGCTGTCTTTGTGACGCCGTGGGAAACGTGTGGAAAGCTGGAGCTGATGTTCTCACGGACGTGACTGTTTTCTGGGTCGCAGCGCCGCGCAGATGGGCAGAAATCCAACAGTTTCCGGGCAGCTTGTCGCCTCTTTCTTCAAGGTAGAAGTGTTAGTCAAGCGGGAAACCACTAGTTTACTTGGCTTATTCTTCCCCCCTGAAGATAGAAAGCATATGTTCCTCCGAAACTTTGATTGTCGGACTACACGGCGTTAGAAACACAATATTTGTTCTAGCTGTCACAGCCTGCCCGTGTCGTGGGCGTAATTTGCTGCAAATTCCCAGACAAATAGAAATGGTCTGAGTTGCGTTGCTAAGTATTTTAGCAAGTCGCAGCGCACATTAATGGGCTCACCATTGTTAGATGCGCTTCGGTCTTTTAGCACGGGTTAGTCTGCGCAACTCCACGCGACTATTTGACGGCCGTTACCTCTGAAATACACGTACTTATATACAGAAACGTGTGATCACTTGGGGACATTGATACTGTCACGTGTATGCGTGTGACCATAGACGGTGTTTGGATTGGTGAATGGATTTATTGACCACTCACACACACGACTCGGAACAAGAAGCAATTACAGCGCCAACGCTAATTTCCACAACTCACCACAGCAACCGATAAGCCTTTTCTAGCCTGCTGTGTCTTCACCAGCCGTTCCCTGGTAACGGTTTCTAACAGTGGAGATTCTGCAGCTGAACGCGCTTAGGTCCTTTCTTAACGGCTTCCCGTGCAGAACTCTATTTGAACTGAAGTCAAAGTCAAAGTCACACTACGACTGTCGGTCGGTCAGTCAGCCAGTATTTCCGTATTCCGTATTGAGGGGGTGGGTTTCCCCATGCACTTAGACCGGTTAGTGGTCCGTTGTGCGTCCCCCTTAATTTCTACTGTCTCCATACCATACCCTACCGGTACTGATGCTTACTATCAGCCCCTTTCTGCCAGCAAGGTTCCAACCTCCTCTGGCAGTGGTATCTAATAGTTAGTCCCTTTCTGTCAGAGACGTCCCCCTCCTCTGGCAGTGGTACCTAATACTTCCCCCATCTACCGGAGGAATTGGAAACTACTTGGGCAGGAAATGTTGCCTAATTTTGCTCAGAGGTCTCCTAGAGACATGAGGTTCTTTTACGTGCCGTAAATCTACGACACGGGACCCACGGCTTAAAGTCCCTCCCGGAGGACTTGTTCCCTGAATTTTTCCGCCCTTAAAAATTCCACGACCTCCGCCGGGTTTTTGAACCCGCGTACTACGAGTCATGAGGTGGGAACGTTACCTCTAGACTACGGAGGCCGCTCAGTCAGCCAGTAAGTCTTGGTATCGAGCCCCATCTGGGACTCATGACCAGATATTTATTAGTGTCTGACAGTTACCGCCCTGTTTCTGTGGGACGCCCTCTCTGACGAGAGGACGGGTCTGTCTTTGTATATGCTGCTGGCCGTTGCTAATGTCTCAGATTTGGGACTTCCATTTTCGTCGCCTCCTATGATTCGCAGGGTCGCGGTGGAGGTATTGAACCAACCCTCCACATGGGTTATCTCTGAGCTGATTTTTTTGCTTATTAATAACATCTCGGCACTGACCACATAGAAAACATCCAGTTTTCAACAGTAACTCTATTGTCGCGTGCGTATTCGTTTACAGAACCGTTGCCCAGAAACGGCCGTTGTTTACACAGTCACCGCTTAGCAACAGGTTGGATGCAAGGCTGACGAACTTGCTCTGTGAAAGAAAAATCCGAAGACGCGGAAACCGGCAGAATCTTCTAAGGAAGGCTGTGGCTCAAAAGGGGTAACGCTCGTATTTGGGAGGTAATCGGTTCGAATCTCGGCCGGAACAACGGCCATCCTGACTCAGGGGTTTTGCGTTGAGTCCCAAATAGTGCACCACGACCACTTCCTTCCCAAATGTCTTCTAAATCATTATTCACTAATCGGTTCGTCGGGTAGGGTAGAGTGCTGATGGCCATCGTCAGCACAGTCATTACTGGTTTCCTAGTCCCACGGCACTCATGACCATACTGTAGCGTGTAGAGCCGTTACTGTGGAACGACGGCGAGATAGGCGAATATACCGGAGACGTTCCTAGGCAACAGCTCGGTAAACACGTTCCCGCAGCAACGAATCGTCGCGCAACAATGGAAGCACTGTTCGAAACGAGGTGTTTCTACGCGGTCCGTGCCGAGGCGTTATCTTGAAGAGAATTGGGAAGACCCAGTAAGTTCTGTAAGGGAGGCTGTGAAGAGGAAACTTGAGCGCATGAAGCTGAACAGTCTCCACTGTTAGAAGCCATTACCAGGGAAAGGCTGAAGACATAGCAGGCTGGAAAAGAGATTAGCAGGTGCTGTGAACTGTGAAGTGTGGAGAGTAGCGGTGGCGCTGCAACTGCTTGTAGTTCCGAGTCGTGTACAAGTGGTCAGTATTATTTTATGTTTTTTACTGCTAGTGGGGTGGGACTAAGTCCCATGCACCGCGGCCACTTTTGACCTATTGTACCAGCCCCAGATGATAGGCGAGGGTGATTGTGGAGCAATTGATGGAATGAAGATTGACAGGGGAAACCGAAGTACTCTGAGAAAACCTGCCCCAGCGCCACTTTGTCCACCACAAATCCCACTTGACCAGACCCGGGATCGAACCCGGGCCGCCGCGGTGGGAAGCCAGCGACTAACCGCTTGGGCTATGGCGCGGCCCGAAGTGGTCAGTAAATCCATTCACCAATCCAAACCCCGTCTATAGTCACACAAGCCGTGTCTCCATTTCAGCAATCATCCTACCGTTCGACGCTGTGTAGTCTATGTACACACAGCGTCGTAAAGTAGTCCACGACATTCGTAACACCGAAGTTGAGGTCAATCCGCTCAACAGAACTCTCCAATCCAGTCTTCCAAAATTCGCAACTGTTTCTCTTCCTCTGACGTTCATGTCCGCCTGGTCGCTTGGTCCCGTTCTGCATGCACTCATCAGAATGTTCCAAGTTACGTAATTCTGTCCACTCGGAAATGTTACCGGCCGTTTGCTTACGCAACGTGCATGGAGCGCAAGTTCGAATTTTAAACCGCATTAAAACAGGGCCCCCCCCCCCCATGGACGCGTTACGTCATCACTAGAAAGTTTCTACATTGTGTTCTCAACACGGGAGATCGCGTTGAACACGTAGGGACTTTTGTTCCGTGAAGTTGCCTGCTCAAAGCGTGACGTAGCCAGTCAGGTGACGTAAATCGGTACTTTATTATGTTTTTGTTTTACGGCGACGGCAGTACACGGACGGTATAGCGTCCAATGGTAGGAAGTTCACTGAACGATTCATTGGAGAGGATCTGGAAGGAAGCGGCTGTGGTTCCTGTATTTGCCTGCAGGGGCTGAGTAACAGCACGAACAATCTGTCCACGCTTTGGGCTGAATAGCGGACTGTATCCTACAGCGATGAGTTATGGGCCGAAATGCGTTACCACTTTCTTCTTCATTTTGGACCGCGCCATAGCTCAAGCGGTTAGTCGCTGGCTTCCCACCGCGGCGGCCCGGGCTCGATCCCGGGTCTGGTCAAGTGGGATTTGTGGTGGATAAAGTGGCGCTGGGGCGGGTTTTCTCCGAGTACTTCGGTTTCCCCTGACAATCTTCATTCCACCAAATTCTACATCATCATAATCACCCGGGGCAGGTACAATAGGCCAATCAGTGGCCGCCGTGCAGAGTGGACCCAGTTGGACTCCACTCCCACTAAGCGAATTAAAAAAAAAATCTGTTTACTTTTGTTATTTACTACGAACTTGTGCTCCAAATTTTGAGACTGAACATTTGTGCGCGCAAATCTGTCTGTTCGTCTGTGGACGTAACTTCGCAAAATGCCCACTGAATTTTCATGAAAAGTTGCAATGTAATGGAAGGTATCAATTATCTTGAAAGACCTAGGCATAGATGGACAGAACCTACATAATACAGAAAATATGTCTTAAAGAATAGTGTGAGGGTTCACTGATTGGATTCGTCTGGCGCAGTATAGGATCCAGTAGTGGTCTATTATGGTCACGGTAAAAAAATCTTCGGTTTCCATAAATGCGGACAATTTCTTGACTCGCTGAGCGACTATTAGCTTCTCAAGTGGGACGCTGTTCCGTGATGCCTGTTCGTGTCCACGTGATCAGTGTTGGTGTCGTCGGGGACAAGATCACACGGCTATCGGACTAGGAGGACTGAAATCTGCCAGTTGCAGTGACGTGCAAGCCGTGTTCAGTGTAGCCAACAGTGCCCCTGCACTTCGCCTGCCAAACTGTTCTCGCTATACTTAATCCAGTAGGCAACATCTAGGCGTATGGGGGAAATGGAGGTCTAAACCTCAGAACTTGCTGGAAGTGAATGGTCAGTGAAAACCCGAAACGATGGCAACGGTCTACCAGACTACACGGTGACACAAAACGGAAGATAGTACTTTTCACAGGCACAAGAGTGAGAACCTGGAACCTCGAGTGAGTGGTCAGCCAGCCGGTTTATTCCCAAACAGGAGGACTGCTGGAAGGGCCCACAGACGGTCTGACCCCTGCGCACAGGAGACAAGTTGCATGATCTACCAACTTTGAAACCTGTTGAAGAAGTTTCCGGTTTTATTGAAATACTAGACTAGCTGCTGGTAGCAGAGACCTTCCTGTAAATCCAACCGTAAAGGGTAAAATGTAAAGTTTCCCCTGTGCTTAATAAATTAAGCGTTACGCTATGAAGACGTGTGGGGGAGTGGAGGTATAGCTCCAACATTCTTCATCCAAAATTAGATGGGGGTGAGTGGTCAGATCCGCAGTCCAACCGATTTACCGGCTCCCGTCGGATAAGGGGGCTGGGGGGGGGGCAGAACCGGTCTGGACGCTAAGGAGAAGAGAAAAACTTGTCGCTGCCGGGACTCGAATCCCGGCTGTTCAGCCTGTAGCCCGTTACTATACCGACAGAGCTATCCCGTCTGTATAAGCCAACATTTTCTCAGGCATTATAGAATATCCCAACATATTATGGAGCCCGAATGTTCATTTCCGTATTCACAAGAGCCCTCCACTGGTCTCTATCCTGAGCTACACGAATCAAGTCCATGCCATCACATCCTATTTTCCTAAAATCCATTTTAATATTGTTCTCTCTACATCTAGGTCTTCCCAGTGGTCTCTTTCCTTCTGGCTTTCCCACCAATATCCTATATGCATTTTTCTTCTCCCCCATTCGTGCTACATGCCCTGCCTACCTCATCTTCCTTGACTTGATCATTCTACGTAATTATACTTGGTGAGCAGTACAAGTTATGAAGCTCCTCATTATGCAGTTTTCTCCAACCTCCTGTCACTTCATCTCTCTCCGGTCCAAATATTCTCCTCAGCACCCTGTTCTCAAACACCCTCAGTCTATGTTCCTCCCTTACTGTGAGAGATGGAATTTCACACTGATACAAAACAGCAAGTAATATTCTAGTTATGCATACTTGAATCTTCGAATTTTCTTGATCAGCTGAACACCTGTGAAGTGTTACACGCTGAAAGGCCCGGCAGGCGTACATTGGCGAAGCATGCCCCCCCCCCCAAGGTAGGCACTTCAGCACAGAAATTAACAGCTCGGAGTACGTCCATACACGGGTCTTCACATGACCCGACTGCCCCGCTTGTTTCCACTCCTTCACTTTGCAGTGTTCATTAGCGACCGCTTCCGAAGAGGCACAAGCCACTGCTAATGGAGGCGATTTAACACGGAGATTAGCAGCTCGGAGCGTGTTCATGTTCCGGGTTATCAGGGGTGACCTGACAATCCGTTTTCTTTGCAGTCCGTCACTTAGCAGTCATTAGCAATAGCTTACAGCCGCTTATATGCCAAACTCTGTTCACCTTCCAACTGTAAAAGGCTTTCTATCAAATGAAGAGATTACTTATATGTTCAGATTGTATTTATAATGAATGGTTGGAGAATTAGCGGCTGCCCCTTGCTGTCTGCATGAGCATGCGCGAGAGCCTTGTTCTCTTATGACGTAGGATCACTTCCCTCTCAGCCCCGCGTATTTTGGGTGTCTCGACTCTGTAGCGTGCAGTGACTGCATTCGAAAGGGTTCAGCAGAAGGGATATAACCAAATCCGTGTATAATCCTAACATTTGCCTGAAGAGACGGAGAAAACCCACGAAAAACCTTAGCCCCGATTGTCTGTGTACCAAGAGAGTTTCGAACCGAGCACCTCACGGATACGAGGCTATAGCGTTATCTATAAAACGTATAACTTCTCGGGCGTGAAGCCGTGTTGTCTGGTAGAAGTTCACAGACGTGTCAAAGGACCTTACTGTCTCCATTTACAGGGTAGGACAAGCGAAGCAACGGGAAGCGTTCGCCAAATACAAATTTGAGCCCCAAGATGTAGGAAGCACGTCTCTCCGAAATAGCAGTGAATTTCTACCCGACAACACGACGTCACATATCACAATATAATACTATTGATTGTGTGTTTCTTGTAAAGTGGACACAATGGAATGTGAAAACAGCTGTTGAGAGGAAAAAACGGGAATCGAATCTGATTCCTCGGTTGTTCAGCCCATAGCATAGTCACGATACTGACTGAGCTATATGGGCCCCTTAGTAGCATACTGTCTCCCATGACATGTAGCTTTGTGAGTGTATTAAAATGTTACGATGGGCTGAACGTATCGCTCGGACAAGAAATACAAACGCATTGCTAAATAGTAACTTGAAAGAACAAGAAGGAGATTAACTATGAAAGTAAATGGTCAAATAATGACTAAGAAAATAAAACCTTGCCTTATTGCGAGAACCGAATGAATCTCATGTATAAAACATATAGAAAAGTCATTTTGAATTCGACATTAGATGTGACTGATCAGTTTCACGTTACGGCCACTTTACACCCGGGGAAATAGACCCAGTACCCATCGGAATGAGGGGGTGTTGCAGCCCCCAGTGAAATAAATAGAAAATTCTTGCCTCTACCGGTCCAGCTCGTCTCTCTACCGACTGAGCTATTCCGGCTCCGTACTTTAAAGTGTGTGTGTGTGGGGGGGGCACAAATTCTTGACAATGACATATAAAACGTAACAGAAACTGTGTATCGCTGGCTGCCTTGAACTCAATTCTCACAACAGCCTTGTCTCCTTGTGCAGCAACAAGCAATGTGTTCTGCGTATGAATGGCGTTCAGGCAGATCCCGTTTGTAGGAACTGTAAGTCCTATATACCGCCCTGACTGGCTGTGACTAATGTTCATGGAACTTCGGCAACAGTCAACAAACTCCCCCGCAAGTTCATATTTCATCCGACAGTTGGCACTGCAACTGCAGTCAGAGCCCCTGGCGGCGAGGCCCTAAGTTGTAGGATTTGGGTCAGAGTCAGAGTCAGAGTCAGTCACTTTACGGGTGTCTACCGCTAATTAGTTCGTAATGACGTCAAGCCCCTGGAGACTCATGACCAGAGATATATTTTTTCAACTGAACTCCTGAGGTCATAGTCCTTACGCAACATCCTCTCTGACGAGAAGATGGGTTTCTCCCTTCTGAATACGCTTGGCCTTTCGTCGAGTGAACGTATCGCACTTGTAGCATGTTACTGGAAATTCTTGCTTTTGAGCTATATACAAGTCCTCTGTCAGTACAGGCTTTGCAGAGCAGATCATGTCTACCTTACGTATTTTATGCTACAACGGCAGCGTAGTCACTTGAACGGTCGTAAGCTTGATCACCAAAGTGGAAGTCAGGATTTGAGGTTCTCACAGCGGTCGTTATGAACCGTTCTATCTTCTGGGAAAGTCAACCTACGTCACGGAGAAACACGCTACCTGTTTCACACTGGTTTCTTGCTTAGCTTATTCTTCTATCTTGAAGATGGAGGATTCCCTCTCCTGTCCACATTTCCTGTTCCTCCTTTTTCGAAGGGCCCATAATATTTTGGCGCCTCCCCAGTGTTCAAGGATGGTTATAAGCTTTGTTACCAGCCTGTGCGATTTCCTGCCCAAGGCCAGTTCAGTGATGGGCTTTACCACGCAAGCCCTGAGCCTATCATCCGCAGAAGTGACTTCTTTCTGGACAGACCGATCTGACACTCTTTGAGAATTGTGCGGGAAGTCAGACTGTTATTGTATCCAATTTCCTACAATTAACTACCCTACTTTCTCCGTATTTCTTTCCAGACTTAAATATTCTCGAATGATATGTACAGGCTAACGTTTAGCGCCATCGCCTACGAATAACACGCACAAATATTTAATCACAAGCAGTCTCCTTTATATGGGATGCTACACTTCACATATCCACATCAAAATACTGTGGTATGTCTGCTGAATGCCAACATTGTGAAGCCAGCAGAAACAGCCGTTGCTAGGGAATGGGTCTGTAAAAACGCCCCTTGCTAGGCAATGGCTCAGTAGCCATCACGTGATGGCAGAAAGACACGCACGCAACAGTAGAAGATTTGCTGGAGGCGGCGTTTTGTGTGAGGTCCGTGCCTATGCCATTATGAGTCACTCCCGAGTAGAGAGTCTATAGGAGATTTGAGAGAGATAGACGGCAGTTAGAAGAATATGAGGTTTGTGTGAGATGGCCGCCAGCCTGCGAGGATGCTATGTAAACATGAAGATGCGCAGTGATGACGATAAATGCCACGCTTACATAATGTATTCGTGTAGAAGGCTGCTTCATTATCGGAAAGAAACGTAGATAATTACATCGTCATTACAAAGTTGTTAAGATTCTATCTTCAACATATGACGGGAATGAAGATAGTGACACCGGAGGTCTCATAGTTGCGTAACTTTGCCAGCTCAAGATATGTCGTCACCCGACGTTAACAGGAACTGCGCAGACTGGAGGAGTCGCAAGGGGAGGGACCTGCATGTACATGCGGGTCCCTTGTCACGACGGTGTGACTCGTCCTCAGCTGCGGATGGGGGCACGGCCTCTGGACAAAGTTGTCCCTTTGCTTAACTAATTAAGAACTACGCCATCAAGGCGTATGGGGGAGTGGATATATAGATCCACATTTTCTTGACCTCGGCACTAGCTGAAGTGAGTGGTCAGCTTCATGCCCCGGCCGCTTTACCCCCAGGGAAAGAACCACCTCTATCCAATGTATAGGAGATTGGGTGGACCCCAGAGCTGGTCTGGACGACGTAGAGAACAGAAAATTCTTGACCCTACAGGGACTCGAACTCCGAACCTTCGGTCATCCAGCTGGTAGCCAGTCGGACTTGCTGGGTAGCTGCGAATATACTGAATAAGTAGTATTGGAGAGCGAACAAGAGGTGGTCTTACATTTCACGGATTAACCTCAGAATTGAAGAGTACTATTTTCTGGGATATAATAGTCTGAAGTCCATTTAAACTCAACCGACGTTTCGGAGGGATATACAGCACCCGTCTTTATGGTCAAAGATTAAGCCACATAAGATACCAGCATGAAAGCATACGACTCTACGTTTCACATCCATACGTAAGAATTGGTAATAGTACTGTTCTACTCCCAATTTATGGCCGCGCCACAGCTCAAGCGGCGACCCGGCTTCGATCCCGGGTCTGGTCAAGTGGGATTTGTGGTGAACAAAGTGGCGCTGTGGCGGGTTTTCTCCGAGTACTTTGGTTTCCCCTGCCAATCTACATTCCACCCAATTCTCCATCATCATAATCGCCCGGGGCAGGCTACAATAGGCCAATCAGTGGCCGCCGTGCCGAGTGGGCCCAGCTGGGCTCCACCCCCCCCCACTAAGCGAATTAATTAATTACTCCCGATTTCGTGTCTTTAAAAAACAGTGGGTTCCTGTATAGTCCGAAATTTCGGGCCAACCGACTGCTCTGCTTGCTACCTGCTTTCGCTTATTCTTCGAGCCTGAAGATGGAGGTGATATTATTCTCCGAAACGCGACTGACTTTCAACGGACTACACTGCTTTATAGGGGTACGCGGTAGCGTACTTGGTTGAGGCATTATGCTACAAGCCGGAAGGTCGGGGGTTCGATTCCCGATGAGGTAATTAGATTTTTCAATTGACCTAATCCTTCCAGCTACAATATGTCCCTTAGGCCGACTCAGCCTCTAGGAAAAATGAGTACCAGGAATTTTCCTGGGGTTAAAGGGCAGCCCGCGCGTAAGAACGACAACCTCACCGCCGTCTGTGAGCTGATTGTCTAGAATATGTGGGAGCCTCGACGTCTCACAGCCCTATGCGCCTCCACGGCTTGTTACAGGGATAGCTATACTTTTTATTTACACTTCTTTGTATCCCAGAAGAGAGTATTCTTCATAACTACGGTGTGAGGACTCCAGATTCTGCATGGGCTAGGAACTGTTCACCGTGACAGAGTAACACTCTGTGGAGATTTGAATTGTTTCGGCAGCCAGACTCAGGAGTTGCGGCAATCTCTTGGAGGCCATTGGGTACGAGGATAAGAAACTGTTTGAAGCAGGGTCCTTCTCGTGACTCCTACAGTTGCTCAGCCACTCAAGAAACTATCAGGTTCAGTACCGTGTTCATAAGAGCAGGACACGGGTTCTTATCTCAGAGCCAGATGAATCCTAGTTGTAACCTCCCATCCTAACTTCGTGTGCTGTTGTGTTTTTCCTTATGATTCGCGATAAGTGCTCAGCCAGTCTTCCTTTATCTGATCATCCCATTAATATTAATAAAGACCAATAAAGTGAAGCTATCCCTGTAAGAGGCCGTGAAGGCCCACAGCGTTGCGAGACGTCGAGGCTTCTACATTTTCTCTAGACAATCGGCTCACAGATGGCGGTCAGTCTGTCAGCCTTAAGCGCTGGCCACTCTTTACACCCCAGGAAGATTCCTGGTACTCATTTCTGTTATAGACTGAGTCGACCCCAGGGCTATAGTACGGCTGGAAGAATTTGGTCAATTGAAAAAATGCAATAACCTTATCGGGAAACGAACCCGCGTTATTCGAATCGTTTAAAAATTGCAAGTTAAGAATTAATTTGAGATGTTTTAAATGCAGGCATTCACATGGGTTCTTATCGTCAAACATGCCGTTGCTAGGTAACACAGCTCTGCTCCCACGTAAGTGACACGAAGCCGGCACGGCACCATAAAAATAATTTAGCATAAGCTTACAGAATGTCACTCCCATGATGCAGATGAACCAATCTGAGATTCAGTTGTCTGCCAACAACCATGTTTACTTACATACACGTCTTACAAGATGGCGGCGCTATTATTAAGCTACCTCTTTTTGTCCTCCGTCAAAGAAACCAGAGAATCAACCTTCTGAATAGATGCACGCGACCAGTTCGTGCTCTGCATGCTCCGTGACTGCACCGCCTGTGGCCTATACCCGAACTCCTAAGGATGAATGAGAAGCAGGCCTCAGTGCGAACTAACTTTCGACGAGGGTACAGAGTCCAATGCCTCGACACAACCGAGAATACACCGTATATCATGCGAAGATCCATTTCAGACCAAACTAATTTGGCCACGAAATTGTTGGCCCCCATTATGTTACGTTCAATTTAAATGTTATAATTATATAATTTATAAGTGTAAGATTGTTGAGACATGTAGCACGCATTCGGATATTAGAAACATTGGGGAAGGCTATACAAGAAACCACAATCCAAATGTAAGAGACCATCTGGAAGACCTAGCAGTTGATATGAGTACAACAAGTAGTATTTAAAAGTAGGGAATAAGAATTTAGAGTGGAGTCATCTGGCTCCGGATAAGGACCATGGGCTACTGTGAATATGGTAATGAATTATCGGGTTCTATAAGAGAGGAGGAGTTTGACCAAATAAGCGACTACCAGCTTCCGAAGAACGACTGTGCGAGAGAGGCTGTCAGTCCACTTGCGTTATTGCTAACCCGTTCAGACAACCTGTTTGAGTCCGCTTGTTTTACAAGGTCCTTGAACCGGCACAAGTATCCGGTCCGCCAATGTCCTGCCTCGGGCGAATTTCGGAGTGGCCCCGGCGTCGCGAGCTGAAGGTGCGGCGGGGTGGCTACGGACCCAACATGGCATACAGCGCTTCGGGACTGGTCGGGAATACAGAGCGTCCGATGAGCGCATGAGCAGAACCGATACTGAAATCCGAGGTACTCGGAGAAAGCAACTGTGTCCACACCACAAATCACACATAAATTGACTTGGGATCGAGCCCCAGGGCGCCGTGGAGGGAATAGCTGTATGTTATGGAGGATGATAAAGTAAAGTATTCTGACGTCACGTGTCTCAGGTTCCGGGAAGAACTAATCGCCTACTTGCCTTTGATACGACATTGATTGCATAGAAAACGACGCTTCCAACGATTCTTCGTTGCCGCGGGAACGTTTTCACAGAGCTGATACCTAAAAATGATAGAGGGATATACATTCGAGTCCAGGAAAGCAAATTGCTGTTGGTCCTCGCCAGCAAAGTGATTCTTGGTTCCTAGTCCCACGAAACTCATGACCACATTTTACTGTCTGACGGCTCCGTGAGCCTTCAGACCACATACTCTCCTTTGATATGATAGGGACCGCATAGGCAACGACGCGTCAAACAATTCTACTATTCTTGCGTGTATTCGTTGTCGCGGAAATGTGTTTACCGAGCCGTTTCTTGGCAACGAAAGAGGGGTGCACATAGACACACGCAGACTGATGGGAGCGATTTATGAAGTAGTCTCTTCACATGGGCTCCGGTATCATGACATTCATACCAAGTTTCATAAAGATTGGTCCAGGCATTCAGAAGTTAATAGGGTGGGTACAGAGACACCCAGACAGCATGGAGATCGCATAAACATACTTTTATTTTTGCCAACAATGGGACCATGTGCATCCCTCTATACAACTTCGATGACAAACTAATGATAAGAAATGGTAGGCCTGATATCTTCTTCGTGGTACTTAACATTTAAAATACAGCAGTGACCTTATGCACCGCCGGTCATGGTAACCGAGCGGTCTAAGGCATGTACTGTCTTCGCTCGCTCGAAAGCCGGGATCGTGGGTTCGAATCCCACTCAGGGCATGGATGTTTCGTTTGTGTGTGTGCGTTTTTCTGTGTACAGGTAGAGGCCTTGCGACGAGCTGATCACCCGCCCAAGGAGTCCTACCGAATGTGTAAGATGTAGAAAAACCGAAGTAGACGGAGAAGTTCATGGAGCCCACTGGGGCTGTAGTGCCAAGAAAACAAAACATATGTCCCACCCGCTTTAACATAAAATCTCTGCATTTTGCCCACTCCATGTAGGCCTATTATGTTTTTAGTATAATTCTCACCAAAGGAAAAGGCGATTTTTTTTGCGATATAAGTTCTTACGGCGTGAATATGAATACTACTGTCTTCTGGGACGTGACACCGCGTAGTCTGGTAAAGGGGCACTCATATTTCGGAGGAATATGCTGCCTCCACTTTCAGAGAACCCTGGAGACAGTAGGTTCTCCAAAATGTCCTGCAGATGGAGGCAGCAGGTTACGTCGAATCGTCTGTATCTTTATACCAGGCTATACGATGCCACATCCGAGAAGAATGCAATGTCCATAATCGTCGTCATGAGAACTTCAAATTCAAATTATAAGCCTGATTAATGATCCTCTCGTTAAGTTTAACTTTATGCGTCGCAACCGAAGCAGCTGAGAAATAAACCATTAACCAACACTGATTCACTTAAATGGGACAGAGGTTGATAACAGCCAGGAAGAACGTGCAGCAGCAGACGGGAATATGCTTCTTGCAATTTCTCATACTACTTCGTATTCTGTGGACTTGACGCATCGTCCGCTAGTGACCTACACCTTTACGTCGTAGTTAAGCAGCTTCCGTTTTTAACGCACTTCCGGTATTTATACACCAGTGGGAAATCAGACATACTGTAGCATGTAGATCCGTTCCTAAGTAATTAATCTGTAAACAACGCCCATTGCTAGGCAACAGATTCCTAACACGCATAACTGGTAAAACTGGGAACCGGTGTTCTCTACGCGGTCTGTGCGACAACTACATGACGCAACAATAGAACTGTTGGAACTGTTTTCTATGCGTCATAAGTAGAAGTTTAGAATTTAGTTAGTGGTGAGACAGTCGCCGGCCTGTAGGGACGTGAACATGAAGGTTGTGGAAGCTACGGCGTTAGAAGCCGTTACCAGGCGACAACCGGTGAAGACATAGCACACATAGCGGTAGCGCTATACTTGCTTGTATTATGAGTTTGATAAATCCAGTTACCAATCCACACCCCGTCCCATCACGTGACAATACTTAGGCAGGACTTCTCTTCTGTGAGGTTGGCTACGCAGGACATAACGTGTCCTGGGCTTGCAGAATATATGGACATTACTTTGGCCAACTAAGTCCCCTTAATAAGCTAAATCTCTTCCCATGACAATGCATAGTGTCTAATTTTCCGGTGACCTCGAGGACTCCGTGAGGCACGTAAAGGACGGCAATTTGACACCTGCAGCGTACGTTGATAACCCTCACTTACGTCATAAAGCTATGAAAAATGTTAAGTGCCATAATATTGTGTCGTTGCAGCCTCTTGCGCGCCACTTATTCAATCCTTGCTTCTTATTAGTCGTCTCACATGCAACTTGCTTTTTGAAAAAGGTAAAAGTATCCCTGCAACTGAGCGGCCTCCGTAGTCTAGAGGTAACGTTCCCACCTCATGACTCTTGGTACGCGGGTTCAAACCCGGCGGAGGTCGTGGAATTTTTAAGGGCGGAAAAATTCAGGGAACAAGTCCTCCGGGAGGGACTTTAAGCCGTGGGTCCCGTGTCGTAGCTTTACGGCACGTAAAAGAACCTCATATCTCCAAAGGAGGTCACTGAGCCAAATTTAAGGACGTTTCCCGCCCAACAGTAGTCTCTAACGCCTATGGTAGATGGGGGAAGCATTATAGATACCGCCAAGCCAGTAGAGGCCGAACTCGCTGGCTCGGTCGGGACTGATGGTACGCACCAATATCGGTAGGGTACAGAGACTGGTAGAATATCATAGAGGGTAGCACAATGGACCAATACTGGTCTAAGTGCATGGGAAAACCCACCCTCTCCAATAACTAACTAACTAACTAACTAATCCCTGCAACAGGCCGTGGAGGCTCATAGGGTTTTGAGACCTCGAGGCTCCCACATTTTGCAGACAATCGGCTTGTCAGCCTTACGCGCCGGCCGCCCTTTACCCCCAGGAAGATTCCTGGAACTCGTTTCTGTTAGAGGCTTAGTCGAACGCAGGGCCATAGTGCGGCTGGATGGATTAGGTCGATTGAAAAAATCCACTACATCGGGACTCGAACCCGCGATCTTCCTGTTTGTAGCTTAGTACATTAACCAACTACGCTACCGCGTACCCCCACTTGCTTTAATTTTATGGAACTTTTTAAACTTTAAAATCTCTTCTACATCACTGGCCTATGTAAAATATATATTTCGACTAATATAGGTCTTCTTCAGGGGTCTCTAAAATTGCTAATGAAACTGCTGCGTTTCCGTCGGAAACGTGGTGTGCATACACCAGTGTCGTAGAAGAGATTTTGAAGTTTAAAAACTTAAGGTTTTAGAAACCAAGTTGAGTGTTAGAGGGCTAATTACTTAACAAGGAACAGATTAAGTGCCATTGTTGGGTTCCCACAGTCTTCCAGGGTTTCATCTGTTCTGGTTACTTTGCCAGGTCGGGGAAACAAGAGACAGCACATGCTGCACACATTGAGCAGGCTAGCGTAGCGGTAATGCGGTAAATTTCTATTCGGAAAGTGCTCGGTTCTAACGTTGGCCCAGAAAACGTACTTTGACAGGATTTTTGCGATTGTCCTTAGTCTCTCCTGTAAAATATCGAGACAGTACCTCGGTTAAGCCACTGCCGCCTCCTTCCAAATCCTTTCCTATCGCTCTGTATTGTGATCTACACACCTGAAAAACGCCAACATCCTAACATTATCAAGATGCGGGTCTTACCGGATATGAAGCCGAGTACTTTGGTTGATGAGTATCACTGTTTCGGAGAAACTTTTTGCCTCCCTGTTCAGGGTATGTTCATTTTTCTACTGTGAAAGAGATGCAGCAGGTTCCTCAGAGACGTTGATATAGTTATAAACCAAAGTTTACGGTGTCACATATCGAAAGGCCATTGTTTTCACATTCACTGCCGTGAGAGACTCGGGTCTTATCATTCATACTGACGCTGTCAGTAGCTGCGATTGTATAACGAGCACGGGACGTCCCAGACACGAAGAGGCCCCGTAGCCCCACCTCAGCACTTCGCGTGGCCTAGCAAGGCTGCATGTCGCGATAAGTGCAGATACTGTGCACACGACTTCAACATGCTGGGCCAACAGAATGCTTACATAACACATAAGGAAGATAAGTTCTTGCTATTGTATGCTGCAAGTAACATTTACATGCCAAAAGCATCGCAAGACGACAAGGAGTCCAGTAATAATCCGAAGGCTTCTGGATTCTTCCTCTAAGCGCAAGCGCTCTAAGCGGTTGCGTGTGTGTGTGCGTCCACAGAGGGGTACAACACAGGGTGAGGGTGTCAGGTCAAGGTTCTGACGGGTGTCTGAACCTATGGGGGAGGAAGTAACAGCAGGATGGAGAAAACTACACTTACGTAATAGGAGCTTCATAATTGTACTGTGGCATGTAGACGCGTTGCTAGGCAACGACCGCGAAATATGCAACTATACAAAGGCCGTTACTAGGCAGCGACCCTGAAACAGCAAGAGAGGAAAGGTCTTTTCTGTGCGGTCCGTGCGGAGATGTTATAAGCAGGACAAGTTAGGTGTTTCAGTTAATTATATAACCGGTGGAGTTCGGTTGCTGTGTGAAGCTGGTAGCTGATGCCGGGGGCAGTTCGGAAACCCAGAGGAAGGAAAAGGTCCGCAGGTGGAAGAGACTACCAAGCAACAGCTAATGAAGACTGTAAGAGACAAAGAAAATCTAGTGTCTTATACTGATTTGTGAAGTGTGTAGAACAACGACAGCACAATCCTTGCTTGAAGTTATGAGTTGTACAAGTTCAATAAATCCAATTACAATTCAGACTCCCTTTATAAGCACATACACGTGACAATATTATGAGGATGATTACATGAAGGAGAATAAATTGGGCTGGGGACATAGTACGCATGGGAGAGATGAGAAATGCGTACAAAGTCTTGGTAGGAAAACCTGAGAGAAAGAGACTAATTAGAACATACGGACATATGTGAAAGGAAAATATTAAAATGGAGTTTACAGAAATATGATATGATTGCGTGGACTAGATTCATCTGGGTCAGGATAGACGGAAGAGTCTGGCTGTTCAGACCTCGAAAGTGAAACTTACGTGTTCCAAAGACAGCGGGAAGTTCTTGGTTAGCTGAGGGACCGTCAGCTTCTCAAGAAGTGTACTGCATTATGTTATGGCGTGTTCAGGAGCTGCGTAATCTCACAGACACGTGACGTCTCTGTCATTGCAGTGCGAGGAGTCTAATTGTTTCAAAGAAGAGGTTCTCTTCCTCAGTAAATGTGCTCTACTTAAAATAACATACTCTTCCTCCGACAAACTTACCTCACCTTTCAACAGAGCTCGATGTTTTCAGGATCGAAGAGAAAACAGAGAAAGAAACTAGCAGAAGAGTGTGGCTATCTCAGCTTCCAGCCTGTTCCCCCCGCAGCCTGGCTTAGTCTCGGACCCTTACGATGAGTTACTCCGAAACGTCGGACTTTCTCCGAACTACAAGGCGTTACAATTCTGCAGAATGAGCGCTGTGAGAAACTGAGATATTCTCATTCCTCGCTCACATTCATACTGTTTTCTGCTAGATGGTCGGTATGTAATGTTACCATTATCTCTAATTCACACAGCCTGATGGTTGCGCCATTTCGCAGATCACCCGCCGCCTGCGGGCTACAGCGCGGGAAAACTCTCTCTCTCTCTCTCTCTCTCTGCACGTCACACTGGAATGCGTCTTGTTGCCGGAAAACTGTCCTCGCTGCTCTTCAAGCACGCAAACAAACATTTCTTCTTGATTGTGAATACTTTCGGGTTGTACACGTCAACAATAATAACAACTATTATTATTACTATTATTGTCTCTGCTCCTCCAGTACAAGTTATGAAGCTCCTCATTATGCAGTTTTCTCCAACCTCCTGTCACTTCATCTCTCTTCGGTCCAAATATTCTCCTCAACGCCCTGTTCTCAAACACCCTCAGTCTATGATCCTTCCTTAATGTCAGAGACCAAGTTTCATACCCATACAGAACCACAGGCAAAATTATAGTTTTGTATATTCTAATTTGTATGTTTTTGGACAACAGACAAGAAGACAAAAGGGTCGGGACTGAATGGTAGCAAGCGTTACCCGAGTTCAGTCTCCTCTTAATTTCCTCCTGAATCAGGTTTTGATTTGTTATCGTCGTCCCAAAATATTTGAACCGTGCAACATTTTCAGAGGATCTGTTATTACTGCTTTACTGATAACTGGCATTGGCAAACCTCATACAGATGGGAAACCTCAGTAGCTACATCGTCCTTGCAATGCAGATGCACTTCTTCATGAGTGCCAGTATCCCGTAATTTGATTGGATGAAAGTCGTGAAGAATCTCTCTGTAAAGGCGGCCGGTCCCATCTCCGAATGTGATGAAGCGTGGGTGCAGGAAATCCAAATTTCATAGAAATCCACCCAGATATTTTGTGGAGACATAAGGCACAAACACACGCTCGGAACATTTGTCCGAACCTTCGCCGGTCTGTTTCAAACCTTTCAATTGTTTCCACGGGTCTTCGCGTGGAAACAGCAGGCCACATGGTAAGTCACGGTTCAAACGTGGGAGAGTGACATTGTGCCTGATCATAAAACGGAACAAAGCCTTGGTGTTTCATCCGTGTTGCTTATGTAACGACAATTTTTTATCAGTTATAAGATTAATTTTCAAAAGTTTGGGGAGAAAAAAAGGTTGTTATTCACGGTAGAGATAACCCGAGCAAGTAAGCGTAACGGAAAAAACGTGACAGTCACAGAGCGAAGAGCGTACGTTCGGAAATGAATAGCGAGTTATCACTTATTTAGGAAGGTGACAAAAAAATGAAATTACACCGTGTGAGCGGATGGAAAATTTTCTGCCTTATACAGATATGCTTCCAGTGCATAGGGCGTTCTTTAAGGTAAACTGAATAAATTAATGAAAGATGTTTTCAAAAGATCAGCCAATAAATACTTACAACTCATTACCTAATTTTATGAACGTTCTGAGATATTTATCTAAAACCAGTGGAATATTTTTAGGAAATTTAATAGGAATATTTGATAGTTCTGTTTCTTGCTACAGTTTTCACACGTATCCCATCACCACAGACCCCATCTGGGGCGTAAGACCAGATTTTTATTACTGTCAGACAGTGGCGCGTTTGTTGAAATGGGACGCTCTCTTTGACGAGAGGACGGGTCTGTCGTTTACAAATGCTACTGGTCTCGCCAGTGCAGTCATTTTCGGGTCCGATTCCCCTGGGACTCGCGATCGACGTTTGTTTAACAGCCAGCGATGGTTTGTGTCCAAGAATCGTATCTCCGCGGAAACGCGTTTGCCAGTTCGGTTCCTGGAGACGGCCTACATGTCACAACAATAATGCTCAAGTGGCATATTGTACAGCAACACTACACTACCGATTGTTGCTTCCACCTTCCGATCGCGCCGGAATTATCCCAATTATTTGTCTGATATCCACTGAAAAAGACAGCGTTTAGCATCAATGGAACATTGCATAGGCATGAGCCTGCTTACAAAGGGCCTGTGCCCAGATGTTGGTCTCTTCAGAGTAGCCTCCTTTCCTAAGCAAGAGATCACACAAAGACATTGCGGTGTCGCGCAGACACCTTAACCCATAAAACTTACCGCCGCTGAACAAGGCACCGTTACCATAGAAACAGAAGACAACCAGTACCAAAACAAGACGAGACAACTGACTGTCGGACTAGACACGAACGCAGAGTAAACTACATGGCATGTAGACAATTTTTTATTATTAATAAGCGGTGAAACTGAGTCCACTTGGTACTGCGGCCACTTCTGGCCTATTGTACCAGCCCCAGATGACAGGTGAGGGTGATTGTGGACCAATTGGTGGAATGAAGATTGGCATGGGAAACCGAAGTACTCGGAGAAAACCTGCCCCAATGCCACTTCCCACCACAAACCCCACATGACCAGACTCGGACTCGAACCCGGACCGTCGCGGTGGAAAGCTGGCGACTAACCGCCTGAGCTATGGCGCGGCCATGTAGACCAGTTGCTAGGTACTTAACGTGAAAGTTGGTAGCTGAGGTGGGGGACATTTCGGGAACCCAGAGGAACGTCAGTCGTTGGAAGCCGCTACCAAGCAACGGCTAGTGAAGACTGTAACGGACTGAGCAGATTTGTGATGTTCTACAGCAACTTGTGAAATGTGTAGATGAGTGAAAGCATAACCCCAACTTGTAGTTGCGAGCTGTAAGAGTTCAGTAAACCCGATTAGCAATCCAAACCCCGTCTATAGTCTCTTTAGAAGGTAATTATGAACTTGTGCAAGACCGAGCACGGCAAGCGGTAGCGATCAGATGACTGACCGGAAGTGAGTGGTGAGCTCAGGTCCTGACGTCTCGCATTCCTGTCACAGGATCCCACGTCAAGCTGTTTCAGGAAATTGCTTACGAACCCGGCGAACGGCGCATGGGCAAGTTTCCCGGACGCAGGTCGACGGCCACTAATAATTTTGTTACTTCGGGGGGGGGGNCGAGCGGGCAGCATTTACACGTCCGCCAATGAAGCCGTCTGGGGCGGAGGCTCCGCCAGTAGAATCTGTGTTGGACGGGAGACGCGATGGCGCCATCTTGGCATTCAGGGCGCTGACGGAAACATTACAACTCTGGTTCACACATGTACGGTTTAGTTTAGCAGATTTTGGTAGGTTATTTTAGGTAGTTTAGTAAAAGTGGGGGCACTCGGTAGCATAGTTGGTTGAGGCACTATGCTACAAGCCGGAAGGTCGCGGCTTCGATTCCCGATGAGGTCATTGTATTCTTCAATTGACCTAATGCTTCCAGCAACACTATGGCCCTGGGGTCGACTCAGCCTCTAACAGAAATGAGCACCAGAAATCTTCCTGGGGGTTAAAGGGCGGCCGGCGCGTAAGCCTGACAACCTCACCGCCATCTGTGAGCCTATGGGCCTTCACGGACTGTTGCAGAAGAGCATCAGTACTTGCAAGAGTGTTCTGTGGATATGAGCAAGGCTCATGAAGCACTGCTTCGAGGTTTTGAGAGAAAGATTTTAAGGATGATCAGTGGAGCAGTACAAATTGATGGGGTCTGGTGAAGACGTTGCAATCACGAATTATATACTTTATACAATGATGTTGATGTAATTAAAAGAATTAAAATAAATACATTGAGATGGGCAGGACATGTTGTAAGGAGAGAAAATGAAGGAGCTTCAAGAGGATTAATGATAGCAAAACCGGAACGGAAAACGAAGAAAGGGAGGCTAAGAATGAGACGGACGGATGTTGTGGCAAAGGCACCCGAGCGGGATGGCTGCAGATTCCAAAGCATTCTATGTAACCCGAAGTTTTATTACCGTTTTCACAACATCCCACCACTAGTTTTGATCCTGTGGAGACGAATCCATTTCACAACTTGGCATAATATTTATTTTTGTATCTATTTTAATAGTGACCTTTCGTCTACTTCTAGGTCTTTCAATTTGTCTCTTTCTGTCAGGTTCTCCTACCAAAACTTTGTATGCATTTCTGTTCTCTCCCGCACATGTTACGTGTCACCTCACCTTGAAATGATTTTAATCGAATATAAATTATGATCTGGGAGCATGCGCAAAGAGGCTGGTGTGGCCTATACCTCGCAAACATTGAATAGAAACTAGATACGTTCTCAGGAATGGCATATATATTGTGGCGTATAGGCCGCTGATAAGCGGGGACTCTGTAAATAACGACCGTTTCCGGGCAACGGTTTTGTAAACACGTTCCCGCGGCAATCAATACGCATGCATCAAGAGAATTACTGTTTGTAACGGGATGTTTTTTGTGGTCTGTACCGAGATGTTATAACCAGGAAAGTTGATGCAGTTAGTTCAGTTGTAGGATGTGTGCCAGATGGAAAGACGTAAGCGAAAGACAGTGTTAAGATCCGTTACCAGGAAACGACTAGTGAAGACGTAGAAGACTTAATGTGTGCTGCAGTTACAGTGAACTTTAGTGAGTGTAAATCAGTGAGACTGCTACAGTTACTTGTAGTTATCTTCTGTGTAAAACAAAAAACAAACTCCGTGGCTTGACTCCGCAAGCGAACTATGTGTAAGTGGCGAATAAATCCAATTACCAATCCGAACCCCGTCTAGAGTCACCGCATCACGTGACAATATTAACATCCACTACACAGGCAGGCGGACAGCAAGAAAATGCTTAGTCTCCCAGTTTAAACGGTGTCGCTCATTCGTGGCCACTCTATTATCAAAACGTCACGTCCTGTGAGGCTCGCCAGAGCGGAACAGGTGGCCATGAATTGTAAACTGAACATCTAACCAGCTGTTCCGAGCAGAGTGGTTACTATTTATACCACATCCTTTACATTGAAAAGAGAATAACTCTGCAGTCTGTCCACACATTTTTTTATTTTCCGTACGGCTCTCGCAAGAAGAAAACGAGTACTTCCGCAAACAGAATTCAACGATTTTGCTTCGTAGCGTGACCAGATCAGCATTTTATGAATACTCTGTTCGGTCCTTGCCAGCTTGCACTTAAATTGCTATTCCAGTAGTACAGAGCTCTCCCTGTAACAGGCCGCGGAGGCCCATGGAATTGTGAGACGTCGAGGCTCCCACACTTTATAGGCAAGAGCTCTCCCTGTAACAGGCCGCGGAGGCCCATGGAATTGTGAGACGTCGAGGCTCCCACACTTTATAGGCAATCAGCTCACAGATGGTGGTGAGGTTGTCATTCTTATACACCGGCAGCCCTTTATCCCCAAGAAGATTCCTGGTACTCATTTTTGTTAGAGGCTTATTCGAACACAGGGCCATAGTGGAAGGATTAGGTAAATTGAAACATCAAATGATCTCATCGGAAATCGAACCCGCGACCTTCCGGCTTGTAGTATAGTGCAACTATGAAGAGAGTATAAAGTATACACAACAGCCGTTACTAGACAGTGGCCTATAAACAGCAACAGAGGAAAGGTGTTTTCTAAGCGGTCCGTGCTGATATGTTAGCTGTTGCAGTTAGTTGGTCAGTGAGTGAGGTAGAGCTCTTACTGTTACTGTTAGAATTTGGTAGCTGAGGGCGGGAACAGTTCGGGAACCCAGAGGCAGGGGAACGTCCGCCGTTGGAAGCCGCTACCGAGTAACGGCTAGAGAAGACTAACAGATTGAGAAGACTTGGTGTGTCCTGTAGCGATCCGAGAAGTGTGTAGAACAGTGAGAGCATAGCCCGTGCTTGTAGCTACGAGTTGTGAGAGTTCAATAAAGCCGATTATCAATCCGGACCCGTCTAAAGTCACTAAATCATGTGATATTACTTTCAAATTCTGCGTCTTCTCACGCATTTCATTTTTCCCGGAAGTTGAGGGCTGGGAAGCTGAAACTGGCTGAAACGTTCAGCTGAAAAGAGAGGCAAATGTCACTGTCGCTTGGAACTGAGCACGCCCATGGCCGTATTCAGTTGCAGCTGTGATGAATGTGTTAGAAAAATCGTGATCCTAAGTGCTACCTTCGGTCGGTGTTGCTGTAATGTCAGATCGCAGAAACAACATGGCACCGAAGCGAGGCCAGGCCCCACGGTGGCGCCGGGACTTCGCCCCACTATCCCCGGAGCGGCTTTACTGTACCATCTGGAACTCTTCGCGGAAAATATCTCGCAATTTTTTTTTTTTCATTTGGCTTCGACTGCATCCTCTGCACTTCGAAGGAGAGATATGGGAAATTACAAACAGTTCTCACGTTTCCAGCTATTTGCCTGTAGGGGCACAGTTCATGCAACTTGCTCATTCGTTCAGGATTTCGAAAAGCGACACGACTGAAATTGCTGTGCAAGTCCGTGGGGCTATCACATGGGGATGGCCGTCAGCACCCGCAGCGCACAAGCGTTTTGGGGCTAGCGGTGAATTTCCGGACTGCGTCGTTTGTGTTAATGGTAAACACATGGGGGGGGGGGCCCACGAAATACCAGCTCGACGTACAACAACTACAGAAATTATTACTTTGTCGGCCTACCTGCTGTCACAGATGCCAGCTACAAGTTCATGTTGGTTCTTTTGGCAAGGACAGCGACGCTGCGCTTGCTGATTGTCAGGACGAGTACAGATGCCAGACGGAAAATGCTCGCCAGGTTGAGCGCTGAATTTCCTCGGTGATGACGCTTTTCTTCCGAGTGAGATGCTTCCCACGGACTCAACTGCAACAAAAGGAACAACAGGTAACAAGAAGACGGTAAAGCTGTCCCTGTAACAGGCCGCGGAGGCCCACAGGGTTGAGACGTCGAGGCTCTCACATCTTCTAGACAATCGGCTCACAGGTGGTGGTGAGGCTGTCAGCCTTACGCGCCGACCGCCCTTTACCTCCCGAAATATTCCTGCTACTCATTTCTGTTAGAGGCTGAGTCGACTCCAGGGCCTATCAAAACTATTTATGAATTTCTGTAGCTGCATCATATCATATCCAGTCTCTGACATTGGACGCCTGACAGACTATTGTAACTGAAAGCGAGAGGTCCCGAGTTCGACTGTACTGCCCTCCAGTCCTCCATTGTTCTCATGTCTGCAAAGTTTCACCTTCATATAGTTTCTACACTCTGACGTTTACTTTTTCCTTTCAGCGGAAGCAACGAAACAAAATGTCTGCGCCGCTAGAGCTGCACGTGTCAATTACATCAACTACAATGAAGAAGATCAAATGGTAAGCACTACTTTTACGTACGAAGCCATGGCTCAAGGCATCTTTGAGAAAAACAGCAGCGCTGAAAATTCTGTTCTTTTCTTTTTTCTTTCTTCCAAAAGTTTTCTAACTTCGTATGGAGCGTTCCGAGAAGGATCTAAAGAAGACTTGCAGCTGGCAGCTGGCGGCTACTGCGGGGAAATGTTGGGGTTTTCTGTCTTTTCGTTATATTCTTTGAATTATTTGGATTCTCGGGCTGAAGCACGACATTTATTTTGTGGTTTATTTGACTATGCTCTTGTTTTTCAGACTACGTAGGGTGTCCCAGGAGGAGAGCTCAATATTCTGTGAGGTCACGGAACATGTGTTCAATTCAGAACGGTTTCCGAGATAGAGCTATTTCACTGTACAGTTCCAAAACTGTTGATAAGAAAGAGATATTACGTACTGTTTCTAATGCCGGTATTTATTGTTAAAGTGAAGGGCCGCGCCATAGCTCAAGCGGTTAGTCGCTGGCTTCCCACCGTGGCGGCCCGGGTTCGATCCCGGGTCTGGTCAAGTGGGATTTGTGGTGGACAAAGTGGCGCTGGGGCAGGTTTTCTCCGAGTACTTCGGTTTACCCTGCCAATTTTCATTCCACCAATTGCTCCACAGTCACCCTCACCTATCATCTGGGGCTGGTACAATAGGCCAGAACTGGCCGCAGTACAAGGGACTTAGTCCTACCGCACTAGCATTAAAAAAATTATTGTTAAAGTGACAAAGTTGGTACAGTTTACCTAGTGTAATACTTTTCGAAAACTCCACCGTCAACATCAATGCACTTCGCAACTCGTGTAAGGACATGGCGTGTGGCTCGTCTGTACAGTGTACAATGCACTGTACAGTGAAATAGCTGTATCTCGGAAACCGTTCCGAATAGGACAGATGTACATATATACACCTTTTTGCTTATAATGAGTGATATTATATCCTCCCAGAATATTGACCTTTCCTCCTGGGACACCCTGCATAGCGCGGAATGGCAAGATGGTTGGTCAAGGCACTGGAACGAAATGGTCATGGCCAATTCGATTCACTATACCGGAATTTGCCAGAAGTGACTGAGCAGTACCAGGATAACCGATATCCCAGCCAAGATTCGTGTGTAGCACGTATCGAATATAACCGCTACACCGACCCTCTCCTGAAGCATGTACGTATCTACACGTTACATACAGACACAAACATGTGCGTGCGTGCTCAGATCTGGTGATTACTGCAGATCGCTCCTACGGCTTCCTTTCGGCACCTCAGTTTTTCCTTGACAAACAGCAAGTTTGTTGCTGAAGGTAATCTGGCCCTTGTGTTCACTACGCAATATGCCACGAAATGGAGACACAGCAAACCCTCGCTAATCCGGATTAGTGAAGCAAATGTAGCCCTAACAGGCAAAAAAATATAGCACATAAATAAATGGAAATTTTACTAATATAAGTAGTGCTGATGAAAATAAAACAAATCACTGTAGAGCCTTTAGTTAAGAACTAGTATGAAAAGACAAATACATTTATTCATCGATAGAAGACTCAGAAGTTGCACTTGTTTATGAACGTAATGGCGCAGGTTTGACAGAAACCGTCAAGTTTTGTCTGAAGAGAGAAGTGACTCATCTGCCTGCCTAAATGTCACGTGTCTTTTAAAGTACGCACTCAAATGTGAACAGCATTTCTCATTCTTCGTATTTCGATCCGGATTGTATAGCTCCAGGCATGCTTCACCTCGTCACTGGTCAGCTTCATGACCGGCAGCCTTGCCTCCGGGGCCCATTGGTTGGGAGGCAGGATGGGGCCCAGAGCCACGCTGGACGCTGTGGTGAGGAGAGAGATTTCTGCACCCACTGGGAACATAAATCCCATTCTCCGGTTCTTCACGTCGTAGCCTATTCACTTTACCGACTGAGCCACCCAAGGGTACAGACCTACATTATTTATATGTTAGTATAATAGCAATGCAGACGCGCAAATGTGCCTACGTGGAGTCTCTGTCCAAAAAAATATTAATATTCGTTCATCAGCTTATTGCCGCGCCATCTGTTAACATACTCTGCGGTCAGCACACAAGCAAGTGTTCAAGTGGCGCCTCCAGCAGCGTTGCCACGAACTAGTGGCAACTGAAATTGCGAGAAGTGGGGAAGAATCTGGAGCAGTGCCTGTTGCAACTGGCTTTGCACAATTGCACTTCGCAATTCCTCATTTCCAGGGTTCGCTTAAGGAACCACTTCGTGTCCCAATTTAAATACTCCTGGGAACTTCCACGTCACCGTTAACATTCACAATCAATGCTCTCCTCATACCAAAATTTGAATGTTCCATCCGAAACAGAGGTGCTGGGTTCGAACACAAAACTTGCAGTAAATATGGACACTAAAACGGGCCCAGATTGCTCGGAAATCCTGGATAAGTAACAATGAATCTGCATGCCGTTACTAGGCAACGCGGTTCTTTTACAGGAAGTGTTGGGCTACACGTGGTGCAGATTGAGGTCAACACTCACGTGGGCGGGGGTGGTCCTGACGCTGGGGGCACTTCGCCTCGTGTTTCACTGGTACCCTCAGTTGTTACTGTACGCCACTCACGCTCCCTGCCCCCTCAGTACCGCCACCAAACTGCTTGTAGTGGTAAGTTGCCCGTTGTAACACATTTCTCGTACTATTTTGTAATCTTAAAGGAGAGCACAGTCATTTTAATTGAATTGAATTAATTCATTTATTTACAGTAAGCCCATCGCTAATCGGGAATAATTGGGTAAGTTCATCCGGGTTAAGAGGTAATCCAGATTAGTGAAACAAGAGGTATCCTTAAAAGACAAAGAGAAACTCAGAACACAAGTAAATGGAAAATTTAATGACAGAAGTAACGCTAATGAAAATAAATAACAAAACATCGCTGTAGAGTCTTTATTTAGAAACCACAGAAAGGCAATGCATTTTATTCGCCGATAGAGGCCTCAGAAGTTGTACTCGTGTTTGAAGAAACTGTCAGGTTTCGTATGAACAGACAAGTGGCGTGTCCTGTAGCGATCCGAGAAGTGTGTAGAACAGTGAGAGCATAGCCCGTGCTTGTAGCTACGAGTTGTGAGAGTTCAATAAAGCCGATTATCAATCCGGACCCCGTCTATAGTCACCAAAATCGTGACAAGAACAAGAAGGTTGTTTTTTTAATTACACCATTATTCACGAAGAATTTGATCAAGGAATCGTAAAGGCTTTGGCTTGTTATTGTTACATTAATAGGCTTCTGCTTCCATCCACAGGACAACTATCTGGGCAGATTCAAGACATATTTTGTCAAGGATGTGAAGACCATTTCAACAGAGGGCGCGAGGTGAGTTCGTGAACTTATAAACATCGCTTCCTACTTTCTTGTCTCTTTATAGAACTTCTGAGAGAATGATTTCCTTCCAAACCAAAACGAAGCTGTGATTCTCAAGGCGATAAATGTAAACTTATAATATAAATTTATACGAAATTATTTTAGAATCTTAAATATTTAATGACAGTGGACGGGATGATCCACTGAGCCACGAGTTACTTTATTTGTTACTGTCACGTGTACAGCTAGGCAACGGCAGGATAAACAACTTCCCGCTTAAGCGCTTGGCAAAAATACGTGATCATTGGTAGGTAAGGACTCAGTAAACACGTTCCCGCGAACACGCAACAATGGGAACTGTGTTCTTTGTGCACCATGCTACAACTAGTTGCTAGGTTACACAATAATTCTGACAACACAGGATGTTTTCTATGTGGTCCGTGCATTCGAGAGGGCCGGCAGCAATTTTAAAAGACAGAGCCGTCCTCTCGTCAGAGACAGGGCCCCATATCAACAAACCCGCAACTGGCCGACAGGAATAAGGATCTGGTCTTAAGCCCGAGATGGGTGCTTTATTCGCAGACAGACTGGCCGACTGACCGGCGGTCATAACGTAATTTTGACTGAGTGTAGTTGAGAGTACAAGGACAGAGTCCAGCAGAGAATGAGGACGAGACTGGAGCATATCCTAGTGATGTGTGAGGTGAGAGCGCTAGAACTGACTGTAATTGTGAAGCAGTGCCAATTCATCCAATCATCCGATTCGCAACCCCTTATTTTCGTCACGCGTATGTTGCTATGAAATCTGCAAACAGAAATTTAAGCATAACTGAAATGCTCGGGAAAGTACCTGTCACACAGGCACACACAAACGGGAGAGAGATGTCCTTTGCCTCTATTATCGTCCTTGTTTTTTTCCAGCTCTTCGAGCGGCGGCAATGCAGCACACGCGGGGTCGGCGGGCAATCCGAGTTGCGGAGTTCGCGTACAGCTCAGTAATGGTTTCTCGAAAGGTGAATGTTCCTGCGCCTGCGCGCTCCTGTGTTCTACGAACTGCTCACTGCCCAGTGGATAAACGATAATCAACTCCAATAAATTTTATTTATCAGTTTTCTTGTCAAACTGAAACGCAACAGATAAGAGTATGTGTCTTCATTTAGACCTCTATTTCACGTTTTTTCACAGACACTTGGAGTTGGTGACTTATTCTGTTTGTTTGCAAGAACATCCAGTTCACGAAATACGGCAGGGCTCCTGCTACTCTGAACCCACTCCTATATTCACGTAGCACTGAATGTGATCTGTAAGGACTAGTGCAACTGATGGATTAGGAGGGATATGGCAAAAAACTGTCATGGCCTATATTAATATATTGTTCCGATATTCTCCTAGAGGAACTGATAGTGATCACAGAAGCTTTAATTTTTATAGCCTGGAATTCGAACCCGGCACTCCAGAATGTCAGTCAACTGTAGGTAGCTTTTTAACATTGCAGTATGTTCTCTCCTGTTTTCCACGTAAAGACGATATTGTATCAACTGAAGATGTCATTTAGCTTCAAATGAAAGGTCGAGGTAATTTGGGCTGCCGCGGACCCCTGAGCCTACATTCGAACAGAACTCGACTCCGGGCATCTCTCCACACTGAATAGCAACTGCAGTTGATTCGGGGTCTTGAAATAAACACGAAACATATCAACATTGCAGAATATTTTCGATATTTCTGCATTTTGTGTCTGTTGAACAGATATCCAGAAATTTCGAGCAGTATGGATAAAGAAGTTGTGTTACATCTGGGACGAGAATCGATCAGAGTTCGTCAAGTTGGCAGGCCTGGACAAGGGTCTCACTAAGTCAGAGCTCCACGGGTACTCGGGGTTACACGAGTACCAGCAGCAGCTGAGGTAAACGGGCCTGGCCTAAGAAGTTGCAACACCGCCAATAATGTGCCCCAATATACAAGTACTAGTAAGTCTGTCAGCTGGCCGCGCCATAGCTCAAGCCGTTAGTCGCTGGCTCCCCACCGCGGCGGCCAGGGCTCGATCCTGGGTCTGGTCAAGTGGGATTTGTGGTGGACAAAGTGGCGCTGGGGCAGGTTTTCTCCGAGTACTTCGGTTTCCCCTGCCAATCTTCATTCCACCAATTGCTCCACAATCACCCTCACCTATCATCTGGGGCTGGTACAATAGGCCAGAAGTGGCCGCAGTACAAGGGGCTTAGTTCCACCCCACTAGCAATAAGAAAAGAACGTGGTCAATAAATCCATTCACCAGTCCAACCCCGTCTATAGTCACACATAAACGTGACAGTATTTTGTCGGCCTCCTGCAGACGCGATGTCGCCATTCTGTATACTTAAGACGGTGTTGGGTTCTGTCACACGTATGACACTTCCATGTTATGTTAATGCTTATGTAATTATTATTTTATCGTCAAATCAAGGAGTAATTATCAGCCTGTGTGTTTGTTATTACTCAGATCAAACGATTTATAACTTTTTGTATACTTATAAAATAGAGTACGGTTAAGCTGTTCAGCCACGTAGCGTTTCCAGCTACTTACAACGAGTCGATGCCAACCGCAGTGCCATAAAGAGGGAAGTTCAGCTTCCGACGTTTCCTGTTACAGACGAACTGTGTATGGCTTCAACAACATCCCAGTCGAGGTGCAAAGCCGGCTGAAGCTGCTGCTCCTAGAAGTCATCAACCCGTTCTACATATTCCAGTTGTTCACCCTATGTGTGTGGGCCGCCGAGGGTTACTACTACTATCTCATTGCCATCGTCCTCATGACGTCTTTCGGCGTCACTAGCACCATAATTCAGACGCGTAAGGTGAGTGTAACCCACGGCGGAATTCAAGATTTTGATTTCATCCTGCATTTACTGCAACTGTCATTAAAATAGGTAATTATTTTCGGCAAGTTTGAGAAAAGTAATGCAGATTAATATATACTGTGTGATGTCAACGCATTGCCAGGCAACGGCTCGATAAACACCCCGCGATAAGCGCACGCAACAACAGGATGAATGTATATAGCTCGTTGCTACGCAACAATCAGGGCGCCAGTGGACTGGTGAGATATCTATCACATGACTTGTTTTCAATGTGGTTCCGCGCCATGCCCAGTGTTCAGCAACAGAACTGTAAACACGTATACAATAATAGGTGTTTTCTATGGGGTCCGTGCTGACGGTTTGTAGGGGACAGTGAAGGTCGTTTGCAGTCGGTCAAAGCAGAGAAGCCGTGCGTCAAGGACACGAAGCCCTCACGGAAAAAGGTCCAGGAGGCTTCAGCAGTTGAGAGTACAAGGACGAGAATGGAGCGTGTCCTTAGTGAATTGTGAAGATCAGTTAACACGGATTAGGACAGAGGAGTAAACGGTGATTAAACAAGAAACGGCAAGAAGACTTCACAGTGATTCAAAGTACTAGTTTCTGTGTTGAGATCCGTTGCTAGGAGACGACTAGTGGAAACTGAGAATCCTAGTGCTTCTGCAACGGTCAGCTGTAAAATGCGTATATCAGTGATAGCGCTGTATTAACTGTAATTAAGAGAGTGTAACCGAAGTGCTAATGAATCCGATCATCCAAACTACATGCCGTTATTTTCTTCACGTGTACCACCCTACACGCGACAACGCAGTCCTAATCTACATGTTGCTTTATCAGAATAACACGAACTTAATCACCATCATCTATTTCAAACCCAGAAAATTCTATCTTCATCATCAAAACTCAAAAGCATAATTTTATCTGCAAAAAGAAGGCCATATTTTGCTTAATTGAAAGTTACTAAAGAGAATCTTCCTTTCAAATTTCTGCAACGCTAGAAATTAAATGTAGCATTTTGCTACGTAACGATGCACTCAGTGCGTAAAGTCTTATGAGAAGATTATCATATCAGAATGCAGTTTCATAATAATACGATCACCCTGTATATTACAGAACCAGCAGAGTTTACGTGACACCGTTCAGTCTAGCGATGTAGTGACTGTATGGAGGGGTGCTGACAAGTATGAGGAGCTGCCCACGAAGCAGCTTGTGCCTGGTGACGTCATCATCATCCCCCCACATGGCTGCGACATGCACTGCGACGCCGTGCTCTTGAGCGGGACGTGCATCGTTAACGAGAGCATGCTCACAGGTACTGGCAGGGAAACCGTTCTGCTATGGGGTGCCTCAGACGCAAGCAGAGTGTCTGTTGTCTCGACACGTGCACAACTACAGCAGTTGATATTCATAGGGATGAAGTAAGGGCTGCCTCTATGGCTCTACAGCCCTTCGTTGGGCCTTTGCTGCTTTTCAGTTCCTTAGTCTTATACACAGTATTTAGCCCGTGCCGAGGCCTCTACCTATATGCAGAACAATACAAGCACACAGACATCCATGTCTTAAGCAGAATTCGAACCCACGACCCCAGCGTTCGAGCGGGCGAAGACAGTTCACTGTGATCGGCAAGTCGAATGCTGCCACGAGTGAACATTGCCAGACAATAAGACGCTCATGTTCCGAACCATAACATACACGTACGTGCTTCCCACAAAGCGCAATTGCGTCTGCAGCGGACTGCAGTCCTTGTACTCTGAGTTCTGTTGAGTTGTAACTGTCTGATCTCCGAGATGGACCTCGGAAGTACACCGCAAATCAAACAGGAAGTACTGAGGAAACCCACGGAGAGCCCAGAGCGTCTCAAAGACAAAGCAGAAACAGGGAGATCACAGGTTCACAGGATCCCAAGAGCAAAAACACGTACAAGACAGTACAACATTATAGACTTTTTCAAGATTCCTGGTTAATGTTGGCTTGTGAAAATATTTTCTCGACTAATATTGTACAAATTTCGTCGCGAGGTACATAACGAGATACTGAGAAATTAAACAAATGGATCAAAGGTTCGAATCCCGCTTGAGGCAGACATATTTGTCTTTCTCTTTTTTGTCCTATAGAAGTCTTGCTATTGCCTGATCCCCCATCCAAGCAGTTCTAAAATTTGTTTCAATAGGGATTTAGAAAATGTCCATAATGAAGGAATGTGTATGGCTTGCTTTTGTGAGGAAGTGATGAACATTCTGGTACAACAGAAGCAAGGAACTGCTTACGCAACAGCTACTACAGGCTACCCAATAAGTCTCTAGTGTTTCTTAGGGCCCCCATACACACACAGTTTGGCCTTCCGTTCAGCCTGCACAGTTGAAGACTGAAAGGCAAAACTGACGTGTGTGGTGCGGCCGGCCGGCCAATCGTTTGGACTGCTGGCCTGTGGGAAACCCGTCGGTCCGTCAGTTCTGCCTGCTGGACATAACACGTGACGTGTGTGACTCAGCAATATAGGCTGGAAGACCGTGACTGTGGCATGAAGCCTGCCGCTTTATCTGCGCGTGTATGGGGAGGAAAGGGAGGGGGTAAAATGTCACAGTTTTGCCTGTAAGGTCGATCGGAAGGCCAAACTGTGTGTGTGTATGGGGGGCCTTAGTTCGGTTCGTTCACCGTTTCAGTTTAAATGTATTCTAATATTTTATAAATTCGGACACCAGACCGCTGTGCTAGGCTGTATACGCCAGGTAACATCTCCTTACGCCATTAGACGCTATTGGAATCCGTAAGGAGCGCCAGAACAGTGGCCGCTGAAGTGTCGAACAAATGCAAGCTGCGCTGTTGCCTGGGAAACGCCTCAGGCCCGAATTGTTGCGGCTAGAGGCAGACAACCTTCCAAGTCGGGAGGGAATTCCCCCACGCCATCTTGCGAAAATTCCTAGAACTAATCGTGAAGCAATTTCTGGCGGATTGAACAGAATATGACCAGTTTTATCTCGTTAGTTCCCGTGTCACTCAACGTGTCTGGGAAGTAGTAACGCGCAGGCGCTGCAGGGTGTTCAGTTTTTGTCACTACAGTTCCGCTTGCCTCGCTGTTCCCGTCAATATGATATCAAAGGAAACGCCATGCTCTGAGACCTTGTAAAGTATAATAAAAACAGGTTTGCGTGTTCGGCAAACATGCTGCCCCTGACCCGACCTCGGCGGAGCCACTTTCAAACATTTCGCAATGCTGTGTTTTAGCATCTTGTTGCAGTCCTATCTTATTTTTGTAAGATTTGAGGTGCAACACGCTGGTTCGCTTGCATATTTCTTCTTGTCTTCTACCCGGAAGATGCAGGTGATACGTTCCTCCGAAACGTCGGTTCACGCAATATCTAAACGGCGCCACATCCCAGAAGACTGCTTTCTTCAGAATTTATTTGTGTTTTTGTTTACCGTCCGCCATGCAAATATCAAGATTTAAAATTCGTCCCTGCACTACATGTTTCGACCTACCCGGCCATTGTCAGGTGCGCTGAAATTAGTGGGGGGGGGGACCGCTGTGCCTTGCGCGCTACTGGGATCAGTGTTTTCTGTTTACAGTATTTCTAGAATAACTCAACTTCTCTGTCAAGTGTAATGATAGATCGTTACTATTTCCTTTTCTTGGAATACCTTCAAGTTGTATGGGGCACGCGGTAGCGTAGTTGAGGAACTATGTTACAAGCCGAAAGTTCGGGGGTTCGATTCCCGATGAGTATTTTTCAATTAACATAATCCTTCCAGCCTTCCTCGTCAAGAGGTTTCTCTCCTCTCCGCAGTGTCTAGACCGGTTCTGGGGCCCATGGGTACGGGAGGCTCTTTCTCAGGGCGTAAAATAACTAGGGTGTGAAGCTCACCATTCACCTGCAGATGAGCCGCTGGTCTGTTCAGACAAAACTTGAGACAGTTTCCTCAAACCTGCGTCATTACGTTCATAAAAAGGTGCAACTGCTGAGGCTTCTGTCGGCGAATAAATGCACTGCATTTTTGTAGTTTTTAAATAATGGCTCTACAGTGATATATTTTTTTATTTCCATCAGAACTACTTATATCGTTAAATTTTCCATTTATTTGTGTTCTATGTTTTTTTCCCTTCTGTGGCTATCTTTTGCTTCACTAATCCGGATTACCGCTTAACCAGGATTACCCCCCCCCCCCGCAGTTACTGCGGATTAGCGAGGGTTTGCTGTGCTTGTACAGAACGTATAGGCTACGTGCACTGTAGCTCCAGGTCATAACCTAGCAACGTGAACACTTCATATCTCACAATATTAAAATGCGTCTCTTGTGAAATGGGTTTCGTACTGCTAACTGGATTGAGCTGGCTGATGTCAGTGGTCTAATGACCCTCAGCAGCAGTTGAAGTGGTCAAGGTAGGCTGCAACAATGCTTTCTTCTGGAGGTGTGACGCCGTAGTTTCCTGCAGATTTTACCGACTTTTCGGGGGAAGGTACTGCCTCCATTTTAGGGTGAAAGCAAGCAAACTAGCCAACAAGCTGCAGGCATGGGGGATAATATTAAAACTTATGTTTAGAAGAATGAGATGGAAATGTGTGGACGGGATTGATTCGGGATGGAGACCAGTGACGGGGCCTTGTGAACACGGTATCCACGGTAGAGACGTTTCGGGAGAAAGTTATATCTCCATCGTCAGAGTCGAATAGTTGGTGGGAACTTGCTACTTGCTGGGTTCACTCTCCGGCAAAAGGAGACGAAAGGAGTACGATCGTCTGACGAAATTCTACCGGACTTAACGGCGCCACATCCCAAAAGAACTTTCACGGACGTGAAAGCCTCAAATCCAGTTTAGTTAATAATTCGTCGCGAAGCCGACAGATGTCAGTAGCACAAAGATGTACGATTTACGCAGCGAACTAGTGTACAAGAAAAAGAATGGCGATGGGATTCGAACCAAGTATACTACGTATATGGCTACAGATTCATATGTCTTCTGCACAGGTGAGAGCGTGCCGGTAAATAAGACGTCACTCCCGCGGCTCTCAGGCGTTCTTTACGACCAAAAAGAGGACGTCAACCACACGCTTTTCTGCGGCACTAAGGTGAGTAAATGCATCAGTGGCGGCCAGTGACCTCCTCTTAGAATATTCATGTTACGGTATGTTTAATTCCTATTAGAAGAAATTAGCGTGAGAGTCGTTGAGAATTCAACGGGAAGATTCATCATTTTTTTACATAAATTTCCGTGTATTAACTTCGCCTGTTTTCTCCAATATTCCTTTCCAGGCAAACATGTTATCGAATGATACGTCGAGGCCGACGTTTATCCCCATATCCCACGAATAACACGCACAGATAGGCAATCGTGAACTATTCCTTTTACACGGTAGCATACAGTACACAACTACGCAGTACATGACAATAGTACCAATACCACAGAACAGACAAAACAAACAAACTCCGTGGCTTGAGTCCGCAAGCGTACTCTACCAACCGAGCGACCGCCGCTTGTCGGCGAAATTAGTGCCAACTTTTGTTTATAGAGGGTGTCACGTGATCAGCGCAACGGATCCCCATTGCCGTTAATTTCGGTTTTCTAGACCGGCCACAGAATAGACACGATACATAACAGAAACTCCCAGCTCGTTCTTGACTTACTATATACGTAATTTACGATCATCCGAAGGGTTAACTCTCGACAACTCATTTCCGTTGTAACCCGAGCTGCCTTACGAGAGTCACAAATCTAACCTTCATGAAAAGAAAAATTTATGTAAAGAGAAGGGCATGTATTTTTAAACACTTATCTGACAAATGCTACAAATGCACTGTGCTACAAGCCGAAGATAGAGGGCTCGATTCCCAATGAGGTCATGGGATTTTTCAATTCGCCTAATCCTTCCAGCCGCACTATGGCCCGGGGGTCGACTCAGCCTCTAACAGAAATGAGTACCATGAATCTTCCTGGGGTTAAAGAGCGGCCGGCACGTAAGGCTGACAACCTTACCAGAGATTGTGGGAGCCTCGAGGTCTCACAACCCTATGGGCCTCCACGGCCTGTTGCAGGGATAGCTTTACTTGTTTTTATCTGACAACTGGGGATTAGGAAGAACAAATGAAGTTGAGGCTGCGCTGACTGCTTTCCATATCGTCAGTTGTTTTGAATCTCTGAAGCCTCTAAATGACAGCGACGGGACGGAGGCTCTGGCCTTCCTGTTCAGCTACACGAGGTGTTGCCATGGCTCTATGGAAGCAAAATGTTCATCACCGCTCTCACAAAAACAGCCAATGCTCCGGATCCCCAGCCAGATAACTCCGATTGACGTTTTCCAATCCTGTTTCTTCAACATTCACATCGTCCCATCTACGTCTAGCTCTTCCAAGTGCGCTCATTCGTTCACATTCTTCTTTTGCCATACGTGCTACATGACCCATTTATCATTTTCCTTCATTCTATAACAGTAATAATATTTGTGGAGGGGTACAAATCCTTATGCAGTGTTCTCCATCGTCCTGCTGTCTCCACTCTCACTGGTCGAAATATTCACCCCAGCGCCCTGTTCTCAAACACCCTCAGTCTACGTTCCTCTCTTAACGTGGAAGACCAAGTTTCACACCCATAAAAACCAACACACGAAATCATAGTGTCAGAAGACTGCAGGCATCACAAGTTATTACAGGATCTATCAGGTTTTAAATTTTCAATGTTATTTACGCCGAGCAGGTTAGCGTGGCAGTATCCTTGTATCTCGACTTGGATTCGAGAAGTATTCGTTTCCTGTCCCTACCGGGTAACCGATCATTCTGACTGATGTTTATCGTGGCTTTACTCAGTACCTCCAGCGTACGTACCGGAATAATCGCGCCATGAATTCTACTTCAAAACTCTTTCCAGTTCGTTGATCGCCTGACGCCGTGTGATCCAGCTACTGCCAGGCCCGCTGAGGAGCCGACGCAAGAGCCATCTCCTGGTGCATGTGTCACTTCGGCCCCGTGTCAAGATACCGACACTGTTTACAGTCCGCTAACGAGCCTACTTAACTCGCTCAACTCATGTGCATTCATGAAGGCTTCCGCAGGACGAACTGACTGTTATTAATGGGAGTCCTCGGTAGTTTGGTTCCATTATCCACAACTGTCTCTGAAATGTTCGGTTATTAAAGATAATCTGTTTACTGAACGACGTATATTACAACGCGGTGAATACCACAGTCCTCTGGAATGTGACGTCATGTATTTTAGCTCACAAGTTTTCATAGGAATCTACTGTTTCCATCTTCAGGACAGTAAGTGCTAGCCTGAAGAACAAGGCAGCAGGTTTCTCTGAAACAGTGCTACCTATCTACCCAACTACTATTCTACTCTGAAGGAGGCAGTAGGTTTCTCCGAAATGTTCCTACCTACCTACCAAACTACTCTTCTACTCTGATGATGGAAGCAAATTGTTTTTCCGAAACGTTGCGACCTATATAATGTAGACAAATTTTCTTTTACCCCGAAAAAGACACCAGGTTTCTCCGAATTGTTGCTAGCTATCTACTCAGCTACTCTTCTACTCTGAAAAAGGAGGCAGCAGGTTACTACGAAGCGTTGGAACCTGTCTACCCTAACACCATGTCTTCACGAAGTTTTCGTGCTCCTAACTTCCCCTGCTTTCTCTCCTATTCCTTTCCAGCTCTACACGTTCTCGACTGATGCATCGAGGTCGACGCTTAACGCCATCTCCTACAAATAACACACAAAAATAGTCCAGTGTCAGAGAGTGTCATTCATATAAAATAATACGCTTCACATATCCACACCATAATTTTATCAGTATTCACAGAATAGACACGATGCACTGATTGAAAAGGTTGCTTGCTTGTGCGTGACCTACTACATAACTTACTTCCATGCAACATGCCAACGCTCGACAGTTCATTCATAGCCGCATGTCAGAAAATATCATTCTGGAAAACTGGCGTCGTGAAAACCTCAAATTCTATATTTGTGTGCAATTTATTGCAGGTGATACAAACTCGCTTCTATGGCAAAGAGAAGGTGCGCGCTGTGGTTCTGCGCACCGGCTTCCTGACCGCCAAGGGTAGTCTGGTGCGCTCCATCATGTACCCGCCGCCCGCAGACTTCAAGTTTGATCAAGACTCATACAAATTCATCGGCATCCTGGCCGCCATTGCTACAATCGGATTTCTCTACACTCTCGTGCTCAAGGTAAACCCCGGACATACCGTGCGCAGCCCCCTCCCCCCGACCGAACCTCAAGTCTCGCTCCGTTTCCCCGTACCTTCCCTGACGGAGGGGCTGAAATCTAATTAGCCACATGGAATAGACGTGTCCCTGTGTTTACTAGGCACGAGGCAGTGAAGACGTATGGGTGAGTGGAGGTATGGCTTCAGGCATTCACAACCTCAGTGAAGGGGCTGTTCAGCCGCAGTGCCCGGAGGCTGGATGGGGCCAGAACCGGTCTGGAGGACATGGAGAGGAGAAGAATCTTGCCCCTATCGGGACTCGAAATCCGACCCCTCAGCCATCCAGCCCATAATCAGATAAATTCATACATATATTTTAATACATTTCAGTATTGTATAAGATATTAAGACAGCTTCTGAGGCCACCCTCTTTACAAATGTTAACACAGTTTGTTCTGATGTACACCGGAGTGAGGTTGACTGCTTCCCTTATAACGAGAGATCTCGCCTCACCCCACAGATCGGAAGGGAGGTTGCGGCCGGTGACGTGGCGATCAAGGCACTCGATCTCATCACAATCGTCATACCCCCCGCTTTGCCGGCCGCGATGACCGTCGGCAAGTTGTACGCACAAAACAGGTTGCATGCCTGCAAGATCTACTGCATCAACTCCAGGGTCATCAACGTTGCTGGCTCCATCAACTGCGTGTGCTTTGACAAGGTAAGAGGGCGTGGTTGTCCTCTCATTCTAAGAAATCTGCGTAGTGGATCCTCGGCCCTGGCACCCTTCTGCTCACATTCAAATGTCTACGCTAACATCACGACAATTTCATAATGGGGTTCATGTTCGGATAGCGCTAATCTGTCTCGCTGCCTGCCACACGTGGCTGTGAAACCACGGCCCTTATTAATTACAGAGTCAGTTAACTGATTTTCTGACTCACTTGTGACTGATTGCCTGTCTGACTCAAGGATTAGCCGACCGATCCAAACCGCAGGGTGTTCTGTCAGTAGTTTATAATTATACAATTTTGAAAAAAAATCGTTGTCACTTAAAGTTTTATCATCTGGTGTACAAAAGCCTACCTCCTATTGACACTCGCAGAAAATGTAATTCTCATTCTCAGAACTAGTTCCACACATCCACTTTACTATTATCCTCTATTAGCTTTACCGTTACCATGGCAACTGCTGTCAGACAGGGACGCTGACAGAGGACGGGATGGACATGTGGGGTGTTCTGCCGGTGGACGATCGCAGGTTCCAAGCGGCCGTGAAAGACATGGCGCTACTCAGCAGAGAACCACTGCAGCTCGGAATGGCTTCGTGTCACTCTCTGACGCTCATAAACGGCGCGCTGTCGGGGGATCCCCTGGACGTGAAGGTGAGGTCCAAGGCTCACATTGCTAACTGCACGAGATTGAAACCGTCTTTGTCAGTATGTTCCCCTTACATTACAAGGGAGGCCTGGCTCCTTCTAACTGCTGAGAACAGGGCACTTGGGGAACATTAGAATACAAGAGGGATGAAGTTAGAGGAGGTTGGAGAAAATTACATAATTAGGAGCTTCATAATTTGCGCTATTCACCAAACCACGTAGACTGACATGGGCGAGACAGATATCACCCACAGATAGATTTGAAATGCATACAAAACTTTCATTGGAAAATCTCAAAGGAGAAAAACATTTGGAACACTTACACGTAGACAGGATATTATTAAAATTTGTGTTGGGATACTGAGTGTCGGTTGTGTTGGATGGAATCATGTGACGCAGGACACGGTAAAGGGCTTTTATGAGCACGGCGGTGAACATTCAAGGGATATCTTGGCAACTCGAAGAAGGAAGACCTGTACAGTGCGTGCTGTCACTCCTTCATGTATGTGTAACCATCTGCACCAATTGCAGGATTTATGTCAGACCAGTTCACGCTTTTCCGCCTTCGAACTAATTAATTAGCAACAACAGTACCAGCATGGCGGCCATGCGAATTTCTGCGGTGAGAGCAACACTACGCCTATTCTGCGTAAGACCAGCCTTCACAAACTATTTTAGAAAATTGCTGATGCTATTTTACTTTGACTATTACCATCAGCATGTGAATGTGAATGACTCGACAAACGCACTGAAGAAGCCCACATGAATAGCTCGTTGCACTGACAAGGGCCGCGGTGAAAGAACTTTTACATTATACTTGAAAATATTTCAGTTTATCTCAGACGTAAATTTGTACTACGTAACTCCATGTCGCGGTAATGCACTAGAACAGAATTTTGCTTCGAATCTCGACCAAGTTACCCGATATCCAGAGAGGTTTTCCTCAGCCTCTCTAGGGCCTAGGCTAGGCGAATATTTTATGACTAGCCCATTTCATATCCTTGCTTACTCTCCATGTTCACCTTCCTAGCTCATACAACTTCTGCCGCTGGAACAAAGTCCTTACGTAACTTACTGTCACGTGTATGAGTGACTATAGACGGGGTTTAGATTGGTGATTGGATTTACTGAACACTTACAGAACGTAACTACAAACTACTACAGCGCTACCGCTAATTCAAGCACTCTACAGATCACTACAGCACGCACTATGTCTCCTCAGTCTGCTGTATCTTCATAGGTAGTCGCCCGGTAACGGCTAGCAACGCCGTACCTTCCTCACCTTCCGTGTTCACGACCTTGCTGGCTGGCGACTGTCTCACAACTAACTCCTACTCTTCTCACTGCCGTCTCACGACTTTCTCACAATCCAAGTCCAAGTCACATTGCGACTGACGGTCAGTCAGTCAGTAAGTCTTGGTGTCGAGCCCAATCTGGGTCTCATGACCAGATATTTATTACTGTTTTGTATTTACGGTCTTGTTTTAGTGGGGCGCCCTCTCTGATGAGAGGACGGGTCTGCCTTTTGTATATGCCGCTGGCCCTTGCCAGTGCAGTCTTTCTCGGGTCTGAGTCCCTTGGGAGTCGCGACCATATTTTACTGTCTCAGATAAGACACTTCCCATTTCGCCGCCTCCTACGACTCGCAGGGTCACGGTGGAGGTATTCGACCCCACATCCACACGGGCTTTTATCCTCTCTCGCAATCGCAGCTGCTCCTTGTTATATAGCTTCGGCACGGACCGCACAGAAACACCGCTTCAACAGTTCTATTGTTGCTTGCGTTCCTGTTGCGGCCATTACCTAGCAACGGCAGTTGTACAGCTGCTTATTTCGCGGTCGCTGCCTAACAACAGGTCTACATGCCACACATTTTCACCTTGGAACTCGGCCTGATGATGCTGAATGACACAGTGTTTTTGTGTCAGATGTTCGAGGCGACAGGCTGGAAGCTGGAGGAACCGGAAGTGGCTGATCAGGAGAAGTACGATCTCATCGTGCCGACCATAGTGAAGTCTCCCGCTGGGCGCGGTCATGACGAGGTGAGTAGGCCCGTTGCCTTGGAGACGTTGCTTCTCTGCTGGAGATGCAACATTGCGAGCACTCACACACAATGCATCCCGCACCACAGTTGTCACACAAGTATACAAAGCCTCGTCCAAGGATCCCGGGTAGCTCAGTAGCTACGGCCTGGACGGCTGGGGAAAGAGAATTTTCTCTACTCCACAGCGTCCAGGCAGGCTCTCAGGCCTACCCAGTCTCCCGTACAATGGAAAGCGGGGGATGTTTCCTCGGGGGTTAAGTGGCCGGGGCGTGAATCTGACAGCTCACCTCCATCTACTACCGAGATCAAGAATGGCGGACCTACACCTCCACTCCCCCATACTGCTTCATGCTGTGATGCTTAATTAATTGTGCACAGGGACAAATCTGCTTTTCTTTCTCCTGTAGGATTATTTTTGTCTCCCACAGTTGCCGTCAGAGATCGCGTTGGTACACCAGTTCCAGTTCTCATCAACGCTACAGCGCATGAGCGTGGTAACGAGGGAGCTGGGGTCGCAGGACTTCGTGCTGTACTGCAAGGGCTCACCCGAAATGGTGGTGTCGCTGTCCCGGCCCGAAACAGGTAACGCTTCCTTCATATCGCGCGAGCGATTACCTCACAGGCTGGCATAAAACTAGGTATATGACATCACACTGCTGTTTGTGTATTACCCTGTCATCAGCTTGTTGTCTGTCTGTCCGTGTGACTGTGTACCCCCTTAATTATTCCGGTTACTATGTTGAAAAGCGTTTTAGCGTCTGAGAATCTTAGAGTAATTTATATTGCTTCTGACGTTAATTTGGTCACGTATTTTAAACAGAGCTGTTATACTGGACACCTCGGGTTTAGTGCGGCTTGCATCAGAGCAACTCGTTGGGTGTACACTTCAGGCCTTCCCTGCAGGTTCTCTGGGACCGCGAACTTCGGGGGCACTTTGCTTTAGTGCAACTCCTCGAATAATCCGTTGATAACGCAGAGGCGTACAGTGTCTTGTTCCGGAGGGCCGTGATTTTGACTACACACTAACTCTGGAGCGGATTATACTCGATTGGTGTGCCTACCATGACGGCAGAGCCCTGTAGTGTGTTCTGTAGGACCGTGGTCATTACTATATCCTAACTCTGGAGCGGATTGTACTCGAGGAATGTGCCTACCATGACGGCAGAGCCCTGTAGTGTGTTCTGTAGGACCGTGGTCATTACTATATCCTAACTCTGGAGCGGATTGTACTCGAGGAATGTGCCTACCATGACGGCAGAGCCCTGTAGTGTGTTCTGTAGGACCGTGGTCATTACTATATCCTAACTCTGGAGCGGATTGTACTCGAGGAATGTGCCTACCATGACGGCAGAGCCCTGTAGTGTGTTCTGTAGGACCGTGGTCATTACTATATCCTAACTCTGGAGCGGATTGTACTCGAGGAATGTGCCTACCATGACGGCAGAGCCCTGTAGTGTGTTCTGTAGGACCGTGGTCATTACTATATCCTAACTCTGGAGCGGATTGTACTCGAGGAATGTGCCTACCATGACGGCAGAGCCCTGTAGTGTGTTCTGTAGGACCGTGGTCATTACTATATCCTAACTCTGGAGCGGATTGTACTCGAGGAATGTGCCTACCATGACGGCAGAGCCCTGTAGTGTGTTCTGTAGGACCGTGGTCATTACTATATCCTAACTCTGGAGCGGATTGTACTCGAGGAATGTGCCTACCATGACGGCAGAGCCCTGTAGTGTGTTCTGTAGGACCGTGGTCATTACTATATCCTAACTCTGGAGCGGATTGTACTCGAGGAATGTGCCTACCATGACGGCAGAGCCCTGTAGTGTGTTCTGTAGGACCGTGGTCATTACTATATCCTAACTCTGGAGCGGATTGTACTCGAGGAATGTGCCTACCATGACGGCAGAGCCCTGTAGTGTGTTCTGTAGGACCGTGGTCATTACTATATCCTAACTCTGGAGCGGATTGTACTCGAGGAATGTGCCTACCATGACGGCAGAGCCCTGTAGTGTGTTCTGTAGGACCGTGGTCATTACTATATCCTAACTCTGGAGCGGATTGTACTCGAGGAATGTGCCTACCATGACGGCAGAGCCCTGTAGTGTGTTCTGTAGGACCGTGGTCATTACTATATCCTAACTCTGGAGCGGATTGTACTCGAGGAATGTGCCTACCATGACGGCAGAGCCCTGTAGTGTGTTCTGTAGGACCGTGGTCATTACTATATCCTAACTCTGGAGCGGATTGTACTCGAGGAATGTGCCTACCATGACGGCAGAGCCCTGTAGTGTGTTCTGTAGGACCGTGGTCATTACTATATCCTAACTCTGGAGCGGAATGTACTCGAGGAATGTGCCTACCGTGACGGCAGAGACCTGTAGTGTGTTCTGAGGGTCAGCTACTCAGCGCGGCTTAAAGTCAGCTTCGTCTGTTGGCAGTACCGGAGGAGCTTAACGTCACGCTGCAGACGTACACGGAGCAGGGTTACAGAGTCATAGCACTGGGCAGGCGCACCCTGGCGGAGACAAGCTACACCAAAATACAGCGCATGCGCCGTGAGGACATGGAGAAGGACCTAGAGTTCCTGGGCATGATCGTGCTGGAGAACAGGCTGAAACCGGAAACCGAGCCTGTGATCGGCGTGCTGAAGGCGGCGCACCTGAAGATCGTCATGATCACAGGTATGAAGCAGAGCGGAAAGTTTTTAACTACTCCTGTCAGTTACTAATAAAAGGTGACGGTAAAGTTGTCCCTGTGCTCAACTAATAAAGGCGTATGGGGAGTGGATGTATAGATCCACGTTTTCTTGAGCTCGGCACTAGTTGGAGAAAACTGGTCAGGTTCAGGCCCCTGCCGCTTTACCCCCTGGGAAATAGCCCACGGTACCCACTGGATAGGAGGCTGGGTGGGCCCCAGAGCCGGCTTGGACGTTGTGGAGAAAATTCTTGACCCTACCGGGACTCGAACTCCGACCCCATTGCCAGTCGCTATACCGACTGAGCTATCCCGGCTCATTATTCTACTGTTACTTTTATTTTGTTGCGGAGACGGTATAGCGACTGGCTATGGGGTCGGAGATCGAGTCCCGGTAGGGTGATCGGGGCTCTTTCCTCGGGGGTAAATGCGACCGGGACGTGAAGCTGACCATTCACCTCCAGCTAGTGCAGAGGTCACGAAAATGTGGATCTATACTTCCACCCTCCATACGCCTTAATAGCGTAGTGCTTAATTAGTTAAGCAGAGGGACAACTTTACCTATTAGTTTTGTTACAGGAAGTTTATTAAAACTGACGCATAGCCACGTACTGCTGAAGTCGCGTCAGTCCATCCATAACATTCATATTTCAGATTCATGTACGCCATTCATTACTCACTGCCCACACTGATAATTGCTGTTCAAATTTAACTGTAGTTAATCTGGTATAATGAAACAGACACACAATTCGCCAGTTAAGTCCTTACGTTGAACCATACAGACCGCTCTGGAGTGGTCTCCAGCTCCACAAGTTTCCCTGAGCTCTACGGGCCCTTGTTGCCATGGTGACCGAGACAAGCTACTCTCCTTGCAGGAGACAACATCCTCACGGCTGTCAGCGTGGCCAAGGAGTGCGGTATCTTCTCTCCAGGAGAGACAGTGGTGAATGTAACAGCAGTTCCTGCGGTCAAGGGCACGCCGGCCAGGGTCTTCTACACATCCCCGAAAGATGTAAGTACTCATACAGCCTGGTTCCTCAAGGGGGGTTATGTGTAGTTCATCTCCTGCACTCAGCAGGGAACTAAACTGGTTTGACAAGCAGCAATTCGATGACATAGAGTCAAGTAGGTCCCCTGATATGAAGATGCTTCTCTTCCAGCTGATGGCTGTCATACCAAACGGCCAACATGACGTGGAGGCAGGTATCGGACAGGAGTGCTTCAAGTTGGCGCTGACAGGGAAGACGTGGGCCATAATTAGAGACAGCTTCCCTGAGCTCGTTCCGCGCCTCTGCACCAGGGGCGCTGTGTTCGCTCGCATGAGTTCGGATCAGAAGCAGCAGCTAGTTCAGGAACTACAAGGACTTGGCTACTATGTGGGTACGTTCGGTCGACATTACAGTGCGCTGTACTGAGTATAGTCACTGGTTACGGGGTTTCATTCCTGCCAGGCATGTTGGGATGGTTTTCTCCTCGTGCACTGAGTTCAGCCTCATGGACCCACCCACATATTTTTTAATAGTTTCTTCGAGTGGGGTGAGACTGAGTCCACTACTGGCCTATTGTACCAGCCCCGGATGATAGGCGATGAGTGTGGATCAGAAAGTGGAATGAGAATTGGCAGGGGAAACCGAAGTACTTGGAGAAAACCTGCCCCAGTGCCACTTCGTCCACTACAAATCCCACATAACCTGACTCGGGCTCGAACCCGGGCCGCCACGGTGGAAAGCCGGTGGCTAACAGCTCGAGCTAGGGCCTAAATTTACTACAGTGCAAAATTACTATATACATAACCGAGCAGCCTAATGTAGCCGTAACACTTATACTATATTCGGGAGGGCATCGGTTCTATTCTCGGCCCAATTACAAGCTGTCCTCTCTGAGGTCTTTCCTGGCATTCCTCAGTCCCTCCAGGAATATACTGGGAGAGTACCTTCATTGCGCCATGACCGCTTGCTTCCGTATGTCTTCCAACTCATTGCTCATAAACCGTGTCCCCATTCAACGCCATGCAACCTACACACTGACAGCGTCGTGGAATGGAACACATACGCATTAGGACCTACTGTAAAGGTCGACGTGACACACACAGTGTTCACCTATACACCAGATGCAGGCAAGCTGCTAGTTTCACGCTATGGCAGTTTTATTTCCAGGGCATAGTCCCAACCAGTGTGGTCGTCCTTGATGCTGTCGGGAATTGAACAGCTTTCGTCCAGCCCACAGCCAAAATTAATGCCCTGTTCAGTTAGTATTTTCAACGTGGCCGCTTTCAACAGACTGCGCAGTAACTGAGTTTGTGGGGTGTGTATGTGTTATATCAAGGGCCGTGCCATAGCTCAAGCGGTTAGTCGCTGGGTTCCCATTGCGGCGGCCTGGGTTCGATCCCGGGTCGGGTCAAGTGGGATTTGTGGTGGACAAAGTGGCGCTGGGGCAGGTTTTCTCCGAGTACTTCGGTTTCCCCTGCAAATCTTCAATTCACCAACTGCTCCATAAGCACCCTCACCTATCATCTGGGGCTGGTACAATAGGCCAGAAGTGGCCGCAGTACAAGGGACTTAGTCCCACCCCACTAGAATTCACACTTCTCACGAGCAAACCAGAGGCAGCGTCCAAAGGTACGGCCAGTATAAGACTGCGCATGTCACTAACAGAATGTTCCTGCGTTTTGCAGCAATGTGTGGTGATGGAGCAAACGACTGTGGCGCACTCAAAGCGGCTCATGTTGGAATCTCTCTCTCTGAAGCCGAGTCCTCGGTGGCGTCCCCATTCACATCGAAGGACGCAAACATCTCTTGCGTCCCTAAGGTTATTCGTGAGGGACGGGCAGCCCTGTCGACATCATCAGGGATCTTCAAGTTCATGGTGGCGTACGCCCTCACCGAGTTCATCTCCTGTATCATCCTTTATGCCGTGGAGAGCAATCTGTTTGATCTGCAGTTCCTGTTCATCGACATCTGCCTTATTGTGAACTTCGGGTTCTTCTTCGGCAAGACTCGGGCTTATGCAGGACCCCTGGTCAGGGACCCGCCCCTAACTAGTCTCCTATCATTCATCCCTCTCACGTCACTCACCCTGCATGTCACCATCATCACGGCCGTCCAACTCGGCGCCTTCTTCTGGGTCAGGCAGTTCCCGTGGTACTCCGACTACAAGCGGATCCCTGACAGCTATGCTTGCTACGAGAACTACGCGGTTTACTGCGTGTCCCTGTTCCAGTACATTGCGTCTGCCGTGGCATTCTCGCAGGGCAAGCCGTACAGGAAGGAGATATACACCAACGTGGCCCTGATGATTTCCCTGGTGATCATGACCCTCATCTGTGCCTACAAGACGATGTATCCTGCACAGTGGATTACGGACTATTTCGGGTACATCCAACCTCCAGCCTTCGACTTCAAGGTACAAATTCTTAGTAAACACTTCTTGGTATACTGAGTTGTTTGCTGCCACTGACAGTCGTTAAGGCTTCATAGCGTCTCACGCAGGAATATACATGAATGCTGAATTGAAAAAGATTTGAAATGAAACGGTCGTGGGTCTAAGTCCAAGTCAAAGTCCCATCTGGGGCTCATGACCAGATATTTATTACTGTTTGGTATTTACGGTATTGTTTTTGTGGGGCGCCCTCTCTGACGAGAGGACGGGTCTGCCGTTTGTATTTGCTGCTGGCCCTTGCCAGTGCAGTCTTTCTCGGGTCTGAGTCCCTTGGAACTCGCGACCATATTTTACCGTCTCAGAGCTGAGACTTCCCTTTTCGTCGCCTCCTACGACTCGCAGGGTCACGGTGGAGGTATTCGACCCCGCCTCCACACGGGGTGGTGGGTCTAATTGAGGCACTATACCATTATATATCCCCGGCGCGGACCGCACAAAAAAGTCTCTTCCCATTATTTAGTGTTCTCTTGCTGATGGGAAACGTGTCCACAGAGCTGTTCCCTAGCAACGGCTGTTATCCTGTCGCCCGTTTACACAGCTGTTACTTGGCAGTGAGTCTACATGTCACAGTATATCTTGATGCTCCGTGACTGGTCTGCTGTAGGAAGCACAGTGTTCATAGAAAGGAAGATAACATTTTCTAACCCCCCCCCCCGCAAATGTTTTACACAACCCTTTGCTGTTCATCCAAAGTATGCACATTAAAAAAGAGTGAAGCTGTCCCTGTGCTTAACTAATTAAGCACAACACCATGAGCGCGTAAGGGGGAGTGGAACATTATATGGAAAATTTTTTTCTTCAAATAAAGCAACAACAGTCAAACGGGGAGTAACGTTAGGGTTCCCGTATGCCGGACTGTCGAATGGAAGTCAGTCTGCCTCCGGAAGGTCTTGCGACCGGCCAACTCCAACAAGGTTTTCCGAGCTTTTACTCGGTCCTAGAGCAAATTTTCAGTTGGTACCCAAATTCCACTTTGCACTGCATGTTTCACATTCACCCCTCCCATTGGTAACGTCAAACTTTCGCCCTAATAGAGCCCTCCAAATGTTAGATCAAATTTCACTATAACGCTGCCCTTCAAGCGCCATGTAAATGTCAATTCCGATCATATACATTACCTCCATCTGCAGGACGAGCGGGCACTGCCAGGTTCTCACTGCCGCCTCCCCCAAATGTAGCGTCACTCTCTCTCTCTCTCTCTCTCATATAAACCTATCCTACGGTTCTCTGACTCCCACGTAAGCTTCTGTCTCATCCGCTTAATATTTCTCATTTAATGTTTTTGTATCAAATACACAGTGAACTCAGTGAACTCCCTACAACATGCGCACTGTTACGGCTTGTTCAACTTCGTCTATGAATGACAAATAACCTCACAGTTAATGCACAGCCGTAAAATAGGGTACAGATAAGGGCCAGCGTCACTATTGGCTACGTGCCTTCAGAAATGTAATGACTACGCCTATGTACAGAGGCGAAGTGCAAGTTCACGTAATAATTCTACTGCTGATGTAACAACAAAACAAAATTTTACTCACAACGCACATTTTGTCACAGGTAATCATCCTCTGCCTTGCTGTCAGCCATTTTGTGCTGGTGGTGTTCGCTGAAGACGTGCTGGTCAACTACGTGCTGGCAAAGATCATTAGGCCAATGTGGAAAAAGAAGGCAGGACTGACGACCAACGAAGAGAAATTTCTGGCAGTAGACAGAGAACTGGCTGCCGAAATGTGGCCCCCGGTAACCACAGAATTGCCGATCAAACTGAATGCTTCGGTCACTGAATTGCGTGCGCCACTGGATACGGCGGAAATTCATTTCAGAGCCGAGAGAGGGCCAGAGAGTTCCTTGGCTAGCCACGAGATGGCAGACCAGGCTCTATGAAGAAGCCACGAATGTAGAGGCTTCTAATGCGAATGACTTTAGACAGTGATGAAGTGACATTCCTTGACTAGCCACGAGATGGCAGACCAGGTTTTGTGAAGAAGCCACGAGTGTATGGGCTTCTGATACGAGTGAATTTCGGCCATTTCGGCAGTGATGAAGGGACATAATGTTATAGACTGAAGCGTTTTTCACTCCGTAACAAGTGCTTCCGTTAAGTGACGTATGTATATGTAGTGACAATAATCAATTGTATAATGTGATGAATATTTAAGTTATTTTACTTTGGAAATATTCTTGATGTATTATTTGCATCAAATTCTGTTTTCATATTACTATTTCATTTCTTGAAAGGCCGCGCCATAGCTCAGGCGGTTAGTCGCTGGCTTCCCACCGCGGCGGCCCGAGTTTGAACCCGGGTCTGGTCATGTGGGATTTGTGGTGGACAAAGTAGCGCTGGGGCAGGTTTTTCTGAGTACTTCGGTTTCCCCTGCCAATCTTCATTACACCAAATGCTCCCCAATCACCATCATCATCCGGGGCTGGTACAATATACCAATAGTGGCCACAGTACCAAGTGGACTCAGTCTCACCCTACTAAGAATTATAATAATAAAAAATAGTTATCTAATTTCTTATCTACGCATACACGTACTGGACGTACTGGATGTATCCACGCCAGAAAATCATTAATATCTCTATACGTGACCCAATATAATGCACACTTTCATAGAGCTAATCTCAGATGAATCACTCTGTATGTTATATTGCGTTCAGCAATTGTATTATGTAGCAGGCCGTGGAGACCCATAGGGGTGTGAAACGTTGAAGCTCCTACATTTTCTAGACAATCGGTTTGCAGCTGGGGTTGAGGCTGTCAGCCTTACACTTTACCCCCAGGAAGATTTCTGGTACTCATTTTTTAGAGGCTGAATCTACACCAAGGGCATAGTGCGGCTGGAAGGATTAGGTGAACTGAAAAATCCAATGACGTAATCGCGAGTCGAACCCGCGACCTTCCGGTTTTGTACTATGGTGCCAGTAATTAATTAATTCTCTTAGTGGGGGGTGGAGTCTAACTGGATCCACTCGTCACGGCGGGCATTTATTGGTCTATTGTAGCCTGCCCCGGGTGATATGATGATGGAGAATTTTGTGGAATGAAGATTGGCAGGGGAAACCGCAGTACTCGGAGAAAACCCGCCCCAGCACCAATTTGTCCACCACAAACACTTGACCAGACCCGCGGTGGGAAGCCAGCTATGGCGCAGCCTCGGTGCCAGTGTGAAGAGAGTGCAAGGTGTAAGTAACAGGCAATATTGGCAAGGCTGTAGTGCCTGGAGACATTGGCAACAAGCGGTCTTACCGGCCACAGTTTCTCTGTTTGCTTTACGCTCTTCTTTCGGGTGACTGCAAGGACTTTAATACTTTCCTTCTGGCGCAAAACTAATCAGCCTAACCCTTCGTCCGGCGTGACTCAATTATATATTTATATTAAATGCCCTGTCAAGTTATGACAGTCAATTAAGGAAGCAACGAACCGTCAGATCTGCTTCAGTTCAACGAGTTAACGTTAGATCAAAATTGTCAGCACACAATTTCCAACTGTGGAAAAGATAGACATCGTATTTTGTGCAGTTCATTTATTCAGTAAGAGTAACTTTGTCTTTGAATAATTAGACCCCTACAAATTAGGCTGCATGAGGGTCTAGAGTAGTTACGTATTATTAAGAGCCACTTAAACAGAACACCTCGGTTTGGATTGTTGTGGAGCATGTTCAGAAACATATTGCATTATAACCAGATTTACGTGATATTCCCCTCTGAAATTTTCTACGGAAGAAGACTTGTAAATGTTGGTGAATACTTTCAGAAATTCATTGCATAATGACAGTAGCAGAGTCGATATATCATCTAACTCGAACATGTGCAAAATCACCAGAGAACACATTTATTCACGGGATTCATCCTGGAGCCCAGTGGACACCCGAAAGCCTCGCTGAACTCCGCCATGTTGGAGAGTGAACCAATCACCCGGAACCGGTTAGGACTATGGCTGTCTTTCTGTAGCATGACGTCCAGTCCGGCCAGAGTCTCCGCTCGGCACCACATCTGAAAGCAACCAGCAGCGAACCAATCAGATGTCCCAATTATATTGTGCGAACTAGTGCTGCCCTATAGCTCTGAGCGGTGTAACACTGAATTACTGGAAAATATTAACTACTTTCTTATATATTTATTCATCTAATGTGTAAATGTTAAGGTTCATTCTTCTGTTTAAATTATCCTGCTCCTAAAGTTGCAGTAAAATTCTTCTTGTTCTTCACTCAAATAATCCGGAGATTATGCTCCCTCTCTTTCTAGAATAACGGGCCTAAAAATAACTAACAATGGGCGGGGTACCATTTCTCCGTCCAGTTTCTAACTAAATGACTCCATTGAGCTGCTGAGTCCTCATTGATAAGCCGTCAGTTATACTGATTTTACCCTGTAATCTATATTTTCATTCTGTGGTACATAGGAACTTTAGCCAGACAGAGCATACTCGTTTCTTTAGCATACTGCTGGCTGCTGGACTAGTCTCATCACTACAAAATGGTTGCCGCCTTCGATGGCAACAGTAACAAAATGGTGGACATGCATGGGATGTCAGGTAACTACGTTACCGATGCATAACCGATGAAGAACAACTGGTCCGGCGAGTACTGCTCCAGCCCAGGTAGTCTAGGCGAAAAGGCCTCCATTCCTCGCCTCGTCTTCAGCCTCGTAAAGGCCCGGTATGCCTCTCTAATACCTCCATTGTCTGCGATGTTCTCTCTCAGTGTCCTCTGTCCGTCCACCTGAAAAGGACAGATCAGGGCACATGTAGGTCACTGGACTGTGGCACTGATTGCAGTTCATTCTCACAGACTGCCTACCGTCTTGTTTAGCTCGGACACCCTGTAGCTGCTGTATTGCTTCACGAAGCACTGCGCACGCTCCTCGAACTTGGCGTTCGTCCCAGCACTCCACCAGTCAAATGCGGACCCGAACTGGTCATACTGTCGGCCTGCACACACAGTGAGGTCATTGCTTTGCTGTCTATGTGTTTNGGGGTCTGTTCTCGGCATGCGATGTGAATTAATGTAAAATAAAATCTCCAATGCGTCACATCCTAAACACTACCACGGATCTCAGCGTTACACACAGAGCGCGAGAAATTTCACACGTCAGCAATGGGGAAACATGCATAGCGGTCGTTTTCAAGTACTCCTGCAACAAGATATTATTTTTAATTGATGATTTGTTATTGTAACAGTAAAACTTATTTAAATTAGATTAATATTTTAATCTGCCTTCTGTTCCTAGTGGTGGAATCCCTTTACGACAACCTGTGCTCACGTACATCTGAAATGCTTCCTTTATGGAGTTGGCCCCTTCTGATGACGGCCCGTACTGGTCGAAGCATCTACAGGAATTATATAATATATTATATTGCTGCATACTCTGGGCCTTGCTACTTGTTCGTCTGTTGGAAGTGTGACAGCTCAATTTCTCTTATAGCAATAGAAGACGAGATCCGAACCCGCCATACCAGAGTCTCGTTACATGCACGGGACCTCCGTACGGCTGTCCGCTCAAGGTACGGTGCGGCCTTGTCACTGTTTCAGCATACTTACTCGTATGTGCGTACCACCGGAATGCAGGCAAGACAACAACATGGAGACAGTCACTAAGTAACGTAACGTAAAAGTAAAGCTATCCCTGTAACAGGCCGTAGAGGCCCACAGGGATGTGACACGTCGAGGCTCCCACATTTTCTAGACAATCGGCTCACAGATGGCGGTGAGGTTGTCAGCCTTTTGCGCCAGCTGAGTCGACCCCATGGTCATAGTGCGGTTGGAAGGATTAGATCAGTTTGAAAGTCAAATGGCCTCATCGGGAATCGAACCCGTGACCTTTCGACTTGTAGCATAGTGTCTCAACCAATTACACTACAGTGTACAAAGATAGTTACATTGTGAAACAGTTAGTATATTTCGGAGCTGCAGTAATAGATCAAAATTTTGTTCAAGGTGAAATTAAGAGGAGATTGAAATCCGGTAATGTTTGCTTCCATTCAGTCCAGAACTTTTGTCTTCTCGTCTGCTGTCTTAAAACGTGAAGATTAAAATACACGAAATTTTAATTTTGTCTGTGGTTCTGTATGGGTGTGAAACTTGGTCCTCAAACAAAGGGAAGAACGTAGACTGAGGGTGTTCGGGGAGTAGAGACGTGCTGAAGGGAGTGTTTGTACTTACGAGGGTAAGTAGGGTGAGAGAGTAAGATGAATTTATTTAGACTGGATTGATCTGGCTCAAGTTAGAGACCAGTGGCGGACTCTTGTTAACACGGTGATGAAATTTCGGGTTCGACAACGTGTTCAGAAATTCTGGAATAGCTGAGCGACTGGCGGCTTCTCAAGAAGGGCTCGACTCCGTGGAGTTACATAATAAGAGCTGGTTAGCCGGCATAGTTCAGTCGATACGGCCTGTAGTAAGTAGATGCGAGTAATCGCAGTTCCATTGCAGGCAAGGGGAGAGACTGCTCTCTTTCAGGCAGCGTTCGGGAGGGCCCTGGCGTCCGTCCAAGTACTCTGTACAGTGGATACTGAAGGCTCTTTATCCGAGGGCAAAGCGGCCGGGACGTGAATCTGACCACCCATCTCAATCTATTGCCGAGGTCAAGTCTTCGTGAAGACATATCTCGGTTCCCATATACGTTGCTACAAGCCGCAAGGTCACGGATTCGATTCCCGATGAGGTCATTGGAGTTTTCAATTGACTTAATCCTTCCAGCCGCACTATAGCCCTGTGTTCAACTCAGCCTCTAACAGAAATGAGTACCAGGAATCTTCCTGGGGGTAAAGAGTGGCCGGTGCGTAAGGCTGACAACCTCACCGCCATCTGTGAACCCATTGTCTAAAGAAGATGTGGGAGCCTCGACGTCTCATGGCCCTAGGGGTCTTCATGTCCTGTTACAGGGATAGCTTTACCTTTCTTTTCTTTCACACGTTTCGCTCAGCACGGGGCGACCTTAATTTGAACCGTACTTTGCGCTTACCGCTTTTGTATTCTCGTTTATTCTTCTGCTAATTCGCTTCTGCGCAGTTACAGTTTCTTACTGTATTTGTGGCTTACTTAGCGAAGCGGTCGGTAGCTCAGGCTGCGGCATGTTGAATGGTAAGTTGGTCAGTGAATAATGGATTTGAGTGTATGTGAAAGGAAGCGGTCGTGGCGTAATATAAAGTACTATCCTCTCACGTGCCTGCAGGAAGTGGGGAAATCCACGTAGGACCTCAGGATGGTCCGTTTCCGGGCCGAAATTTGAACAAGGTAACGCTGTAACAGGAGTCAAGAACGCGAAACACTCCTCCCATGTATTCTGGATCGCTGTACTCGTGTTATATTGCTGTGTTTGCATTCTTGTGTTCTTTGTAGTGTCTTTGCCTGTCTCGTGTCGTGATCTCGCATCTTTCTCTCATTCATCAGTTTTGTCGTACTCAAATATATACTATACTGTATAGTGAAGACAGGGAATTGTCGTGGCCTCCAAAGTCACCGAACTTCATAAACGTCAGTCAAGTTGTTGCACACACATAATATTGTCAGTCTTGTTTCCGTCGATAAGGAATTGAACTCCAAACACTCCCCTTGCAACACTGCGTGACTGGGAAACATTGTGACGCAACTCACCAACACTGTCGAACCCGTGTGTGATCTCATGGCCAACTATGGCGCCGATCCTGGCATAATCCAGCAACCTGTAATGTAAGAAGTGCCATAAGAGCCGAATTGTTTCAGGGTCATCTTCCGGAATTTGAGATGCACGCACTTACGTTATGTAGTGGTTCCCGTAGAAAAATGGTACATCCATCATTCCAACAGGAAACGCTGAAACACAGCAAAAGCAAGTTTAGGAGAGCATCAGACGCGTCCCTTCCTCACGACGCAGGCGTCAGTGCCAGATGCCTTCCTTATGGAAAGCCACTGACATCTGAAGATGGCAAATAAAGGCTTGTTCTCTCTGAAAGCGCCGATTTTGTGAGCTTCTCGTTCACATGTCCGCCATTTTGGAGACAACATTAAACGTGACGAGAGAGATGTAGCATGAATTTCACGTTAAGTAACTGACTCCACGGAGCTGAGTCCTTCTTGAGAAGCTGCTAGTCGCTAAGTCACTCAAGAATTTCCCAACACTTTATGGGACCCGAAGGTTCATTGCCGAGTTCAAAAGAGCCCTCCACTGGTCCCTATCCTGAGCTAGATCAGTGATTCCATACCACCCCATCCTATTTAAGATCCATTTTAATATTGTCCCCAGCCTAGATCTAGGTCCTCTTAGTGGTATCCTTTTCTTGTGGTTTTCCCACCAAATCCCTATATGCATTTCTTTCGCGCTGCTTTACTTAGAAGTCAACTTACTTATGCGGTTGTTCAGGCTGTTGTAGAAGGCATTGACCACTAAGGGCGACTGTGTCCACCTGCAAAACAAACACGATCTGCCTCAGAGCTCGGACCACATGTTACCAAACTTTGCCCTTACTGACAACATAGATACTGAGCACGCGCCTCGCACATCCGTGGAACAAGTTCACTTACTCGTTACGATCCCTGTCCTTGCCCAGTGTTGCCAAGTTTGTAGCTTGCACGAAGGATCGAAGGCGTGCCACGTTGCCGAAATGATCACCACGACTCACTTCTATCTGCAAGCAGAGACATCTGGTGGCAATGCGGCAATTTAACGATGCGAAGCCGGCTCTTGGAACTACACAGCTAGCTACACGTATTTGTTTCATGCATGTTTGTTTATTTAATGCCACTGCATCAATTACACATCTTTCCAGGCTGAAAGATTAATATAGTGGTCTCATTACAGTTTTCTCCCAACATTCGAGCATAGAAACTAAAATAGGCCACTACCACTTCCTTTACCCAATATTAGTTAATATTTAATGATTCATATTAATGAGGCCACTTATCTATCAGCATAATTTACGCCCTCCCGTTTGCGCTAAGGGGTCATGTAACTTCGTCAAGGAGAACCTTCCTCGAGTTAAAGCAGCTGATGTATTGCCTGTTAAAGTTCATATTAGTGACAACAAAAATCCGCCACTGGACCTTATCCTCTTCCAGTTATTTATCTACTTTAATATTATACTTCAATATAAGTCTACGTCTCGACCAAAATTCAAAGTGACGGATTAGTATTCCTGCTTCGTATTCCTGAGGTCTCGGGTTCAAATATCGGTCCATAAACCGGGTATCGTGACTGAAATTTTACATTTTTTCCTCAGTCCCTCCAAGCAAATGCCTGGAGTATGAAGTCCCGACGGTGCCAGTAGATGAACTGTAGGCGAGGCGATAAGAGAAACAGTAGCCTGCTGGTTACATTGTGTTCTTCCGAATCATAGAAACCCTCCTTACATTGTTGTAAAACTCGTCGAGCTCAGCGCTAGAATCGCACCAGCTGGGGAACCCCATCAGCACTAACATGGCGTCCGCCTTTTGGACTGCTGCGTGCCTTGTTTCGTCATCCATCCAATTGTTCTCCGCGAGCAGGTCATGGAACGCGGCCCTCAAGTCGGACACCATTTCAGCTGCCTGCAACAAACCGTATGAACGTGATTCAGTGAGAAAACTGTGGGAAGCCGCGCAACTATTCATGGCCTGATAACTTACTTCTTCAAGTGTCTGCGTGTCCACCATATTGGTCTTGTAATAGTAGGCCACGGCATGACTGAAGCCCACGCTGGGGTAATCTTGAACTTTGTGTACACAGTACAGCCACCTGTCGACAACAAAAAGTGTTACTGAGCAACTGCTGGCAGCCATAAAGAGAGCAGGTGAATCGGACAGAACAGGAGTCTGTAGAAAGTTAAGCCCTTATTGCGGGGCAACAAACGTGTCTTATATATATATTCTTTTATTGCTAGTGGGGTGGGACTAAGTCCCTTGTACTGCGGCCACTTCTGGCCTATTGTACGAGCCCCAGATGATAGGTGAGGGTGATTGTGGAGCAATTGGTGGAATGAAGATTTGCAGGGGAAACCGAAGTACTCGGAGAAAACCTACCCCAGCGCCACTTTGTCCACCACAAATCCCACTTGACCAGACCCGGGATAGAACTCGGGCCGCCGCGTTGGGAAGCCAGCGACTAACCGCTTGAGCTATGGTGCGGCCTTACACGAAACATATAAGGCATTACGGTATACCCTCGCTAATCCGGAATAATGGGGGGAAGTCATCCGGATTAGCGATAATCCGGACGAGTTAAGTAAAAGTAGTTCTAAAAGACAAATAAAAATTCGAATACAAACAAATGGAAAACTTAATGATATGAGTAGTGCCGATGAAAATAAATAACAAAATATCACTGTAGAGCCATTATTTAAAAACTACAAAAAGACAGTGCATTTATACATCAACAGAAGCCTCAGCAGTTGCACTTGTTTCTGAACGTAATGACGCAGGATTGATGGAACTGTCTCAAGTTTTGTCTGAACAGACAAGTGACTCGTCTGCCTGCCTAAGTGCCACGTGTATTTAAAGTACATACTCAAGTGTGAACAGCATTTCTCCAGGAAGATTTGAGGTTTTCACGGCGGAGACTATGAAGAAAGCAGTCTTCTGGGACGTGGCACCGTGTAAATGTGGTGTTAACCGACGTTTCGGAGGAACGTATCGCCTCCATCTTCAGGGTAGATTACAAACCGCTTTTACGGTCTCTTCGCTTGCGGATTTCTTATTTTTCCTTCTACCCTGAAGATGGAGACGATACGTTCCTTCGAAACGTCGGTTAACACCACATCTACACGGTTACACATCCCAGAAGACTGCTTTCTTCATCAGCATTTCTCATATTTCGATCCGGATTATCCGACAACCGGATTGGCGAGAGTATAGTCTATCTCAGGTACATAGCCTCTGCTGTGACCTATAGTTAGTAACTGTACCAGTTTTGTATGGACCTCCCCGTACCTAGGATAATCTGTAGTGATATACCCTTGTTGCACGTAAAATTCGAAAGCCGCATCACGCATCTCTCTGCTGCTCTCTGGTGTCAGAAACACCAACAACCGGCTCATGACGTAGTTAGCTGTAACGGATAAGGTTAGGCGTTTATCATCTTCTCAGAAATAATATTGGTATTCGGAAAATAAACTCCAAATTTATAATTATTATTAAACTTTATCAAGATGCACAATATGAATTATTTAAACTTTTATCTAAATGTCCATAAGTTACACAGATATTACAGAAAAATTTAACATAATTAAAATGCACTAGTGAGTTAGATTAGGCCATGGCAGTTGGCTGTTGCAGACTGGAGACTTGTCAGTCGCCCGGACAGCACAAGGGAGCCAATCAAATTGCTCCTTGTGTCATTTTCACACTGCTCTAGTCACACCAGCTCTCTGATGTGAAAGCATTTCGATTACAGTTTTGTTTCAACTCCTCTCGTTACTTCATGACCCCACATTTCTCCCATCATCAGGAAAGTTACATTATAGTTTTACACGCGGTAGCGTAGTTGGTTGAGGCACTATGCTACAAGCCGGAAGGTCGCGGTTTCGAATTCCCATGAGTTTATTGGATTTTTCAAATGACACCGGCTATCCTGACTGAGGATTTCCTGATTTTCCTCAGTCGTTCCAGTGCCTCGATCAGGCCACCACATATTCTTTCGATGTCCCTCTGAATTCGACAGTCACCCCTGAACGGTGTCCCAATCTGCAATACTGACCCAGCACGCGTGGATCAGAGCCCTCTATGAAGCTGATGATACCGGCAAGCGCTTTCTCTCCTCCCAGGAAGATGACAGGATGGTCCGCCCGTACCGTCACACCAGACTTGCTGAATGCTCTCTGCAGAAACTGCACCCAGTCCATCTGAAAGGTCGCCGAAAATTAGAGGCAGGGGAAGATCTCTCTCCGGGGGCTGTGAGCAGGCAGCAAGCAGAGCTCTAGCAGACACTTGCTCACAGCCCACAGTTACTGTGGCTGGGACGTGACGCCGTATAGTCTTGTAGGTCTGTAGCAGCGCTTCGTACATCCACTGCATGTCCTGATGAAGGATCAAGTAGGTTCCTCCTAACAGTTGGCAATTATCTGCCAGGCTAAACGGCGTCACATCCCATCTTAATAATTGTCCGCCATTTTAACCTGAGTTTTTCATTTCGCCGATAGGTTCTTATGTCACATACTCCCAGACGTGCGGTTGCAAGACCTCCAAAACGGATGTCCCAAGTACTCATATATACGTATTTTGGATTTGAGGTTCTTACGATGGTGGCTATGAAGAGTAACACATTCTGGGATGTGACGCAGTGTAGCCTGATCGATATTTACTGACGTATCGCAGAAATTAACTGCCTCCAACTTCAAGGTTGAAGAATAAGCCAAAAGCAAGTAGCAGCTTTCCACCTGTTCCTTGGCCTACATTTCGTCAGTGAATATGGAGACAGTACATTACAACAATATGTCTTTGAACATCTGCACGGCGTCACATCCACACAGACATTATGCAGTGTAACCCGAATTGCAGGAGCAGCGGCTGCGGTTGAGAAGCCCGGAGACTGGGAGGGCCGCATGAGTGCTTACTGTGGTGTTGTCCAGTGTCTCCTTTGTCCACTGGTCCAGCTGTCCAATTGTCCAGGCCATTCCTCTTTGACCGATGGGAGTGTTATCCATTTTCAAGACTTGAGTCGCCTGCAATAGATAAGAAGTGCTCTGTTAGCGAACATCTGCAGGGGCCTCTGTTGCTAGGGAACCGAAACAGCTGCCATCCAAACCAAGGAGTGACGAGACACACACACACACAGGTAGACGCGAACATTATCGTATAGTAAACCTTTCCTACGGTAGGTATCTCACCAAAACCTTTGGTGAGCTGTCTCACAAACCTTGGAGAGTCTCTGCATGTAGAGCACAACATCCGCCATGTCCTTCCGGACGGTCTCGTCTGACACGTTCGTGTGCAAATGATCGCGCAGAAGGGTTGCCATCTTCACGAGGTACTTTGTGAAAGGAAGATCCTCCACTCCACCCTCCGCCCTATTTAACGCCTGCAGGAGGTCAGGCGTCTCCGTGTTGAACAACAGCGGCGACGGCAGCACAAGCGACGGAGCGTCCAGCTGTCCGTCATAACGAAATGCGTTATCACGTGACCCAACTCATAACGAGCAATATTTACATGTTCAGAATTGTACCGTGTGGTAACTTTCCCGTAATGTCCCTGTAGCCGTCTAGAATTACAGACATATTTAGTCGTTTGTTTCAATTTTTATTTATTAATTGGGCTTGATTGATGCCACAATTAATTAATTTAATCTGATCATAAAGATTCATATTTTCCTCGGACTGACAGCAGTAGACTGGGAATAGAGAAATGTTACATTGCTTTGTAGAATGCCGTCTTCTGGGATATGGCGCCGTGTAGGTCTTACGTGCCGGCCACCCTTTACCCGCAGGAAGATTCGTAGTAATCATTTCTGAATCAGGTACTTATAGCAGAATATCAGAATATCACACACTGCACCTGCGGTGACACATCCTAAATAGAAAGGAACGGACACAGCTGAACTAAAGCCCCGCTGTTGAGAGCTGGTTCCACGCACTATCTCCTCTATGCAGAATCAGAACTTACATACACCGCTGTGCTATTGGCGTTGTCCAAGCTAGCCAAGGAACTTATGCTGAATATGAAAGGTACAGCAAACTCGGCAACAATGTCCCCCATCCTGTGCCAGTCGAATGGAGTCCAATCAGAATTCAGCACTGGCCAGCCTCCCCATTGGTGCAACAACTCCACCACTGGGTCGAGACCCCGTCTGTCCTGGGAGTCTGCAGTCAAAAACACAAAACATTTTTCTAATGCAGTTCCTAACCACAAGAAAGCGCGTCCTGCTCCAGGTACCCACACCGGCTTAATATTATCAGGAAAACATCGATTATTGCTTAAGGTTCAAACCAAATGCATTCGGAGCTACAGACTACTCCGTAGAGCTATCCCTGTAACAGGCCGCGGAGGCCCATAGGGCTGTGAGACGTCGAGGCTCCCACATTTTCTAGATAATCGGTTCTCAGATGGAGATTAGGTTAGTCTTACTCGCCGCCCGCCTTTTACCTCCAGAAAAATTCCTGATACTCATTTTTGTTAGAGGCTGAGTCGACCCCAGGGTCATAGTGCTGCTGGAAGGATTAGGTCAATTGAAAAATCCAGTAACCTCATCAGGAATCGAACGAGCGACATTCCGCCGTGTAGCATAGTGCGCTACCGCGTGGTCCACTCTCTATTTAACATACTGAACAATATGGCGGACATGCTCACACGTGCGTGTGCCCCTAAAGAGCTGAGTTTCGGAGGATTTCGGCGCTGACAGAGACGAGGAAATAGCGAAACGTGAGTGAGATGTTGTGCCTTTCAGTAACTAGGAGCCGTGCGTGAGAAACACCCTTCCAGTTACGTCATCAACAGACAGTGACGTAGGTCTAGGCTGTGTTTGCAACATACGCAACCGCCATGCCGGCCATCTTATGACGTACCCTCAGACGTGTCAGACAGCGCCTACCTGTATCCATGCAGGCCGCGAACATGTTCTTAGCTTTGCTGACGGCGGCCGCTTCGCCGGGCTCCACAGGCGCGTTCAGGATGTCTAAATGAAAGGAAAAGAGGACGGGTCACTTACGACATTGTAGCACTTTTGGAAGAACCTCCTGTCTGCATCTTCTGGACAGAACAGTTCATCCATTCCACTATTCTGATGATGGAGGCAGGAAGTTCCTCCGAAATGTTCTCACCTCCCACGTTCTACCATCAAGATGGAGACAGCAGATTCCTCAGAATAAATGGCATTTACAGCTGATTACCCTGAAGACAGACGTAGAAGGTCATTCGAAATGTGACCACCCATTGTTCTACCTTGTAGACTTACATTTAACCCACTCCATCCCAAACTCATCTGAAGAAATCTCCTTCTACCAGTAAATGGCTCTTCAGTGAACTGCATGAGAATATGATTGGATGGGCATGTGGATAAAATGGTGAAGACTATGAATTCATACAGAACTGTAATGGAGGAAGAAGTCCTTTTGTAAAACGTCTACTCAGTAGTCCAAGAAAAGAATGGGAGGGTTACACTAAGATGAATCAGAGAAAAATGTTGTGAGGATAAAAGTTGGATTAAACCGGCTCAGGATCGGGTCAAATGGTGCGATTTAAGGACAGAGGTGCAGAACCCGTGGGTTCAGCTACCTCGGCATTGGTCGGTGATTATTATTATTATTATTATTTTTACTGCAATTGGGTTTTACCCCGGTGGCAGTAGTACAACAAAGGGCAACATACAAGTAATTACAAAAAGTAACAACACGTTCAAACAATACACAAGGGGCAAGTCAAATGATTGGCTTCAGCTGTTCACAGAAGGCGTTAGCATCAAGTACATCCTCTCGGAGCTGGGTCTCGTAACGAACAGGTGCAATCTGTGAAGGTCACGTTATTTAATCGGCCCCGTATCGAGCACTTGTTCGGGTTTCTCTTTTTCTGAAGCAATAACCTGAGCGCAGATTTGAAATTCTCCCAGCTGTGGCCCCGTGGGTTGTAACGCCGCTTAGCTATGGGACAGCTCGACGTTTCGGAGGAATATATCGCCTCCACCTTCAGCCAGCTCAACTTTCCGCCTTCTTCTGCTGGTTTCTTTCTTAGTTCACTCTTCCACCTTGAAGATGGAAGCAATATGTTCGCCCAAAACGTTGGGTTGTCTGAACTACAAGAAGACCTCACTCTTCCGAGCAAGCCTCGCGGCCAGCAACTGAACAGAGTGTTTAGCCATAACAGAGTGAATTTGGAACCAGGATAGCTCAGTCAGTATAGTGACTGGGCTACGGACTGGATTCCGAGAGAAAATGAATTCGGTTCCCTCCAAGTGCACGGATTTTTCTTTTCTTCCCAGCGTCCAGACCGGAACTTGGGCCAACCAGGCACTTATCCAGTGGGTACCTGGGACACTTTCCCCGCGAGTAAAGCGGCCGGGGCGTGGAGCTGACCACTCACCTCACAAGTTTATCTCGACAGAGTGAGTCTCAGAGCTGTGCTGTATATGGACGGTAAAGCTGTTCCCGTGCTTAACAGTTCAAGCTGAATGTCATAAAGACGTAGGGGGCCTAGAGGTATAGCTCCATGCATTATCCTCGGCACTAGATAGAGCTGAGTGTAAGCTTCAGGTCCCGGCCGCTCTGACCTCGGGAGGAGACACCTGTGCCTACCGCATATTGGGCTGGGTGGGCCCTGGAGACGGTGTGGATGCTTTGAACCTGGGAACTGCGTTTGATCAGCTAGCAGCCATGTCACTACACTGACTGAGCTACTCCGGATCACATATGTATTGTGTGTGTCAGCTGAGCGCACCTCTGGAGTGAGTGTCCATGGCCTCCTGCAGGATCTGGAAGTTGTCCCAGAGCAACTTTCCCTCGGGAATAGCGTGGTTGTCCCCAAAATGCCCGCAAGAGAACTCGTAGAAGTCGTCGCAAGGATTCGATTTCTTGTCCAAAGCGCTCAGAACTCCAGAAGCTGCGACAGAGAAACTAAACGGTAAACACACGGTTCTACTCATCTGTTTCGTAGTTTTCCTCAGACCCTCTGTGCGACTGCCTTTCTTGTACCGAACCGACAGCTGTTGGAATCTCAGAGAAATGGCGCCTCCGCATTGCGTCGCGGCGCCACCTGGCAACCTGGGCTCTCACTGTCCCCTTGAGCCCTCGAAAGGGTTCTGGCGGTGGTATATACCAGTCCGGGGTTCTTCAGAAACTCTGACGGAGCCCTCCCCGCCCTTCAACTGGGGGCTCGGCCATCCCGAATGTCCCCCCACTTTCACTGCCCCAAGTGCAAGTTTCTAAGGGGGTGAAGAAACGGGGTGAGGGGTGTGTAAACTGAGGTTCATAATTTGTGCTCTTTGCAGTGATAAAAACAAAATTGGACATGTAGCACGCATGAGAGAGGTGATAAATGTATACACACTTTTTTATCAAAATACCAGAAGATAAGAGACCAGATAGTAAATGGGACGACTGCATTAAAATGCAAATTAAACTGTGTGTGTGTGTGTGTGTGGACTGGATTCGTCTGACTCAGAGTAGGGTCCAGTGGCGGCTCTTGTTAACACGGTAATGAACCTTGGGTTACGCAGAAGATTGGGATGACCAGCTATCGTCTCCTCGAAAAGAGCTCTGCTCCATGGACTTGCTTAGCTGCTTACCGTACCAGTTGGTTGGTTACTTAGTTAGCTAATGCAAGTTTCCGGCCGCACCATAGCTCAAGCGGTTAGCCGCTGGCTTTCCATCGCGGCGGCCCGGGTTCGATCCCGTGGTCTGGTCAAGTGGGATTTGTCGTGTACAAAGTGGCGCTGGGGCAGGTTTTCTCCGAGTACTTCGGTTTCCCCTGTCAATCTTCATTCCGCCAATTGCTCCACAATCACCCTCACCTATCATCTGGGGCTGGTACAATAGGCCAGAAGTGGCCGCAGTACAAGGGACGTAGTCCCACCCCACTAGCAATAAAAAAAATGCAGGTTTCCACTCTTGTCGGAAATGCGAAAACGCGTGGAAGCTGTATCAGTTTTGCGACTGCCATTTTGTCGTGACGTCCCATGTCACCGTAAAATGAGATGATACGTGACTCCCCCAATCCAAAAAAACTGGGCTAGGGACGTCAGTTTCCCCACTTACCACTAAGAACATCCTCCTGAAGCATTCCGCAAGTGCGGTAAACAGGTGAGCTGTGAAGAGCAACTCCCTCGCTCTGTCACAAGGAAGGTGCCGGGTTAGACATGAAGCCCCAAACTTAGAACCTGGATATGTGATAATGTGCTGCCTGCTCAGGGCTGTCATACGTCCGAGGGCGGAGAGATGGAACAGGGAAACTGACGAAACTCGGAGAGAAACTCGTAACAATGCCACTTGGTCCACCACGAAACCTACTTGAAATCACTTGGGTCTGAACCCGAGGCTCCGCGGTAAGAAGCGAGCGTCTAGCCTCCTGAGCTCTGGCGCGGGTCAGATATACTCTCTATACCTCACTAGCGATATCAGAAAATGAGTCGTGGCCTATTTCAGATATTATCCCAGCATCGCAAGAGAATCCGAGACAAACTACGCAATCTCCAGTCAGCAGAATGTCCGAGTGTAAAGAGCAGCAGGAGGACGCACCTGCCTGGCGACACTGCAGCGTCAAACATTTGGCGTCAAGCTTGGTGACAGCGGCGGCGCCGTGCGTCGCGCCAGTCAGTGCTGCCAACACACTTAGCCTGAAAACAAAACATTTCATGAAAATTGAACCGAAACACATGTATAAACCTTCGTTTCGCTTTAACATAAAGTGAACACATGACTGGGATATCTTGTCTGTGCGTCTTACAATCTGCATGTTTTAAGCCCGAAAACACTCAGCGGATTTCAATAAAATTCGGTATTTGCGTCTACACTACACGTTGTCGTTGTCCAGTTCGTATAAGCAGAGCAAGCTTCAACTTCACATCAAACCGAAAATTTCATATAATTGAACCAAATTCGGTTCGCCTCACGTAGAAACCGGCAGATCTGCTTCAGATTGCCCCTACAATAGGGATGTCACTAAGCCCTGCAAAATTAAGGGCCGCGCCATAGCTCAAGCGGTTAGTCGCTGGCTTCCCACCGTGGCGGCCCAGGTTCGATCTCGGGTCTGGTCAAGTGGGATTTGTGTGGACAAAGTGGCGCTGGGGCAGGCTTTCTCCCAGAACTTCGGTTTCCCCTGCCAATCTTTATTCCACCAATTGCTCCACAATCACCCTCACCTATCATCTGAGGCTGGTACAATAGGCCAGAAGTGGCGGCAGTACAAGGAACTTAGTCCCAGCCCACTAGCAAAAAAAAAAAAGCCCTGCATATTCATTTTAAACAGGAGAATCCTGTCCTGTGTGGACAGATGGGTTCCCATCTCCTGCTTGTGGGTTTCCGAACAAGGCCTTCACCACTATCGCTCAAGATGCTGATGCTGATAATGACGATAAGACAAGAGTGATGATGCAGCTGAAGATAAGACTTACTCCAGGGTCTGACTGTAGAGACGCTATCTTATCAAGGCCCCACCTATGCACGATGCTGTCCACTTTATCGCTTTGTCGGTACACGGAAATTATTTTCCGCCACGCCAAAGCCCCTCACGTTTATCAAACTTCTCTTCTTCTTTTGTATGGGGTCTCTACGTTTCATATCAAGCAGATAAGATCTGTGCTCCTTGCTATGTGTTTCATTTCTTCCTGCGCAGTTACACGATAAGTTTACTTCAGATGTGGCTGTCAACATTTCGAGCCTTAATATCTTACCACCTGCTTTAACATTTCGCACAGGGAGCGCTGGTGTCTTTCTCGTGATTCTCACAATGAGCTTATGACCTCAGGTGGCACAATGTACATAACCAAGTTTTATGACCATACATTCAGGCACTGAAATAACATTTAAGTTCTGACCTCAACACTTTAACGCTGCAGTGTTGGCAATCCAATGGATCGGCCGTTCACGTGACTTCAAGTGTCATGATATGCATACCGAGTTTTACAGACATCTATTGAGACCCTCGGAATTTCTCAAGGGGGTGACACATACAGACAGAGACACAAACATGCAGAAATGTGACCCAATAAGCATACCCTCATTTTTAATAAGGAAATTAGGCTAATAACGTACTTACTTACTCACGGAGCTGAGCCCTTCTGGGGGACCCACCAATTCTGCAGTTACTCAAGAATTTCCCAGCATTTTATGGAACCCGGAAGTTCATTACCGTGTTCACAAGAGCCCTCTACTTGTTCATATCCTGAGCCAGATCAATCCAATCCATACCATCCCATCCTGTCTCTCTAAAATCCATTTTAATATTGTTCACCCACTTACGCCTTGGTCTTCCCAGTGGTCTCTTTTCTTCGGGTTTTCCCACCAATATCCTATATGCATTCATTTTCTCCCCCATTCGTGCTACATGCCTTGCCCACCTCATCCTCCTTGACTCGATTATTCTAATTATACTTGGAGAAGAATACAAGCTATGAAGCTCCTCTCCAACCTCCTCTCACTTCATCTCTCTGTGGTCCAAGTATTATCCTCAACACCCTCAGTCTATGTTCCTCCATTAATGTCAGAGACCAAAAATTATAGTTTTGTATATTCTAATTTTTATGTTTCTGGACAGCAGACTAGAAGACAAAGGGTTCTGCACTGAATGGTAGCAAGCATTACCCGAGTTCAAGCTCCTCTTAATTCCCTCCTGAATCAGGTTTTGATTTGTTATCGTCGTTCCCAGTATCTGAACTGTGCCACATTTTCAAAAGATAATAATGTATCAATAAAAAAAATTAAAGTTTTCCCTGTAAGAGGCCGTGAAGGTCCACAGGTTTGTGAGACGTCGAGACTCCCATATTTTCTTTAGATAGTCGGCTCAAAGATGGTTGTCAGCCTTTACCCCGTAGGAAGATTCCTGGTACACTTTTCTAAATATAACATGTCATATTATAATTTCGATAATGATGTAAGATTTAAATACGTGGAAGGCCGAAAAAGAAGATCATCTGAGCGGGAAATAACAAGCTCCATACTCCATTACACTTCTGTTGCGTGTTTAACAATTTTTCATTTATCATGACCTTCTTTTTCTTTAATTTATGATATAGTTTCGATAGGCCTATTTTCTTCTCAGCCCGAAACTGAACTGTTGAATCAGAATTTAAGGGAAGTGCCGGGCACAGGAAGCGCCCGAACCTGGAGCAGTAACTAGACAATGTTTCAGGGCCACTTCAATGCCGACAGCAACATGCTGCAGTACTGCGAAGTACACAATACACATCGCGTAAGATACACCCGACCACAAGCCCACACAACCCCGTGCTGACGCCTCCCCCCATTGGGACGATTCACCAAGAAGGAGCCTGAATATTTTACTTGAACGTTTTTNTTGTTGCACTTGACGGAAATTCTATTGACAATTGGTGATTGATAGTGTAACGGACCAAAATGAAACAATTCAAAATAATACTCGATTGTTTTGCGTGGTGAGCTCTTCTTGAATGAAATCGGTAAGTTCAAGGTGAGCACACGTAAACTGTGGACCAACCTGCTGGTAAATTTTTCCCTGTTCTTAACTAATTAAGCACTACGCCATGAAGACGTATGGGGGAGTGGATGTATAGATCCACATTATCTTGACCTCGTCACTAGTTAGAGTGAGTGGTCAACTAGGCCGCGTCATAGCTCAAGCGGTTAGTCGCTGACTTCCCACTGCGGCGGCCCGGGTTCGATCCCGGGTCTGGTCAAGTGGGATTTGTGGTGGAAAAAGTGGCGCTGGTGCAGTACTTCGGTTTCCCCTGCCAATCTTCATTCCACCAATTGCTCCACAATCACCCTCACCTATCATCTGGGGCTGGTACAATAGGCCAGAAGTGGCTGCAGTACAAGGGACTTAGTCCCACCCCACTAGCAAAAAAAGAGGGTGGTTAACTGCACGCCCCCACAGCTTTATCCCCGGTACACACTGTATACGAGTTTGGGTGGACCCCAGAGCCGGCCTGGACGACATGGAGACCCTACGAGAACTCGAACTCCGGCTCGTCAGGTTGTGCCAGGAAGTTCCGAAACTACACTAGTGCAACTGGCAAGCCAGTAGGATAATGTCAGCACTAAGTTGGGTGAAAATCCTTCAGCCTGTTTGAAGAGTTGTAGCGAGAGGCCACACAGACGAACTAGAGGTCGCGGTAATCTCATAACCATGCTTGTTAAGAATCGAGGAAGAGAGTTAAGCTAAAAATAAAATGGCCTCCTGCGTGTCCTTAAATTTCCGTTATAGCAAATCGTCTGTGAGCACTGATCACTCTGCACGCCACGCAACAGCAGAAACTACGAACAAGCCACTGAGTACAAAAAGGATTCACGTACCGGTGCTCTAAGCTTCCTGGATTTTCACCTACCTGAGCAGAGCAACAGGCGCGGACATGTTTCAGCAGCAGTAATCACAGCAAACTGGCCACTGGGACAAAGAATACATCTCGAGATACCGAGTGAGTGAGCAGAGATTGCATCTCAGACAACGACAAGTGTTAGTGGCGGTTCGCAAATTGAGGGCCACGACCCTCTTCTGTTCTTACAGAACTGTCCAGGGTACTGAGTGCTCGTTGAGCCGTAGTCAGGCAGTGACGCGATCTACGTGCAGTAATTCATTGTTACATGGCAACAATGTTCGTGAATTTAGCCACAAGAGCCCGAGATTTTATACGCTTACTGTACTGATTAATTAAGTCCACCTAGCACCTCCAATGTGTTTTGCATAAATATATGAATTAATTATTTGACTTTCATATTTTACGCGGCACAGTAGGTGGCCGAGCCACTATGCAACAAGATGGAAGGTCGCAGATTCGATTCCCAATGAAGTCATTGGATTCTTCCAGACGCATATGGCTCCAGGGTCGACTCAGCCTCTAACAGAAATGAGTACCAGGAATCTTCCTGGGGTTAAAGGGCGGTCGACGCGTAAGACTGGCAATCTTACCGCCATCTGTGAGCCGATTGTCTAGAAAATGTGGGAGCCTCAACATCTCACAATCCTATGGGCCTTCACGGTCTGTTACAGGGATAGCTTTACTTTTATCTTCGACGTTGCAGGGAGAACTGGCCAGTACTTAAATTCGAATAACTGTCAGTTCCTGTTGGTCCCTCTACATCCGATTGTCAGAGACAGTTACTTTATCACTGACGGTTTACCGCAAATCAGTTCTTCTTGGCGACAAGCCCCTTGAGACTAACAACCAGTAACTTTATTTTCCAACTGAACACTTGCGGGACGAGAGGATGGGTCCGTCTTTTAGAACTGCTACTGGTTCTCGCCAGCGCAGTCATTCTCAGGTCTATATCCCGCAGAACTCATGACCACATTTTACTGTCTCAAATTCGAGACTCCCCCAACCTGGAGGGCCATGTCCCCATATTTATATCCCCCAGGAACAGGGTGGCCCGGTTATACCCCCAGGCACTGGGTTCCCTTTTCGTCGCCTCCTGCGACTCGCAGGACTACGGTGGAGGTGTTCGACCCAGCCTCCACATGGGATACTTCCCAAGTTCCCATTGGTTCCCTCAGAGTCAATATTTCTCCCTACCCTTAGAGAAGTACCTTTTAAGGGACCAATATCCTGTACACTGTTGTCCTTACTCCTATTGGTACGCTGGTAGCGCTCCATCCGCCCTCCCTCCATTCACACACGTTCAGATTCTCTCTGCCCTTCCTTCTAGATACTCCTATTGGTTCGCTGGGAGCGCTCCATCCGCCCTCCCTCCATTCACACACGTTCCGATTCTCTCTGCCCTTCCCTCTTGGGACGTAAGGACGCACGCTTCGTCGAATGGGGAACAGGCTGGTCTTATGGAACTGCAACGTCTGCAGAACTAAACCCTCCGCACCATTGGTCAGTTTCCAATGCGCACACCGGTTCGCGCATTGCACATGGCTCTCAACCTCCCTGCATTACAAAAGTTTCATAAAGACCGGTCCAGGCATTCAAAAGAATATAGAGGAAGAGGGGGATTCACAGACAGCATGGAGATCGCATAAGCTTCCTTTCATTTTTTTTAAATAAGGGAAGTAGGCTAAGAATGATGTAGGCCAGAAGCAGAGGCCATAGAAGCCCATGAAAATGCTCCCAACATGGGACAACGGGAAGACCGTCACAGAAAATACGGCCGGGTCCGGCTCGCGGCCTTTCCTTCTTCCAACGGGTACTTCTTCCTGTCAATATGAAACCTTTACAAGCAGACCACGCATGCCCTGACATTGACATAGAGTCCTCTATATCTAAATGCTAAGTTTCTTGACTCCACACAACAAAGCCGTTATATGAAGCCCCCCCCCATTATGTCAGTCGTTATCAGTTTGACGTTAAGCCGGCTAGAGTCTCTGTAAGAAGCCAGTAACAGTTTTGCATTTCTGTTCTCCCGTTCATGCTACATGCCCTGCCCATCTCATCCTTCTTCACTTGATCATTCAAATTAAACTTGGCGAAGTTATGAAGCTCCTTATCCACAACCACCTCCTAGAAAACATAATTATTCACAAGCCATCGCTACTGGACTTTGGATCCGAGCGATAAGTTCCTTATGCCTGTTTGTCAACGTGGCATCACTTTTCGGCGCCATCAGCAGACAAGAGTGTCATGACGTGCTAGTAACAACGTTATAAAAAGCAAAAACAGTATATTTCATATACAAAAATTATAATCTCATAACAATTGTTAACACTTCCTATCGTCCGTGAGCGATAAGGGTTCCCTTGGCCTTCAGCTACCGTGATGGAAGTCACTGCGTATGCTCACATAGTATTGCCATGACGCATAGCCGAAGAAAATCTTGAAGTGACGGCTGTTGCACTGTACAGCATCAAACCTTTCGTTGCAGGGACCCTGTACAGGCGTGCGGGCGCAAGCGCAGTAGCAGATTTGTGGCAATCCATAACACGTGTCACACAGCATCCTGCCATTTTGGACTTTCTCCGTTGCCGGTACTCTAGAAAACAGAAAACACGACGTTTCGGAAAATGCATCTGTTTCCGTCTTCAGGTGAACGGGAGGAAGACATCTACTCAGTTGAACACCTCTTCCCCCTTCACATGAGCAAGGAAAGAGATCCAGTTTCCGAAACGTCGTGTTTTCTATTATCTATAATACCGGACGATGGACCCAAGTCCGAAAACCCAGTAATTCTGAGTGTTATACACCATCGTCAGACCCATTTAGTCTACTTGTATCAGTCAGTTGAAGGGGCACATGTCCGTGCAGTGACGCTGAGTGTGTGCTTAGGGAAGCCAGTCTTGTTGGTGCCTGTTTCAAATCTTGAAGAAAGAAATCCTCGGAGTAAAAGCTAACAATTCAAACCGCAACGGAATCATCATTGTTGGTGGTTAGCGGTCCTTACGGATCTCTGGAAGGAAACAGTTACGCATGCGTGTTGCTACTTATTAATGTTTCACTTAACAACGCCGCCTGTAACTTAGGCTACACGGCATCGGGTGGTCAAGTAACGATCAGCTGGGGTGGGCAGTGTAGAAAGTGGGCGTGGCATTTTTGAGGGCACTGTCGCAGTGCTCGCCTGGATCGACTGAGGAAAATCACGAAATATTGCAGTCAGGACAGTTATACCCCTAGCTGAGATCCGAACAGACACGGACGCCATCACCAGAACCAACTCCGTCAGTGAAACGCTTCAGATGAGGAAATCGAATTATTTACGTGGGATATTGTTCCTTTCGACGACAAATTTTTAAGCGCTTCAAAATACACGTATTAACATCCAGTGTTCCTTGGTGTAGTCATACTGGGGAAATAGCTGCAATGAATGGGCTATTATTCATTCATTCATTAATGGCTCTACAGGCCTATCTTGGGTTCTGGCTGTTTTCACAGTTTCGCAATCCTATACGCAGTCAGTAGAACCATCAGGACGGGGGATCAGCCAGTCGCAAAGCCTCTACCTACACAGAGGATAGCAGAGATACAGAGTAAGCGCACACAGACATCCATGCCTCGAGTGAGAATCGAAATCACGACCCAAGCGTTCGAGCGGGTGAAGGCAGATCATGCCTCAAACCGAGTGGCCATTCTGATCGGCATTGGGTTGCTATACTGTGCCTAAAACATCTCTGACGGTGCGTCATTCATCATCATAAAGTGACGTCGGTAATTACGTCATCAATATAAGGTCACTAAATTCTATTCTGAGCACGCTATCCTGCGTAAGGCTCCCAATTCAAGATAAGAAGTACTCCCAGACATGCTCTAGACAAAGAATATGACATACAGAGTCTATTAATTAATACGAATACAATTTCATATTTACAGAAATGCCGTGGATCAGATCTCATTAAAAATCATTTGTAGCTTGATTCCTAGATGCATTTTGATATAAAATATTTACAAAGGAAAAATCCTGGATCACACCCTCCTCTTATTCCAGTCTGGGCCTCCCAATTCACCTAGTCCCTTCAGGCCTGGTATCAAACACCTTCTTGAGCGTCCCACACTCTTTTCCATACGTATAATATGTATAATATTAGTTTATTTCTATACATTTAGTAATATCTGTTAGCAATAGTAATGTCGCCACTTCAAGTTGCAATACATCCATTAGTATTAATCACGCACCCTCGATCTCATTTCGTTTTTGACATCTTTTGAGCCTTAATCATTTGTATCCATAAAATGGACGTTAACAGGAGGGCTTCTGTGTGATTATGGCAGCCTATGCCAAAAATTCATGTTCTTATCCAAATGCGAACCTCAGGACGCCATGCAAGAAAGCAGGGAACTGTTTCAGTGCATCAGTGTGTTACGCGTGCTCTCACTTGATCTCTGACATACGCTGCAAGCTTGTGGTTGAGGCTACACAGGTTACATTATGTTGCTACATCATGGCTATCATACTTGGCCGGCACGCTGGCAGCATGAAGAGAAGCCGAGGGCTAGTCACGGTTACCACAGCACACACTTGGTCCGTGGGTTCATTGGAGAGTCCACGGTGCAGTTCCATGCCTCGCTGAACTCCTTCATGTTAGAGAGAGGTTTCATCACGCGGTCCCGGTGTGGACTGTGCTCATCGGGTGAGAACTCATCACCAGAGTGACACCAAATCTGAGTATAAACACGATCATCACTTTGCATGTCTCCAAGACACAGACTGTTAGAAACACTTCGACACATTATCTGTACTGTTCGAAGTTCTCGCAGCGGTGGTTATGAAAGGCACTATCTTCTGGGAAAAACGCCGAGAGGTCCGTTGAAAGCTACACTATATTGTCTCCTTCTTCAGGGTCGAATAAGCAAAGCAAAATACCAGTGTAAAAGCACATACCACCTGCTTTCACGTTGTTATCTTGTTCGGTGTATTCAACCCTGAAGATGGAGGCGATATGTTCCAGAGTAACATCGGTTGACTTCTGGACTACAAGGCGTTATATCCAAGAAGACAGTGCCCTTCGACCGTACCCTTTACGTACAAATTTTCATGGTGAGAGAATTTTATATGCGGCCAGTTGGTACGACAACACATCTGAGCGACATTCATGTCACCTACGTTGATTCACTGTGAGGGGCCGTGGGATGAATAATTATGAATCACACAATAGTTTAACCACGAAAATGGAATTTGGCAACTCTGTGTACTTTGTGACGCTGACTCGGAGCCTGTCAGCCCAGTCCGCGCCATTTCCTTCTGTCAGCAACCGCTCCGACATGGCGGCCGTGACGTTGGCGGAAATGGCGCGTCCTGTCGGCCTCTGTCTGATTGTGGAGGAAACCGGATTGTAGCATATTCTGTAGCCCAGTTACCTCCACATCTACCGAGGTAGGTGTTAGCAAAGTATTAAGACGGGGTCTACTCCGAGTGACTATAAAATGCGAATACAGTAATGGCAACTGCTTATCTTTTGGTATGATATGATTGATTGAGCGCATAGGACTTACACGTCGGAACTGCCGTGGATTAGAAGTTTCTGTACGAACGAATGTCACTTTATGACTGTTTAAGAGCTATGCTCAGTTTCCGCGGTAACGTCTGGTCTTCCTCGAGTCTAATGGTGGTCGAGTAAATGTAAAGTTGTCCCTCTGCTTAATTAATTAAGCACTATGCCATAAAGACAGAAAGGGGAGTAGAGATATAGCTCCAGCAATCAGTTTCACGCCCCTGCCGTTTTACCCCTCGGAATAGGAGCTCACGGTATCCAATGTACATGAGGCTGGATGGGCCCCAGAGCCGGTATGGATGCTGCGGAGAAGAGAAGAATCTTGTCCTGCCTGGAATTGAACCTGGGCCGTCCAGCTAGTAGACCGTCGCTATACCGACTGAGCTGAGCTCGGCTGGTCAAGGCCTTGGTATATTTTCATATCGGTTGTATTGCTTTTGCAAACATATGAAAAACGCCGCGCACGAAATACGTAAACCTGTTACCTTCATTTTCTTTATGTAGCCTGCCTAGACACAAAGTCGTAAATTGCTCCTCAGATTTAGGCGCACGCCCCAGGTCAATAGGAAAGCCCAGGGAAATGACCAACCAACGTTAGAAGGAAAATATTTCAATGCGCAGGCTCGCGAATTCGTTCCCACAAGGCGTCCCATGGCACAGGAAGTTGCTTCTGAAAATGAAGCCGGCGTCCAGCCGTGTCTGCCCTGCTTGTACAACGTTCCTTGAGTTATAACTAGGCACTGCAGTGACGCATAGTGCCAAGGCTCTCAGAGTTATACATATTACTAACACGCACGCGCAAAAGCGCCAGTCTATGGCTACAGACCAAAATTTGCCTCGGCCATCGCTAAAGGTAAGCATGTGCGACCTGTACACTGCCCTGACTACGGAGTGTAGCACCATCTGTTACTAAACTCCGTAATCAACGCACGTGCAAACCCGCCAGATGCCCCTCCCTCGACGAACGCGGAACGGACTTTACGTCCTTTTCTTCTGCTTCAGTCTCTGTGTGTGTGATTGCTTATCTCAGAAGGAGGTTCTGAGATAAGCAAGGAGACTTTGCACTGAACGAGGTAACGTGAAACCAAGAGAGCTGAGCAATGATACCAACTGTTGCATATCCGAGGAAGAAGAGCTGATCCGGCGTGAAGCTCGTCAGGTTCGGCAACGTCGCATTCAGGCCCGCACGCGGCCAGGCTCTCCTGAAGGCTCGGTACGCCTTGCGCAGGCCTCCGTTGTCAGCTATGTCCTCATCCAGAGTGTCCTGAAATTGACGCGTCCTCACTGTATTTTGTTCGTAGCTGCACGTTAGTAACGCAATTCATGTGAGTGCGGAATGCATTGTCTACAGAAGGAGAAGTAACAGTGGCTTATCACATGAAAGTAGGGGGGGGTCAGGCATCTTCGCCACGGAATTAACAAAAATCAGAATTAAAGAAAATAAGTAAACATATCAAATATTAATAACAAATATATGAGACAAACTCCGTCTTAAGTGCAACAATTTAATTGTAGTTCTTTCTTCTTTCCTTCCTCTACACTACATGTTTCGGCCCTAAATGACCATCATCAGGTGTATATTCTTACGTAGCTGTTACACTGCCCGTAGTTTAAAACTTAAAACACCAGTCTTTCCAATTTTTTGTATGTATAAAATCTTTGTTAACCTACACACGTCAATTTGATTTCCAAAATTGGCACTTTTTAAAACTTCAATTCAAATTAAAATGTCTTTATATTTTCCGTTCTTTTACTTTTTCCAAATTTTAAAAATTAAAATTTCTCGGGGTACTCGCCCTATGTATATAGTGCTGCAGCGGCCACTTCTTGTTTTATCGCTGTTCAGGTATTGTTCTGTGTAGGCTCTCTGTGCGTGTGCCGCTGCCATTTAGGGCCGAAACATGTAGTGTAGAGGAAAGAAAGAAGAAAGAACTACAATTAAATTGTTGCACTTAAGACGGAGTTTGTCTCATATATATTGTGCGAGTGTAACAGGATGCTCAAATATAATATTAATAACAAAACTTTTAAATGTTTAAAATATGTATTATGGCATATAGACCCGTTACTAGGCAACGACCTCAAAACAACGAAACAGCGGTCATTGGTAGGCAACAGCTTAGTAAATACGCAACAGTACTAGAGCCGTTGCTATGCAGCGGCCTGCGAGCAACAATGGACTTAATGATGGAAGCGGTGTTTTTTATGTGGTCCGCTCCGAGGCTATTTCACGCGACCGACTGTGTTCAGTTCAGTGAGTGCAGTGCAGTGAAGTGGGGTGGAGCGAGTTGGTTGGTGAATGAGTGAGCGAGTCAGTTCGTTAGAGAACTGTTCATAGAAGTTGGCAGCCGAGGCACGGGGACAGTCAAGGAACCCAGAATAAGGGAACGTCCGGCGTTGTAACCCGGAAGGCAGATCTCACACAGGAGACGCGCGATTCTATCTTGTCCTGCCTGCGTGTATTTAGGGACCAATTTCAACAAATTTGGAGGAGCTACTCACAAACAGGAACATGTTGTGCCGGTTGTACTGCTTGCTGAAGCAGAGGGACTTCTTGACAAACAGTCGCTCCATGCGTTGGCTCCACTGTTTCTTCGGCTCCCCTCCCCTGCCATACAGATGTCCTGCAACACAAGCACATTCGCGAGATTTTTGTTTATTTGATAATAAATCTAACCTCGACGTTACAAGGTATGAACACAAAAGAAGAAGACATTAAAAGCAGAAAGAAAGAAATGTTACCGCTCTCGTCAAATCCGTGAGTTATCTCATGGCCGACAATTGAACCGAAACGTCCGTAGTCCAGTGCCCTGCAAACAGAAGACTGGTGAATACAGTTTTCTGAGATGTGATGTCGTGTAGGCTGGTACACATATACAAACATTTCGGAGTAACCTGCTGCCTGTATCAAGAGGCTTCTCTTATTGTCTTTTTCTACCAGGCTCACGGCGTCACGTAACAGAAAAGATTAAGAAAACCTCAAATGACGTAGCAGATCACTGCGGCAATGACGACAGCGCACGTCAAGCAATGCAAATGGGTGTTTACGTGTGCCTGTTTGATTTTACACAGAAAGGGGTAAATATTTCTCTTTATTATAACATTGTTCAAAGGTTATTTTAGCATTGCTATATTAGAAATTGGGGAACGCGGTAGCTTAGTTGGTTGAGGCACTATGGTACAAGCCGGAAGGTCGCAGGATCGAATCCCGATGAGGTGGATTTTTTAATTGACCTAATCTTTCCAGCCGCACTATGGCCCTGGGGTCGATTTAGCCTCTAACAGAAATGAGTACCAGAAATCTTCCGGGGGGTAAACGGCAGCCGGCGCGTAAGGCAGACAACCTTACCAACATCTGTGAGCCGATTGTCTAGAAAACGTGGGATCCTCAACATCTCACAACCCTATGGACCTCCACGGGCTGTTACAGGGATAGCTTTACCTTTTTTTTTTAATACATGTTAGAAATGAGGAAGCAGATGTAGCAATACATCTGTAGTTCTGATGACTGTGGTTGCATGAGCAGTTTGGGTTCCTGAAAATCACCGCCTATACTGAAAATAGGAAAATCACTGAACAAACACTCAGCTGATGGATGAGGAGCAGGGAAGAACATGGCCGAATTAAAATGCTGAGGCGAGCCATGGAAACTGCGCGCGCAACTCGCTGGTCACGTGCTGCAGTCTGTACCTGTCCAAGGCAGGAGAGTGACGCTCGTCATGCCGCTAAAATGAAACCGTGGTTATCCGAAAACGCGGATAAGAAAAGCGAGTATGAAATGTTCACCTGTATTGGTTTTCTTCTTTCGGGTGAAAGCTATTTGCAGTACACTCCTAAACAGAAGATTTGAGTAAATCGGACATGACCCTGATCTCCAGTACTTCCAACCCCGCCATAAACCATTACTTCTGTATAATATTAAAAAGGCACGCTGTTTGTCACTTGCGTGACGGGGTCCTCACTTCACGTACAAGAGAATGGACTCCTTCGTGTAGCGACGTTTCCTTGCACGCGGCAACGGATTTGTGTTTCTCCTGCCCTTCCTTCTGTCTGCATTCTTGCGACATGGCGGCCTGCAACACAAGTGCCGGACCCTGGTGATAATGTTTCCTGGGCCCACTATTTGTTTTCTTGTCACAAATATGCAAAATGTCTGCCGTGGAACATTTAGATATCAAAAACTGTGAGTTGGGCGATTGCAGCGCACTCACTAGTGAAGCCGCAAAGTACTTACGCAGGTTCATTGTCCTGCCCCGAGTAGAACGGATGCTGCATTATACCGGCAGGGAGTGCTGAAATCGGTAAGGAATTCGATATTCATTTGCTTGTCATTAACATCTTTGGAATGAGATTAACATTGCATTCAAAACTATCTGTATGACACAAAGGCAGTTTTGTACACATATGCGAATAAGCGTTAGGCCCTCATGACCCAACCTTTTGAAGGTGCCTACAAGGAGACGAGTCAGCCACACATATCCTCTGTGATTGTGAGGCCATAGCTCACTTAAGATTTTGTCACCTGGGTCAGTTCAACATGGAACCAAGTTACTTTTATGACGCCCCCTTAAATAAAGTCCTACATTTCATCCGAAGTGTAGGATTAATAAAGGTTTAATCCAAAGGGGAAGCAAAATAGATCATTGAAGGTCGCGGTGCGAGGGCCGGATTTTTTGGCCCACCCCTTACATACATACATACACACATACACAACATTAGGCCCTGAATCGTTTTTCTAAATGTGAAGTGCGTTGGAACGAGAGCCGAGCAGATGGCGCAAGTATCGGAAAATGTGATATCAGTTCATCTGACTATGGAAAATAACTTTAATCAAAATTGAATATATTTTGGAAGTGGTAATTCTGAAAAGCCGTATCAGCCAGAACCATTTAACGTGACATCATGCAGTAATCTTGAACAGTTTGAGGAAAACATTAAAATGAATCTTATGGTCCACTTACTGATGCTATTTCTACCTAAGTCGTAGAAAGCGTTGACAAGGAACGGCGAAGAATTCCACCTTAAACAGAAGAAACTGGCTTCATTTCAGAAAAGAGTGCACAGACACATACACATAGATTTATTCCATGGCAGCTGGAATCAGCAAGATTCAGAGACCGAAATCACGTGACTTACTTAAGCTTAGGATCTTCTCTGCTGTCCAGCGTTGCCAAGTTTGATGCTTGCAAGAAAGAACGCATTCTCTTGACGTTGCCGAAATGGTCATCGCGATGGATGATAAGCTGCACAAAAGAATTTCATCTGTTCACATTTTCATCATACAAGATGGCTGACACGCCGCCACTGTTATCTACCTTGCAGCAGAAGAAGTACAATGTAACTTGTAATCAGGGCTGACGCTACCGACAGAGCAGCCAACCGCCTCCCTCGGNACCCTGAAGATGGGGGCGATACGTTCCTACGAAACGTCGGTTAACACCACATATACACGGTGCCAAATCCCAGAAGACTGCTTTCTTCATAGTCACCGCCGTGAAAGCCTCAAATCTTACATACTGTTCTCTTGTTCACACAGTGGCCACTGATTATCAGACATCTAAACATGTTACACAACAATGTAAATACAACTGTGAACTGAATTGTTGTCTGATTCTGCGAGCTCAGGCCTGCAGCGACACCGCAGTTGCTGCCATCGGGTGATGCCATCTTGTCGTTGCTGTTTCTCTGGCTTTCATTCCAAGAAGTGAGATGCCTGTGGCGATTTCCGTCGCAGTGCCTGGGAATTTTGTGTTATCAACTGCGGAAAAAGTGTCGTGAGGCTTGAACTGCATTTAATTGAGGGGCGAGGGGGTTTCTCTTTCTCTATTCGCGGACATGCGCTATAAACACTGCAGCCTATATAAACTGACCACAACTGGACACTCGTGTTAACACATTTTAAATTCATTCTGTGGGTGGTTCGTGCACCTGAAATATAAATCGGTAAAATGTAAAATCAAGGGATTCTATTTAAGAATGGACTCTGCTGAAATATTTTAATTTGTACCAATCAAATTATTTTTGAAAGAAGTTTAAAACTTCAAGAATGTGCATTTATGAACGAAGAGCCTCCCTACTTGATACCGTTTATGATCTGTTCATATGTTGGACATTTCGACAGAGGCAGTGCCGTCAAATGACGATTTTCTCTAGTGGTGGGCAGGTAAAAGTTAACCCCTCAAGTTGGTACCCCTCGTATGTACTCGCAAATGTTTAGCATGCAGGAGGTCGAAGCTATTTCATTATGCCGTTATGGCAGTTGCTTGGAGAGACCAAGGAGGACCGCGAGAATCCCGACAGGTGACGACTGGGTACCTCATTTGACTCCACAGTTCTGCTAATCTCGTATAGAATGAACGTAATTACATTAACGCCCTATATCTGAGAACAGAAACGGGATACTTTAGTTTTACGATTGGCACAACTGGCCCGCGCAAGACATATACTGTGTCGTCATTGTTGGGTGCGCAGTAACATGCCATCCGCTGCCGTTACATTGCAAAGGCAGGCGTTCACACCTTGTTGTAGTGAAGGTCCAGGGCTGAGACGTTGGACACCCAGTCCGGGACACCTGCCAGCACCAACATGGCGTCTGTCTTCTCGATCACCAGACGCTTGGTTTCCTCGTCGACCCAGTCATTCTCGTGCAGAAGCTCACGGGTTGCAGCTCGGAGGTCTTCCACTAACTGCATCACCTGCATCAGGAGTTGAGACTGTCTCGTAGTAGCAGTTGAGCACAGTGTTGTCCAGTTATTGTGTTTCTGGACTTTATCGACCGTCCTCCTCTTATTTAAAACACACAACGATTCGAAGACTGGATTCTGTCTCCGGACATCAGCACCAACACGAGATAGGATATATAAACCAAGCAGAAGAGGAAATTGCTCGCAAGAAGTCGAAAAGAGAAGAATGTTGGAAGAAAGAAGAAACTCAAATATTCTGGTTTATAAACCTGTATAACACGGCAACGACGCTACAAATAATAAAGTTTTTTGCGACTCAACAGTAAAAAGCATTTCTAGAATTTACTTTTCAGATAATTTCACCAGGAACCTCTAATTTCCTTGTTCTTACCAGATACCTGAGTTTGTTCAAAACATTTTCAAAAGAATGCAACGTAGCTTATTCCACTTCTCTGTTACATACGAGTAAGGACCGCGCCATAGTTCAATAGGTTAGTCTCTGGCTTCCCACCGAGACGGCTCGGGTTCGATCTCGGGTCTCCTCAAGTGGGATTTGTAGCGGACAGAGAGGCGCTGGGGCAGGTTTTCTCCGAGTACTTCGGTTTTCCCTGCCAATCTTCATTCCACCAATTGCTCCACAATCACCCTCACCTAACATCTGGGGCTGGTACAACAGGCCAGAAGTGGCCGCAAAACAAGGGACTTAGCCACACCCCACTAGCAATACAAAAAATACATATGAGTACAAATCCTCGTTGCGTGACGTAATCTGAAATGTAGTTTCACTGGTTGCAGTCTCCAAAGGTATTAAACATTCCGACTGTCAACTGATTCTTAATTCAACGGAACTGATGAAAGCAGTCCTCAGGTTCGGAACTTCAATCGCCAAGTCCCTCCAAAACAAACGCACTTACGCGACGCATGTCTTCAGAGTGGAAGTGGCGTTTCCGGTACGCATGCGCTGTAGCGGCTCCGAGGCCGATGTTAGGGTAGTCATGTACTCTGTTGATACAGTACTGCCAACTGCAACAAAAATAATATCTCTTGGCCATCTTATAGGGTAAAGCGGAGAAACAATACAAGCTTAGAAACATCACTACTAAAATGGCCTCCACAAATTATCATAGAAAAATATAAATTTCAATGCACGCCTTTCGAAGATTACACGGTACGCCCAAAGGGACACGCCGGTGGAATTATGTAACCTGAAATTGGTAACCATAGCCCATGTTCCTCCACTTCATTAGTTGCCTTCAGCAGTGAGCTTTCCTTCCTGGCTAAATGTGACTCAGATAGCAACAGGTGAGAGCTACCAGGCGCTTTGGAGGCATTTTGGGTTACGTATGTTTCTCATTACAAACACGATACTAAATTTAAAGTATTTTTGAACGCTCTCTATGCAAAGTCAAAGGTAACGGGCCCTGAAAGCCCATAAGGTTGTGAGACGCCAAGGCTCTAAAATTTTCTAGACATTCGGCTCACAGATGTCGGTGAGGTTGTCAGCCTTGCGCAGGCCGCCCTTTACCCCCGGGAAGATTCCTGGTAGTCATTTCGGTTAGAGATTTACTCGACCCCAGGGCCATAGTGCAGCTGGAAGGATTAGCTCAATTGAAAAATCCATCAAACTCATCGGGAGCCAAATTCGCGACCTTCCGGTTTATAGCATTGTGCCTCGACCAACTACGATTCCCAGTGAAGTCACTGGATTTTTCAATTGACCTAATCCTTCCAGCCGAACTATGGCCCTAGGGCCGACTAACCCTTCCAGGAGAACTATGGCCCTGGGGTCGACTCAGCCTCTAACATAAATGAGCACCAGGAATCTTTCTGAGAGGTAAAGGGCGGCCGGCGCGTAATGCTGACAACCTCACCGCAATCGCAGGAGGCCATGTCTGCAGGCGTCTTCTTACCACTTTGAAATTTCGATTTCTTACCTAGGATAATCGTCTGGGATTAACTCCAATCTCTGGTACAAGCGTATGAGGAAGCCGCGCATGCGTTCCGTAGTCTCTGGAGCCAGGAACATCACCAAGCGGCTGACAATGTAATTAGCTGTCGACAAGATGGCCGCCCCACGTTAACATCTACACAAGTTAGCTTTTCCACAGTAATAATTATCATATAAGTTATATAACTCTTAGGGAAGTAACTATGTAAAACATCCTGCAGTTAAGATATTTACGTTTATGGAGACTCTTACAATTTGTTCCTACGATTAATTTGTATTACTCCACCAGTTTTCTCCGTAACTTACCCATAATTATGGTCGCGCCATAGTTCAAGCGGGGTTCGATCCCGGGTCTGGTCAAATGGGATTTGTGGTGCACAAAGTGGCGCTGAGGCAGGTTTTCTCCGAGTACTTCAGTTTCCCCTGCCAATCTTCATTCCACCAATTGCTCCACAATCACCCTCACCTATCATCTGGGGCTGGTACAATAGGCCAGAAATGACCGCAGTACAAGGGACTCAGTCCCACCCCCACTAGCAATACCAATAATTACCAATATCATCAACAAAAGCTTACGAAACAGAACAAGCAAATAACTATTCTGTAGGAATTGAGGTTAGTCTTCTGGGATGTGGCACCGTGTACATGTGGTGTTAACCGACGTTTCGGAGGAACGTATCGCCTCCATCTTCAGGGTAGAAGGAAAAATAAGAAAATCCGCTAGCGAAGAGAGAGTGAGAACCGGTGCAAGCAGGCTGGCCAACATCAGGCACATGTACACGGTGCCGCATCCCAGAAGACTGCTTTCTTCATAACTATTCTGTGTCTGAAACACCTTTAGTTTGGCAGTGACGTTTATCAATACGTCATCATCAGAAACTTCATAGATTCTATTTCCAACACCGGCTGGAACCAAAATCGCCAAATTGGAGATGTAGTTGAACCTCTATCAGGTTTCCTGTTTAAAAGACTGACTTGCCCACACAGATATCTTATACAAAATAATACTAACAGAACATTCATTCGACACGAAAGCCCATGCAGCCGATAACAATGCCCCTACAACGGATCTTACCCAGCAGTCTGCTGTCAGAATTCTTGAAGAGGTGAAGGATATATCTGATGTAAGTATGGCTGCCTATATACACGTGATGCTGTGACGTCACATTGACCCCCGAGTCCCTGAACACGGTCTGCAGGAAGTAGAGCCAGTCGATCTGTACACACAGACACGCGTGGCGACAGTCCAGACATTGAGGTTAGGTCTTTCTAAGGGACCCAACAGAGTAGGTGTCTCTCCCCCTCACCTGAGGACGGAAACGGGCCCAGTTTCTGTAACGTTCTAGAATACCGGACGATGGACAAAGTCCGAAAACCCAGTAAGTCTGAGAGTTATATATACCCTTTAGAATTTACTGATGGCAGTATTACTCGTTCTGAAAACATATGTACCTGACCTGTTGCTACAGCACCGTTAAGTAAATAAATAATAAGCAAGTAAAGTGATAAATTAAGGCACTTTCAGACTGTGAGACCGTGCAGTCTTGTACGCGGATATCGACGTTTCGGAGGAATATGCCGCCTCTAGCCTAAGGGTGAAGCGCACACAGTGAGGAAGGAGAGGCAAGTGAGTTGGGAAGGGAGGGGGGATACAGTGTGGGCGCGGCCAATGGGAGAGGCGAACAGAAAAAGGGTCGTTACGGGACAACTGGGATTCCCCAGCTTGTAGCGCTGGACACAGCATAACCGGGCGGAAGGCAGTTCGCTCTGACAGCGCCGTGCGCGGCCACTTGTCGAACCATTTGAAACCTCGCAGTAAGTTGCGGATTTCTAAGAGATCGTCGCTGAAAGGGCGTTCGTAAGAGATGGAAAAAATTAACTTTGGCTCTGAATTCCTACAGAGCTAATAGTCTGTCAGCTGGTGAGAATATTGCCAACTCTTTACGCAACACAAAGTTTCATTACCGTGTCACAACAGCCATTCACTGCACCTTGCCGTGAGACAGATGAATTCAGTCCAAACCTATTTCTTCAAGACAAATATTAATATCATCCTCCCATCTACACCAAGTCTTGAAATTTACCTCTTTCCTACAAGTATTGTGACCAAAACTCTGCGTGAATTTCTAAACTTTCCATGCGTGCTACATGTCCCGCCAACTTAGATCTCACCACCCTAATAATATTTTCTGGAGATGCAAAATATGGGGCTCCTCACTGTGGAATACTTCCATCCTTCTGTCGCCTCCTGTCCCTAGGTTCGAAATATTCCTCTCAGCACCCTGTGCGCAGGAACAATTTCTCCTGTGGTGGGGGGAAGCCAGCAAAATCTTCTCAAGGACCAGATTCTTTTGTAGACAGAACTGTCACAGGATTTGAATTCAGGATGAGCAAAAATCCTTCCGATAATTTCTTTTTTTGGCGTTAAAAGAATTCTAATAATTTTTGCCTCAAAATTGCAAGTGGAGCACACGTCTGGCTCCCCCCCTCTCTCGGAGATCATGCGAACACTCTCAATGAATCATTAATTCAGAGCTATAGAACTTTCCCATGAACCTCAACGTGAAATCAACTTGCCAGAGCGGTCCCTCGGAACTGAGGCCTTGCGCCCAGTGTTTCTCACCTCGCCATTGTTGTTGTCCAGAGAGCTGATGGGAATTGTGTCATCTGACGCGTCCGTAAACATCAGCACCACGAACTTCTCCTGTGAAAACGGGACAATTCATTGGTTATGCGCGTGTGCAGACAAGGGAAAATAAGCTAGCCTATTACCCCCCCCCCCCCAGTCCCGGATTTTAGAAGCAACAAAATTGGAGCAGAAGCAAGTATACAAAATATTAATACCAGAATCGAAAATATATTGCAAGCCTCCTATATTCTAGCTTGATCCATAGAAATATTCTTAAAAGCCTCAACGTAAGTTTGTAAGCAAATTTTCTGCATGCCCCCCTCCACGCCCCTGGTGCCCCCCATGTGTTAATTTGCCCACGAGAAGCGTCCTTATGTACAGCTGTGTGACGTCGGGACGCTTCTCACGAACGGACCAGCCGCCACGACTTCTGTTCCGAAAAGAAAACGCTAAAGATACCGCTGTCTCTGGTCTTAACTGATCCAGCCAATTCAAGGTCACACGCACTTGTGATTGTCCGGAACATGAACCGTCACATAAACCGAGGGCTCCCTGCAGTTAGGCAGGCCTCAACATAAACTGCACAAGCGTTGTGGCAGAACCTCGCAGTCTCCGTCTTCTTCTGCCTTGAAGAGAGAGAAAGCAATTGGACCTACATACAGGACTGTAAGACGTCACACCTCAGAAGATCGCAGTTTCGATGCTCAACTTTGTGACATCTCCAGACCTCACGCGTCAGATATAAGTCCGAAGTTGTGTACTTACGCCATATAAAATCTCTCCACACTGCAATGGAAACTAGGGGTGTCCCAACACAATAAGTCACCTGCAGATTTTGTGCCAGATTCACGACATCCAACAGCTCTTTCTTGATACGGCTCCTGTGCGCATGCGTTGAGCCCTCGTGGTTACGCAGTTCCATCGCCACGTCCACCAGATAGCGCAGAATTTCGTCCTTGTTGCCACGTTTCGTCAGCGTGTCTATCTCACGTTTCCGCAGCCATGGTGACCAATGCAGTGGGACGGGCATTGGTAAGCTGGGTGGGTTTAGCTGCAACAGAGCGCTAAGCATTGGTAAGCTGGGTGTGTTCAGGTGCAACAGCGCGCTAGGCATTGGTATGCTGGATGTGTTCAGGTGCAACAGAGCGCTAGGCATTGGTATGCTGGGTGTGTTCAGGTGCAATAGAGCGCTATGCACTGGTATCCTGGGTGTGTTCAGGTGCAACAGAGCGCTAGGCATTGGTATGCTGGGTGTGTTCAGGTGCAACAGAGCGCTAGGCACTGGTATGCTGGGTGTGTCCAGGTGCAATAGAGCGCTAGGCATTGGTATCCTGGGTGTGTCCAGGTGCAACAGAGCGCTAGGCATTGGTACGCAGGGTGTGGCCAGGTGCAACAGAGCGCTAGGCATTGGATCAGAAGTGAGCATTACAGGGGACTGAGATAAAAAGCAATCGTACCAACTTTCCTTTTCCGCCACTTGTTTGTGAAGGCGGCGGGGAAGTAATGATGAAGAACAGTCCGGATTGAACCTGTAATTTCAATGCGAGCCTATGGAAACAAAATGGAGCCTAAGCAAGCTTTCTATATGCAGGCAGGCGGCTTGATATAGAAGTCTGAACAGTTATTCGGCCTAGAAAATTTGCCAATACCGGAAGCTTCAATGTCGGTAAATCAAGATAAATTTGGAATCCCTAGTTCACTTCATCACAAGCAAGTCATCGGATTCTACTTTACCCCCCGCTTCCGACTTGGTTTTCTAAGTTTCTACTTTCTTAACAAAATTCTGTATACGTTTATAGTGTCACATGTTGGAGTGAGGGTGGAAGACGTTCGGATTGGTGGCTCAATTTATTGGACACTTATACACACAACTCGTAACTACAAGTAACTACAACAGCTTCATTGGTTTACACACTCTAATTGCAGCATACATAAAGTTTTCTATGTATTTACCAGTCTTTGCTCGGTAGCGGTTTCCAACTTAGGACTTTCCTATTTTTTTACTGTTCGTGGGGTGGGACTAAGTCCCTTGTACTGCGGCAACTTCTGGCCTATATTATAGGTGAGGGTGATTGTGGAGCAATTGGTGGAATGAAGATTGGCAGGGGAAACCGAAGTACTCGGATAAAACATGCCCCAGCGCCACTTTGTCCACCACAAATCCCACTTGATCAGACCCGGGATCGAACCCGGACCGCCGCGGTGGGAAGCCAGCGACTAACCGCTTGAGCTATGGCGCGGCCTTAGGACTTTCCTCTTACTATGGATTCCCGAAATATTCCCGTGCTCAGCTACCAGCTTCTAACAGCAACAGCTCACAATGACTGAACCGCAGTTCTCTAACTCACGAACCAATTCTTCATGTTACTGTACTCAAGTCAAAGCCAAAGTCAAAGTTACTTCGAGACTGCCGGCTTATCGCCAATCAGTTCTTCTTGGCTCACGACCGGACATTTTGTAACTGAACTCTTGCGGTTATAATCCTGATGTAACATCCCGTCTGACGAGAAAATGGGGCTGTCTCTCATGAATATGTTTGGCCTTTCGTCAAGTGTACATTTCGCATATACGTGTATAGCCTGTTACCGGAAATTCTTCCTTTTGCACTACACACAAATCCTCTGTCAGCACAGGCTTTACAGAGCTGATCATGCCTATCTTACGTAGCTTATGCTACAACGGCAGCTTAGTCATTTGAATGGTTGTAAGCTTGACCACCGCCAAGTTTGAGCTTCTTATACCAGTTTCTATGTCTGGCTGCACCTTGTCCTATACCGCGAAATCTGAAATTCTGATTTTTCAACAAAAAATATTGTGGATGTAAGAGATGCGTGACTTCTCCCATTGCGAATGTCCATGCCTATAGCCCAAGTCTCAAGTTACTTGAAGCCTGGTTTCTTGTAACTCAAACAGTCCTGCGGACTATTCTTCCCCTGGAAGTCGAAACACGAAGCGGTCGCACCAGACGAATGCTAACATGGCGGCAACATACCTGCCCTAATCAACTGAATTCGACGATATTACTATTACTTACGAAAAATACGTAGTTACCAAAGCCACCCCGGGGAGGTGAATAATTAAGTAGGAGGGCGCGGGATATTGTGTGAAATTTATGAAGTAACCTTTAATTTAATATAATTTTCAAAATGGCAGAGATCCACTTTATAATTTCGTAGAGCGTGATAAATATTATTGTTATAAGAAAAGTAAAAGGCGCTGATCTTTAAAATGAGAACCTGCAAAGGTTGCTCTTAACACAGACACACACACACACACACACATACATGAAACATTTGCTGCAGCGAAGACAGCGTAGAGCCCACTGCCCGAACGGCACCAGGCTGAACAGTAAGGGCGGATGCAAAATCTGTGGGAGGTGTCACTCACGTGAATGAGGTTCAGCGACATGTTCGAAGGGTGGGGCTCAACACTGACGTCGAAGAAAAGAGGAATCCCATACTGCGCCATCACGTGGGCCACGTGACCCCAGGTGACGCTACCGTTCCATTTGTCCGAAATGAGGGGCCATCCGCCCAGAGCCTTGATGACGCGCAACAGTGGCTGGAGCCCTCGCTCCTCTCTTGTCTCTGTGTGAACAGAAATCGGACCCAACATGTCACTGACAGGCAACGTCAACGATACCCCTCACGGAAGGTACTGACAAGTGATCGGTAGGACAGCAACACCAGCGCTCCTACCGATGGGCATTAGAATCAAGTTACTGGTAGGACACCAGAAACTTCATTTTGACCCACTATTACTTATGAAGGGGGCACGCGGTAGCGTAATTGGTTGAGGCACTATGCTACAAGTCGGAAGGTCGCGGGTTCGATTCCCGACGAGGTTATTGGATTTTTAAATTGACCTAATCCTTCCAGCTGCAATTCGGCCCTGGGGTCGACTCAGCCCTTAACAGAAGTGAGTACCAGGAATCTTCCTGGAGGTAAAGGGCGGCCGGACTGCCGGCACATGAGGCTGACAACCCCACCGCCATCTGTGAGCTGACTCTAGAAAATGTGGGAGTCTCGGCGTCTCACAACCCTATGGGCCTCCATGGCCTGTCACAGGAATAGCTTTAGCTTTTTTTAATATTCCCAAAAGAAAGCTACGTTCGGATGGTGGAAGCCTTGCAATTGCATGAAGTGCATACGTGTCAGGCTCACAGGCGCAGGAAGCGAATTCTAATCCGCAGGATGGCGACAGTGCTGCTTCCATCTTTGCGATTCTTAACTAGAAGCAAATAATATTCTTCCTTATTACAGATGAAAATTATTTAATTAACTGTGACATGACCATTGTTATCTCCTTAAATTATTGATGAATTTGAAAAAATATCTTGTAAACTTTCTACACAAACCTTTATTGCATTACATGCGTTTAGCAACTCGTGTCCAACGTGTAGGATCAGTATTCTATTATAAGCAAAAGTGTAATAAAGAGCTCCTTCCTCCAGCTGAGCAGAGAAGCGAGCCCAAGTAATTTGCATATTACCATTATCCACACAAGCAGTGTACATGAGCTTGGTTTTCCTCAGGGCCCCGGGATCGGTGCGTTTCGCAGGAGATGAGAGAATCGCTGCGGAACAAGACGACAGAAGATTAAACATTGGTACGTTGTGAAGGAAAATATTATCTATAGTGAGACCCGGGGTACCTGCTTAAGGAGATGCTCGTTTGTTTTATATTTGAGGAGTCCAGTGTGAGATGAGTGACATTTGTTTGTGCGCGGATGAGTATGGACCTCTCTTTCCATATTCTTGCCTCAGGAGGTCATTATGTAGATTCAGAAATGCTCACTTATATGTATGAAAACAAGAAATGCTCAAAGAACTCCAGATCGTGTTTCTTTCAAGTGTTTTAATCTCTGTTAAGATAGATAGAAGTACCAGAAGTGGGGTTAGACTCGGAGTAGACGCCGTGAGCCTAGTTCCAGATCGCTTCAAGATGCCAGACTCTCGTTCCCAACAGCGATACGTGCCGAAACAAACTAATGGAATTACACCAGGGTTTTCTACTAGTCCGGAGCGTGTACCCAGTTCTGACAAGCCACTTCCGTTAGACAAAACACGGGCCATGCAGGGTCAAATCGCACAGAAATCGCCATAATTTTTATACTGCGTGGTGTGCTGTCAAGTTTGAAAATCGCCCTTAAATAACTGAACGTAACTTTATTGCCGTCAAGTGAACTATGAAACTGCAAACCTCTGAGGCCAGCCTGTTTACAGAGTAAGTTCGGTTTACATCGAGTGCAAAAGAAGCCTAAATGCCACCAACAGGGACAGACAGGTACATCTCCAGCCCCCACAACCACAACCCAAGTTAAAAAAGGGATAAAATTTCTCACCATTTCCTCGCAATGAATAACGGGTAATTGTTGGGTGCATGAAAACCGCCACTGGTCTCATAATTTGCACGGCTGCCTAACTTGTTTGGGTTCCTGGCAACTGATAGGCACGGTATGAACAGACGAGCAGCACATATTAGTTTCTATTTAACAAAAACATCCCCCCCCCAATCCAAAATGGAAGTGTGACACGTGCCGGTATTGCTCGCGACAAGTTTGTGATGTTTCTTCTGTTGGGTTGCACCACAATTTCTGTACACGACTCAAATTTACAACACAAGCAGCTACATATTTTTTTTTAATAATGTAGTTTAATGAATGAAAATATAACATTGGCTTAAAACTGAAAGATTATGAAACTTTGTTAAGAATATAAATGTAAACACTTTTATGCAAATGCATATTCTTCTGTTTGAAACCGCTGTAACGCCCCCAGCTCTGGTTGCAGATGCGTCACTATTGGCGCCTGCGCATAGTTCGGCGGGTGTGACTTCAAAAGAGACGCTAGTTCCGCACAACTTGACAGAAAGTTTCAGAAGTGCTAACGCTTATACCTCCAGAGCGAGTTCGCGACAGTTCCTAGCAAGTTAACCTCCAAGGCGACCCACCAAGTTATTTGGACTTATTTATAGGAATAAGAATGACTTGTCAAATTGGGGAGAAGGCGCAATGGCAATGTACGTACATCTAATGGCATATGCCGTGGCGTTGTCGGCTATTTCAAATGGGCCCCAGCTCTTGGGTCCATTCAGCATGAGGTTGATGGTCCTGAAACTGCCACAAGCGAAAGCGTAGAAATCCTGGCACGGGTCTTCAGTCAGCCTTAAGGAACTCCGTAAATACTCCGCTGCAATATATTCAGTGCAGAGGCGTGAAACTGCTCCTTACAGGAGGTAGTGATCAGTGCAGAGGGCTCTGCTCTCAGTTGCACTGTCTCCAAACAAAGCAAAGGCTCACATATTGTGAAATGGCTCATTTCTGATATTACGTACGAATTAATCAAGAAATTTCGAAGAACAACAAACAGCTCACATGAATTGAAAGTCTTAAGGCGCGTCCACATTACTCGTGCTCGTGTGACTCGCTATGCTCGCGAGTAATGTGGACGATATGACAAGTCACGAGACAAGCAAATTTTAAATTTTAAATTTAAAAACTATAGTCAATAAATTAAAATACGACTACAGCCTATACACACTACGAATAAATATACAGATCCTCACACGCCGAAGCCTGGCGAGCAACTGAAGTAGTGTGGACGAAGATTTACGAGCACAAGTAAAAGCCAGACGAGTCTCCCGACGAGCACAAGCCTGGCGAATACGAGCACGAGCACGTACCTAAGGCTAACGAGCGGCCGCCGCTTGTCGAAGTTAGTGCCAACCTCAGCGGATAGAAGATGTCACGTGGACAGCGCAACGGATCCCCACGGCCGTTAATCACGGTTTTCTAGATCGGAGGCGCTATTTCCTTTGAATAGATCCTCAGTTATCCTCACGAGGCTGAGTGGACTCCGTTCCAGAACCACTACTACTCGGAAAATCTAGTAGCGCCGGGAATCGAACCCGAGACCTCTGGATCTGTAGCTAGGAACTCTGACCACTAGACCACAGAGGCGGTCACGAACCCAAGACTGACAGAACAATAATTACACGAAAACTGACCGAATGGCTCAGCCGGAAGTTCTTCACTCACAGTCGTCGAATTTCCCTCAGATACGTGTATGATATTGTTAGGCGTATAAGTTATTTTCTTTAATAAATACTGACGTTTTGATATTTGTTCTTCACTAATATAAAGAGTTGTCTGTGATATCCTTCAAAACGGAGACGAAACGTACCTTCTTTCTTGCAACGGCTGGTACGGCACGGCCTACTGCAGCGCACCACAGCGAGAACAGTAAGAACTAGAAACAGGACTCCTTGAAGCCTACACACAGAGATAAACGGCATTCATCAACAATGGAAACAGTTCTGTTAGAGACATGTTCTTCTGACTCGATGCCAAGTTTTCTCCCTGGATGACAAGAGCACCGCCAAATGAAAGAAAACAGTACGGAGTCTACATCCATAACTTAGAGATAACGAGTACCGGAAGTACAGTATGCCAAGTAGCACACATCACTGCTGGAGGGCTGGAGGATCTCCTGAGTGCGAAAGCCCAGAGCCCATCATAATTTTCCCAGTGCTCTGTGGAGAACCTCGTGGTCAAATAGAAAGGGAAATGTGACCGACAACAATGGCATAAGGAGAGTTGTCCCTGGTCGACAGATGGAGACAGTGCACATCTGGTTCTTGAGCACACTCATCGGTTATAATTTAGAGCTTGTGTTAACTGTAAAATTTAGTGCAGTGTGGACTGTACAGCCCTGCTCGAGCAATCGATCAAACTGATAAAGGTATGATAAGGCTGGGCTCCTATTGTATCTGGAATCGTTCGAAAACAAAGGAACGTCTGCAATTGTAAGCTTTCCTGAGGTACAGATTCTGTCCGCCTTGCACCCGATAAACTTATTTCAACTTTNCCTTACATGTTTCGGTCTCTGTGTTGTTTTCACAGTGAAAACAGCACAGCAGCCACGAGCAAACCCTGGACGATATAAAGAACCTCCACATCGAGATAGCCAGGTGGCACAATATCTGCCCCATATAAGAGACGATGGGAGGACGAACACGAGCCTGCATGGTTTACGAATTTTAATTATTGACAATCTAAAAAACTTTTAATTAGCATCAAGGAATTTTATACAATTTTTTAAAACTTACATTCCCAGGAAACTGCTGTGTTTGTGAAATGTTCTATTCTGTGTACTGTGTGTTGTAACATATAACTGTACGTACTTTGCGTGTAAACAAATTATGTGATAGTGGTTTCCTATTTGTAGTGATGTTTGCCCTCTGAAGATGGTCCACAGAGACCGAAACATGTAAGGGTGTTAAGTTTTCATGTAGTAAAAAACTTACAGGTCACATTGGACGGAGTGATTTATAATTTGTAATTGTTATTGTGACGGACCAGAATGAAACAAATCAAACTTATTTCAACTTTCCTGTACATTCGTGTGTGAATCACTGGACCACGTTCCCATACCAAAACACGGCGGCCCAGCGAACGTGTCACTAGAGCTGCAATAAGTTAAGTTGGTTTCACATTTGTATGCTGACTACAAACTTACTGACTCCCTCTCTGAGAAGCAAACCGCATTTCATGCAAGCCGAAACGTCGTTACTGCGTTCGCACGAGCCCGCCATTTGGTCATATCCTAAGCCAGAAGAATCCAGTCTGCATCTTAAGACAATTCTGATGACATTCATTCTTTCAGCTAGGCCCAGGTCCTTTAAGAGGGCCCTTTAGGTTTTCCGATCCAAATTGTACATGCATTTCTGATCTTTCGCATGATCCCTACGTCCACCTTGATTTGTCCCCCGGTTGTGTATATCGGAGAATATAACACTCTGAATGTATGTAGCGTTTATGCCGAGCCATTTGCTCAAGCGGTTAGTCGCTGGCCTCCCACCGCGGCGGCCCAGGTTCGATCCCGGGTCTGGTCAAGTGGGATTTGTGGTGGACAAAGTGGCGCTGGGGCAGGTTTTCTCCGAGTACTTTGGTTTCCCCTGCCAATCTTCATTCCAGCAATTGCTCCACAATCACCCTCACCTATCATCTGGGGCTGGTACAACAGGCCAGAAGTGGCTGCAGTACAAAGGACTTAGTCCCACCCCACTAGCAATAATAAAAAAAATATGTAACGTTTCATAGTGCCAATGAAATATACATGTTCTGTCATTATTAAATGTTCAACTATTTTTCAATTACTAGTAACACGTGAAGGTGTTTCAGTTTCAAAGAGAACTGTGTACTGAAACCGTGCCGTTACCTCATTCTCGGAGACAGCCTGCCGATATCTGGTCTCTGTGCGGAGCGCCGCGACACTGATCTTGCTTGTTTTGCTTTGTGTTTGCGTCGGCTACAATAATCTCGATTCTCAGATAGCCGGATCCTGAGTCACTCTTCCTCTAAACTGCCAACGAACACATTTCTCGAAGAGACTGCCCTAATTACAAGCAAGCCTCTAAGTCTCCGAAGAAAATCGGTGGGACATACAGACTTAAGCCTCGTACACCCTACGTCAGTTATTCAGGGGCTCAGGAACGACCAGGAGCCCAGATGTACTACAGAAGATGTCAATTGACTTTGGATGGCAAGTCCTTTGCACCGCTGTAGACAAAGGCAGGGGAATTTTGATTTCGTGAATTAATGTCGACTTTCATTATTTTGGAAAGGTTAATTTTGGTGTTTCCAGAACAAAGGGTTCAATTTTGATAAATTTAAAACGTGAGGTATACATACACAGAACGACAAACTGCACTACTACATAAGCAGGGTGAAGAGTCCACAGTGAACTGGGCATACTCGTACATGCTAACTACATCAACACACAAGCGGTATGTTCCTAGACATTACCCATCGCCTTGTCTACCTTCTGAAAACCGTCCTGTTTTCCGGAAATAGGGGCTAGTTCTGTCTATCGGACTGAGTAGGTTTTACCTGAGGACGGGGACAGAATCCAGTCTCCGAAACGTCGTTTTGAAAAAAGAAACAGAACGGTTTTTAGGAAATAGATAAGACGATTGTTAATGTCCAGAAGCATAATACTTGTAGCAACAGATCGTCACAAACTTTTACATCTTATTTACACCAGCATCCTTGGGAACCACACAGAGCGCCACGCCGCTGCACAAGTAAATCCAGACAAGGAGACCTCAAACAGAGTCGTTTGGATGAATGGACGACGACCCCAAACAAAATATTGACATTTTAACTTATTTTTATTGATTTTAATTAAAGTCCACTTATTTTAAGTTAAGAGATATCGCATTCACATGTGATATGAGAAGTTGGACATACCATGCAGTGTAACAGTTTTAGGGAATTGGAGACACCTGATGATGGCCGTGTGCGGCCGAAACATGTGCTGAGAAGAAAAGGGGGCAATAAGTTGAATTGTAGACGGAAATATACATGAAATAAATGATATATTAATGCAAGAGGATACTATTGGATCGTGGGGGGCGGGCTGGGCTGCGTGAGAAGCACGCAGTAGCAACTTGGAACTTGGGAACCAACTCAGCATTTGTCTGAAGACAGAGGAAAACCAAGAGAACGTGTGTCAAGATGGCCGGGGGCAGGGACTTCCGGATACAGCAGCAGTCCCGCATCTGAAGAGCGTAGAGGCTCCCTGAGGTTTCCTTAGGAGCATCAGAAACACAATGAATTCGCTACAACAATGCGCTGCTTATGAAATTGATGAGAATCTTCCGCAAAAGGTTTTATTCGTCAAAATAAATTTCTCGGTGCATGAGGGGAAATGGGTACCAAGTGGTCAATCAGAAGCTGGCCAGGTTCCCATCTCTTCTAGACAATTGGCTCACAGATGGTGGTGAGGTTGTCAGTCTTACGCGCCGGCCGCCCTTTACCTCCCGGGAAGATTGCTGGTACTCGTTTCTGTCAGAGGCTGAGTCGACTCCAGGGCCCCAAAGCGGCTGTAAGGATTACGTCAATTGAAAAATCCAATTACATCACCTGGAATCGAATCCGCGACCTTCCAGCTTGTAGCATAATGCCTCAACCAACCACACTACCGCATTTACGGGTTTTATACCTCGGTTGGTTGGGGTCCCCCAGGCCTCTTGCTCAGTTACTGTCCTCTCTCAGGCATTTAACATAACTTCACCCTTTACAGTCATGGACCATGTTTCACACCCACATACACAACTCACATATGGTTCTAACTTTATTCTGTATATTTTAATGTCGGATATTCTGTTCACAGTTCTTGGCTTTAAAATATGCTGTAAATTATAATATAGAAAGTGCAGTCTTCCGGGTTGTAACCCCACTTAATTCAGACAACCTGATGTTTTGGACGAACATATTGCCTCCATATTCAGGGATGAACAGTAAGCTCAGCTTGCCACCTGCTTCATGCTGGTTTCGCGTTTTTTTTGCTCTCTGATCCTGAAGATGGAGGCAAAATGTCCCTCCTAAACATCAGGCCCTCTCTGAATTAAATGCGGTTCCAATCCAGAGGCTATACTCTTCACAAGGAGTGCAATGTGAACCTCAAATTGAACATAACAACTTTAACAGTTCTAATCTTCGTTTCTCACTCTTATCATTGCATCTGAGCATTCAGACATCCTGACCTCTTCCAATATGTCTGCCAACAATGAAATCCTGTCTAAGGTTTGGACAGCTCCTCACAGTCTTCACGTGCTTGGTTTTATTTGCCTTCACCTCTAGTCCAGCCTCAACACTGCACGCGAATTTCCTTCACTCTCACCTTCAGGCGGCATACACATCACGTGGAAATGAACCGTGCCTCAAAGCAGCATCTGTGTCTTTGCCTCATTAACCTTTAAGCTTTAACGTCCGAAGTGCACCGATCGGTACACTCATGAGTGTGGGCGTCGTGGCCAAAGTACCCCGATCTGTGCATCCGCGCACGTACACGCCGCTAGTGGAAGCGCCCACACACTTCTAAGTAGTTATGTTTAAATATTGTAAAATTCAATGTACATACATTTGTCGTTATCTTCTTGATATGCGTGTATGTATATATATATATAATCTTCACCCCCCGCGTCATGTAACTGTGTGGTACTCATGGGAGCATCCGAGAACACAGTTCCACGTCACATATCTCGCATTTCGGCTGACTTTCTATGTATTTCATCGTCTTCCAAACAACGTTTCATTGCCACTGTATGATGAAATGAAACGATATTCGAGTTCACCATGAACTCAGAGAAGAGTGAACGCACTCTGTATCTCAGCTACTATGCAAGCGTTTGTTCGCCACTTTACTACAGCAACCTCTGCCGATGTTACGACAGTAGTAGCCTCTGAGAACGATTCATAAACTGCAAACTAACTGAACTGCAATCCACAACTGGATAAATAAATGGAGAATAAAAGCCAATGGATCCAAATCTGTTCACGTAACGTTTATGACACACACAGAAACGCGTCCTCCGGTCCATATAGGTAACATATACTCGTAACTCCCTCAAAAAGATGTCAGACATCTTGGGCTGCATCTTGACAGGAGACTCACGTGGCGAAAACACGTGCACTTAAATTAGAAACAATTGGAAGTCACGCTCAACAGAACGTGCTGGTTACTTGGACGTAATCCAGACTCTCCATAAACAACAAACTCCTAATCTACAAAGCAATAATCAACTCAGGGGAACGTCTTCCAGTTCCAGCATTGAAATATTAGAACGTTTGCCACTGAAAACCTTACGCATGGTAACTAATGCTCCATGGATCGTACAGAATGCAGTTATCCTAAGGGACCTTCAGACGCCAACAGTTGAAGAGAGAATCCGCCGTTTCAGCCCACAGCATGGCACTCGCCTAAGCGCACACCCAAACGACTTAGCTGTGAACCTTATGACTCAATCCGAAGACAACAGGTGACTATGAAGACATCTGCCACACGATCATCCTACCAGATTTTGAGTGTTCATTGTAATTACAGATTTAGTTAGTAAGCTCACTACCCAAATGTCCCAACAGGGCTAGAACCGATGAGTTACAGAGGACCGCTACTGAGTACTCCTCTATGTGACTGTATACGTTCGTACAACTCGCTGATTGTACTTGTACAGACTGGAATTAAAAAAAGATAGGACAATATTCTCTTGCAGATGCAATGGAAGGGCTTGACACTTTAGAAGGGAACAAAGAAATTTCCAATTTCCCTGTAAACTTCCTTGAATAGCCATGCTTTATTCTTCTGTCCTTTAGACAAAGGACTCGAATATCTGAAGAGTGTAACGGATGTGTGAAACTTTCCAGCAGAGAACCAAATGATTGCATTGCTTCCAACTCTTTTACGACACCAGAGAATGCGAAAATATGTCAAGTGTTACAAGCAGGAATGATTTTAGAATGCAGAACTACGCTGTGAAGAAGCTGGAAACTATTTCTACAGAACGGAACAAAATTACAAGAGAAAAACAAAAATAGGGGATAACTTTCTTGCCTAAACATTTTCAAATCTTACGTTATAATATGCGACACTGTGTTCTCACAGAATTATTTGGTTCTTGGACTTTTCATCATCGTCCGGTATTCTAGAGACTAGAAAACACGTTTATACGGGGCCCAACTGAGTAGGTGTCTTCCCCCCTCACCTGAGGACGGAAACAGATCCAGTTTCCGAAACGTCGTGTTTCCTAGTTTCTAGGCCCTAAAATACCGGGCGATGGGGGAACTCCAAAACCCAGTAATTCCGAGTTCTACATCTTCGTCAGAGCCCTTTAGAATCTACTGTGTTCTGTGCAGATACAAACAAAGTTAATTCCATTCATTTATCATAAAAATTGTATTAAACACAGCATTTTCAAGTGCAGTGCAAACGCCCTAACAGGAATGAGCATTTAAGGGCAGAGCAACGACGGCCAGTTCAAGCTACCACCATTTCCAAACTCCGGTGTCTAAAGGTTAAAGCACAGTGGTAACTATATGTACCACTTCCTTCAACATTAAAAACTCTGCATTTTGCCCACAGAGTATATTTGCATATTTCATCGTTCTCACAATAAATGACTGTTTCCCTAAACAGCATCAGTCGGTTGGTGAGTGTAATCTGTAAGGTAGGAAGTGAGATTTTAAATATATTAGAAAAAAGTCTCAAAACACGAAAGAAAATTGCGCATCTTTCAGAGGGCGACACAGTGATACAGACACTGAGAAAAGTACAGTGCTACCATGTGACATTTTACACAGCTTCTTACTTGACGTAGACTTTCACTTACACTGTGATAACCACACACACAGATGTATACATACAGTGTGACAATAGTTCGAAAACTGACACTACTAGTGCCATCTATCGGGAATGAACGGCATTAGTTGGAGAGAACGTTTATCTGTACGGTGTGCAAGTTTCAACTTGTCTGGTTAATTAGAATTGCTTTGCTGACGTTAGATTTTTTTGTCTTGTCGAAGGTTTCAAAATGGAACAAATAGTACTGATTAAGTTTTGTGTAGAAATAAGAAAACGGCTACTGAAAGGTTTTAAATGTTGAAAAACGTTTATCGAGAACAATTGTGCTTGAATGGCATATAAAGGTTCAAAAGCAGCTTGGAAAGTGAGAATGCAAAAATCGCATAACGTCTCCCTAAATCACACACTCCCAACAGCTAATGCACTACAGCACGCATAAAGTCTCCCTAAATCACACACTCCCAACAGCTAATGCACTACAGCACGCATAAAGTCTTCAAATCACATGTTAAATCTTCACAGACTGACTTCCTGTACTCTTGATTCCAATTCACTCTGAACTCACAGATGAAGGCTGTTGTTACATAGCCACAAAACGGACATGGACCTACAGTAAACACACATCACATGATCGCTATCCAACCAGTCTACTGGCATGTCGGTTGGATCTACAAAAAACACAGCTTCCTCCACTATTGCGTGTTGGACTGTGTTTACAGTTATTGCCTGGCAACGCATTGAACAAATCTGTTAAAACATGAAGGTTTCTCGAACCTACAGCGACCCCTAAATTAAAATATACATTTATGTGACTCCTGTCTCCCCTTAATAAAGCTATTTATGTCATTAGGATTAATGAGTAATAAATCCAGCACATTATCATTTACTAGTGTCTGCTGACTGCAACTACATGCTCTGAAAGCACAATCTCTACTAATTGCCAAAACTGCATGTGCTTACAGCTGTATTTTGAATACTTCCTGAGAACGCATCAACCCCTTTACAGCAGATCATGACCATGATGGGGGTCATGACCCATAAAGTAAAAGTAAGTAAAGCTATCCCTGTACCAGGCCATGAAGACCCATAGGGTTGTGAGACGTTGAGGGTCCCATATTGTGTCTACACAGTAGGCTCACAGATGGCGGTAAGGTTGTCAGCCTTACGTGCTGGCCGTGCTTTACTCCCCAGGAAACTTATTTAATTAATTCCTGGTACTCATTTCTGTTAGAGGCTGACTGAACCCCAGTGCCATAGTGCGGCTGGAAGGCTTAGATCAATTGAAAAAATCCAATGACTTCATCGGGACTTGAACCGCAACCTTCCAGCTTGTAGCATAGCCCCTCAACCAACTATTACTATTACCCAGGGGGTAATGAGCCATAGTTTGCAAAACTATGATACATGGGTTCAAGAACCATTTGAAATGAAAACTGCAAACCTAACAAAATCTGTGACTATTACTACAAACAGGAGGAGGAGGGGCAGTAAGCAAAGTGAAGGGACTGATTCACAGGCACAGGGCACATATAGTACAAATACAGCAGCTGTGTGTGGTATTTCAAACAGTATTTCATGACTAAAAGAATCAAATCTATATTACCATTCTCGGAGGCTGGTTTTGTATTGCATATAACTGCCTTCTAAAAGAAGTTATCGAAGGAAAGATAGAAGTGACAAGAATACGAGGAAGAAGACGTAAGAAGATGCAGGATGACCTTGGGGACAGAAGAGGATACTGTCATTTGAAGGAGAAAGCTCTAGATCTCATTAAATGGAGGAATTGTTTTGGAAGAGACTGTGGACCTGTCATCTTGACAGATTACTGACGATGATGATGATGAAGAATTCATATGTATCCTCAGAGAAGGCATTATCACACTACATTCCCCTTCATAACTCAAACATATATTTAAGTCTCTCCTGTACACAATATTCAATTTTTACAGAAATTATCACATGCCCCAACATAACAAGTATTAATTATTGATATAACAGCAAAGAATGTGTTGGTGTTACTGTCTTCTGGGATGTGAGACCTGCAGGTTGGTACACGGGCACCACTTCTTCGGAGGAACCCATTCCCTTCATCACTTACCCTGAAGATGGAGACAGCTGGGTCCCTTGAAACTACGGCAAAGGGCATCAGAGACCAGACAACAGCAGCCACCATACTCTCTGCTGCAGAACCTTAGCCTCATACAGCAAAGAACACATTCACATCTGTGCCTGTGCACATTTCAAAACGAAGAACACCTTTCCACTGGTTTCTACATGGCAACACAAAAGCAGAATTACCAACAGATTCATGCAGTACAGCCAAAAGCCATCCCACGTTTATCATGTTGCACATGTTAGATATTCCGTGAGTAAGTATGGTGAAGATCGCCGTGTGTCATACATTGTAGTTGGGCAGTCTGGACTCCAGGCGTCGCACCAATGTGCTGATGTGCATCGCGACCGCTGACCCAACATATGCTGCCACCTGCCAATTGTCTCGCAGTTCCCACAGCAGCACCGTGCATAGACACAAGATCACCAGCACCACCCAGCTTTCCAGAGTTCGGTAGCGTGAATGTCGGAGCAGGAGATAAACCTGTTGGGGCAAGAATGAACTAACTGCAGAGTCTGAGCCAATCAGATAACTTTCTCAATATTCGGTCTGAAGGTTCTGCAGCTAGATGTACAGCAAACACTGCAGTTTCACTGCTCTCTGTTCAGGTAGTGAGCTCAGGTTTTCAGGGGTTTCAAGGGCAGAACAGAATGGCGATATCCCAGTTTAGTGTTCCTGCATCTAGTAAAGTCATCCGTTTAGTGATTTTTCTGGTCCAGCATAAAGAATGTACTGTTTGATATTTAAAACTTTTATGCAAATAAATACATTGAAATCTTCTTGGGTGATCAGCCAGGTGTATAAGTTGAAAGCCAGTGTTTCAGAGTTCTCCTCCATGTCAATCATCAGGGTCAGTGTCACACGCAGCCGATATACATAGGATGAGGCATCACAGTGCCAGACTGAGGTGTATACTAGCAACATGCAGTTCTTCACCACATTCACCTTGCTGAATGAGAAGGCAGATCCCTGAAACACTGGTTCTCAACTTAAATACATGTGGCTCATCGCCCAAGATTTCAGTGAATGTATTACTGACCCAGATTTAGTGAATTTCAGTTCAGTAATTGACATTTGGTGCGTGAAATTTCTCATCTTTCAGCACTAGTACTTCAATTCAATCAAAACCACAATAAATTTCATGCTTTCTCTTTGCTGGAAACTGTTACTGCACAACCATAATCCTTGGCAAGTAACATCACATGCTGAACACACTTAAAGCACACCACCTGGGACACTACAGCTGCTTTTATTCTAGGTATTTTGTATATTCAATGATGTTATTTTAGAAATTAATTTCATGTAATTTTGCATAATCCACTTTGTAACCGATTATTACCTTCCCAAAGCCGTTCATAAATATTACTAGTAATTATATGATCTTAATTATAACGATGATACCCTAAGACTTAATATAATTTTTATATGAAGAGAGACATATGCTCAGTTCTTGCTGTAACTGTTCTGAGAGCTTTTAGCAGGGAATGTTTAGATAAGACTCATGTGCCGGAAACAATTCCACAATAACTGGTGTGGTTATGTGTGGCAGTTACCCAGCCAAGCTTAAGGAAGCTTCTAGAATCTTTCAGAATCTGTTAGAAGGTTCTGGAACTATTTAAATTAAATATATGAATTCTGCTGGCTGTACAAATTAGTTTTGTAGACCCCATAGTTGGCCAGCCAATCAAAGATGAATTACGTGAGGTATTTACATCATTTGAAGTATATGCCTATTAACTTCAAATAACGCTTTAAAAAAAGTCATTAACTAACCTTTTAGTGATCTAGATGCAAAATTCCTCACCTTCTGCTATCCAATTAAGGGCACCTACCCTTATCATTGGAGAAGAGTGACTAATAGTGAACTCAAGAGTAACGCCTGTAATACGTGTGGTTATAAGCATGGACAATTAAACATAATTGTTCTACTGGCTAAGAAGGAGTTTCAATGTTTCTTAGTGTTCCCCTGTCACGTTGAAGCAAGGCGTGTTAAGCCCTGAGGCAGATTTTCACGTTCTTCGATTAACATTGATTAGTGCAAACTATACTCTCTCTTAACCCACATGTAATGTATGGTTACGCGGCGCCCAACTGTTCCCTCACCACCTTGAGCCTGCCCACTACCAGTAGGACTCCAGGTGTGCAGCGCGGGTGAACACAAAAACAAGTGGGAACAGGAGTGGAGACAATGCAGGGGTGAGAGAACCTGAAGAGCAGTTACAGAAGTGGAATGCTGATACCTATTCCACTAGACACTTTCCTCACCACAATCCTACATGGACTCCCTCGGGACTGAACCCAGGCATTTGCGGTGGGAAGCTGGTGATAAATCACCTGATCTATATATTGGCATAATAACATCTTTGACATGAATACTTTAATAATAAAGCCATCACCCACCTGAAAATATCGCAGGACACCCTCACAGAGGAACACATATGCATGTGCAGCATTGGGTCCATCATACTCCTACAACAGAAACACCTGTCAGAATTGCACGGTTCCCGCCTTGTTATGAACGGCAACATGAAGCATACTGCATAAGATGTGGGGTTCTCATAACAGTGATCACGGACATTACTGTGTTCTAGGATGAGACACCATGCAGTCTGGTAGACAATTACAAATGTTTCAGAAACCTTGAAGATGGAGGCAGCAGGTTCCTCTAAAATGTTGGTAAACATCCACTAAACTACATGGGGTCACAGCCCAGACTGCACCTGTACATATGACAAGGCACAATAGCATTACAATCACACTCCTCATACAATTCTTGGCACTGACAGATCCTGAGATACGTACACAAAACGAATGTGGTGCACTAACCTGTAGATGCAACTCACTGAGAACTGACAGGCCTCGATAGAACCCAACCAGTGCAAGCAACACCGAGAACACTGCTGCTATGATGCCATGCCATGCCAAAGGCTCCAACTTTGTGGGAGGGCCAACTGCGCAAGAAATTGAACAATAAAACAATCACATTAGAAAATTACTGCATAAAAATACACAGAGAATTTTCAGTCCCTTAACGTACTTCCATGATCACTCTGAATACATACACAAGGACTGAGGATGGTTTCTAAAATCTGGGAACAAGAAAAAGGCAAATCAGCATTCACTGGGTTCCACTCACCCAATCGCACCATTCGTTACAACAAAAGCAACAAATTACAAAGCTTACCTGACAACTTGGCAAGGTTGATACTCAACTGGTAACCATTGATAACGGGCTCCACTTGTGACAACTGGACAAGGTAAGGCGGCCTCAACTTTATTTCTGTACTCAGATCTGTTAGGTTGATTTTTGTTGTTAGACTCTGTGGCTTATTGTATCGCTGTCTCGTCTTGTGTATAACACTGTCTGAAATTACAATACATCTCAGACTTTGAGTTCTCGCAGGGGTGAATCCTGAGACTACCTGTCTGCCTACCTACGTGACAACACCGCATCGCATCTCAGAAAACAGTGCTTTCAAAACACATCTTTGAATTAACCCTTTTAAGACTGAATTTCTTCTAAATACTACATATAAATTCAGTTCATACCTCACAGGAAACCTCATGTCTCCGTTATAGAGCCCAACGGGTTAATGCTGTTTATTGTGAGAACCATACAGAACACACAAATACAGAATACAGATTATTAGTTATGTTAAAGCCAGTGGTACATATAGTAACCACTGGGCATTAAAGGTTAAGTGATGCCATACTAACAGACAGTTCTTTGACGATGCTGTCAGTATCAAGACCATAAAGCATCAGTTGGTAGGATGATTTCAACAAATTTGGAAAGAAGCAGTTGTGGCCTGATCAGGACACTATTCCAGAATCTGCCTGCGACACTGGGGAAAACATGACACCATGTAATCTTGTAGGCATTACCAGTGTTTCAGAGCAATGTGCTACCTCTCTCTTCAGAACAGAAGAGTAATACTGCAAAACGTTGGTAACTATCCACAAGAATACATGTTGCTGCATACCAGGAGGAGGAATCTTTGTGGTTACTGCTGTAAGAACCTCACATTTCAGTCTTACATTCATGCTCAAACGGGACTGCTGCAATGGCAGCCAGCTCAATCCACACAGATACAATAAGACTGTGAAGTCCATGTGATCTGACAGCTTTCATGAATGAAAATTCAGGTACAAAATTCAGAAAAATAAAATTAAACAGATGGAAAAATTCTATCTCACAAAATGTGTAACATACTACATGAGCTCCACCATGTGGAAAAAATCATGACAGTCTGTCTCCCTCCAACATGCACTCATGTCATAGAACTCAAGTTTTCTTTATGTTTACTACAGTTTAGTTTGGAAAAAATGAAAACAGACTGCCCCCCACCACCCATCTTCCTAGCACCTATCTCCCCTCTGCATGTTTTTTCACCTTCCCACTGTCAGACGTATCTTGGCTATAATTTAATTTCTCTCCTTGCATTTTAAATTTGTTAGTGGTGCTGGCAGAGGAGAAGCATAAACTGTAGGTACCATGGGGGGCTGATAACTGACTTGAATCCATGCCATCTGTGTTCATTCTTTCCCTGACCCAAGTGCAATCCCAACACAAATCCATATATTGTAATCTAAACAAACATAACCTAACAATTCAAACTGCCAACATAAGTGATAAAGTATTCTAATTTCACTGGTAGGAGTGCATCCATTTGTCAGTAAATACTGTTAACTGTCAAAATACTGGTCAAGCAAGACAGACAAAGTTACAGGATACAGTATTATACAAGTGTTCTATAACAACAAAACCTCTTTTTTTTCACATAAAGAATTGTGAATAACATAAATTATATACATAACAAATTACAGGCCTCACCAAATTCAATAAATGAGTATGGTCGACGAATTAGATTCACTTTTGCCAATTCATATTTCGTTACAAATTCTTTCATGATTTCATTCAAAAAGCTGAACACCAGAACAGATGGATATGTAGCCTCACACATTGCAAAGTACGTCAGACCCAATGCCGTAATGAAACTGGAAGGTAAAAACAAATATTACTCATGTCACTGAATAATCATATCCAGAACGATTCTGCATACAGACACATTACATAAAGTTGGAATAAAATATAAGCAGTTTCTGTTACTCAAAACACTATACTAAAGGTATAAAAGTTTATTAACACTGCCCAGTGTGATTGATAAATGTTTTATTTTTTTATTATTTCAGCCTTTACATGTTTCAGTCCAAGCAACCATCTTCAGAAGGACGTATCAGTACATGTGGAAACAATATTACAATGTGATTGGTCATTATCAGTACATACAGACACTATCACAATGTCGTGAATTTAAATATTAGCCTTTATCAAAAACAGTGATGTGCATAAATTTATTAAAATGTTTATAAATTATCATAATTAGTCTATTTACAAATGTGGTTTAAAAACTTTGTTAAAATCTAGAACCAATTTGGTTAGTGTCCTTTATACCACTTCTCTTTAAACGAAGATGAGTGTCTACCATGTTGTGGTTAAGTTGCTTGAAGAATAGGCCTCTTTAGTGTCATCCAGCTTTTTGGGCCATGCTGTGTTATTATATGGTAATAGTAGTGTCTGTATGTATTGATACTGACAACTGTAATAGTAGTGCCTGTCTGTATGTATTGATAATGACCAATCACACTGTAATAGTAGTTTCCACATGTACTGATATGTCCTTCTGAAGATGGTCACTCTGACCGAAACATGCAAAGGATGAAAGACAAAAATAAATATCACTCACACTGGACGTCATTAATAACCTTTTATACTATTACTAGTGTGACGGACCAGGATGAACCAAGTAAAAACTATACTAAAATTCATTATGTGATTATCAATTTTCTCTTGGCACAAACTGTATAGTCCATTTTTTAAGGCAGACTCAATGAGATCAAATCACGAACTTTACCGGCAACACTCTACTACGTATTAACCAATCGATTCAATACTCACTGGACTGTGTGTGTATTAAGTTTCAGTGTACATCTGTCGGGAAACTGGTACGCCTTTTTGGCAAGCAGCTTTACATAACGTTTACTTTCCTTAATGTTCCTATTAACCTCATCGTTGAAGTCTGTAGTGGCAGAAAGTGCCATGCCATCTGCGGCACGAACTATTAAGGCATAAACAATCATTGTACAAAACAATTACACTCACTGACACATCCTACTCATAAGTCATGTGTTTATCTGCCTAAGTAAACCATTTACAAAGTTGTTATGTACACGTACACAACAAATCAAGCGTAAAACAAACAGACTATAATTAACTTCCAACATGGAACAGGAACAGCTGTTTTTCTTTTCTGACCACCATGTGTACCAATATTACAACTCCTACCATTAATAAGTGTAGAAATGCAGGAGCTACATCAACATGATCAACATACTGCAGTAATCTGGCACCTACCATTTCAATACCATCTTGTGTTTCTCGATAATTGCATGTGCTCATAACATTTTCAATAGCGGCCAATTTTAAACACCAGTTGACAACCTGTTCTCTGACGTAGACAATACTTTGACGTCATTAGGATGGAAATTTGAACTTGCATTATCTCTGTTACATTTATTTGCCGTGACATGTCAGCAGTAACTGATTTTCAGGGTTGGATGCAGCACTGGTAATGGGCATTTCCAGATTCTTTGATTATCCACTGTTTATAATCATCTCCGCCACTCCTCCACTCAATTACCATGGATAATTGACAGTTCACTGTATTTCCTCTTAGATCTCTCTATAATGTGACATGATGCGTGAAAGACAGAATAGCGGAGCCAGAGTAGACATTCATTGATAGGCAATGACTCGGTAAACATATTCCCATGGTAATGAATAATCGAGGTATTGTTGAGCTATAACAATGGAAAGGGTGTTTTCTGCTGGATCTCACCTGAGGGTATATAACGAGGATCCCAGACCAGCTGAGGGAATAATAATTGAGTCTCTTCAGGCAGCAGTCAAAGAGGATTAAGAAGAGATGGCAAGATAAGAATTCAGTGGTGCAAAGACAACTTCACGTGTGCTGCAGTGACAGTGAGATTGGTATAATTATTGCGTTGAAATTCATTGCAAGGATATGACTAGTGAAAACTGAAAATCCTACTGTGTGTGTAACAGTGAACTGCAAAGTGTGTAGATCAGCCATAGTGCTGTACTGCTTGAAGTTATAAGTTGACTGTATAAGTGCAATAAATCCAGTCATCCAATCCAAACCCCATCTATAAGTCACACCCCATAATGCACATGACAGTATATTTCTTTTCATACTTTTTACATCACTGTTTCACATACTTACTTTACATGTGTGATCCAGATATCTGTAATCATTGTACAAATCTTTAAGAGCCATTATATTTATGTGTCACTACAGAATACAGACAATTCACTATTATGGCCATTCATATAGTCTCAGTGATACTGTTTATCCATTCCACAGTCAAGAGACACAACAGTATTAAAAGGTAACCTACGCAGGTGACACGAGTAAAACAGACGTAAAAGAAAATCAGCTAAGCACTGGCCAAGTTATATGTAATCTTTATAAGCATGTTAATTTGTCCAATATCTTCACTCTGTTTTGAAACAAATGTTCACATTGTTTGTTAGTTGAAATCACAACTTGAAGACTTTGCTCCTGTCACTTCAATGAAGTCATGAACAAGAGTCCTTACCCATCTCATTCCAATCGCAAATCAGACACTGGTGACAGCCTCAGTAGCTGCAGGACATCTTGCTGAAGGACCTCACACTTTGCCAGAGATGCTTCAATATTGCTCAAGCGTTCCTCACAAGAATTCACCATTGCCTGGCGTCCCAATTCTTGGATCTCAACATCCCTCGCTTGCACAATGCTGGCTGCCTGCTGAAGAACTTTGTGATCCAGCACATATTTGCAAGTCACTTTTGACCTACTTCCCAATGGGAACAGAATATTTGCATGGTGAAAGCTGGAATCAGGGAAAAGTATGACATTGCGATGAAAGTTCCTGAAACACCGCAACCAGTTGCAGAAGAGCCACATATACACTGATAACTTAACAATCCATGCAATCAAAGCATTGTGGCTTATGCAGAGCCGCCTCATTCTCAGGTGAATGCACAGAGGATTCCCCAGTAACACCTTCTCAATATCCGACATTGCGTTCACCTGTGCTCTAAGACGTACAAGCTCGGCTTTGCTTTGAACCTTGTGAATCTTGCTAACAGCCAGCCCAATGAATATGCTGAGAAGAACAAGGGTCAGAAAAAACATAAAGAGTAAGAAAATAATGTGACTTGTTCCAGTTGCTGATTCGAATGGAAGGAGGCTCGTTTCAAATCCCCCCACAAACATGCCGACAGTTGTAAACACAGAGGAGAGAGGATTCTGGAATAGTTTACTGGTCATGTTCCTCTCTGGAATATATGTCTCACTGTCATGAAACAGAGCATAAAAACTCAGAGAGAATGCTATAATCAGGAGAGAATACCAAGCTATGAATGTAAAAAATTTATAGGAAATTTTCTTGAACAGGTGAAAATATATTGATATTTCTGGATGTTCTCCTGTTAAAAGAAGTAACTGGGTCCATGCGAGGAACAATGTGACAGCTGTCAGGGAATTCTCCGCAACACCCCAATCACTGAATACGACAATAAGAGCCAACAGTGTGAGAACCAAATGTGGATATGTATCCCACCTGAGAAGATATTGCATTTGAGACATAAATAAATGAAAGAGGATTTTAAGAACCAGACAGAAGCAACAAATAACCAGCAAACCTATTGCAATGATCTTGAAGAAACAGACTGCTGTGAAATTCAACCTGCAAGATGAGCTGTGTTCATGATGGGAGATTATGTAATGCTGAAGTATGATAAAGGTCAGAAGCCAGACAAAGATGACATAAAATGCAAGATGGTAGTGGTAGAGGTTTCCTCCATGTTGCCATTTCAGATGTATGAAACTTGACAGTACAGGATGAAGGAGTAAGTGACGTAGCTTGTTTGAGAGGCTGATATGAACTAGGGGATCCATTTCTGGACTTGGACTGCTTAATGTCATCATCCCCGCATCCATCTCATCAAATAACAAATTTCTGCTCATCAAAACAGAATGAAGGTCAGCTGCTGGAACTAGGAAATCATACTTAAACAACAATGACTCATCATTTGGCATTTGCAAACGTGTATCCAAGAATTTTTCTAGAGTCTCTGGTTCAATGCCTGAGATTGGCATGTCACCTGCAAGATTTCTTGAACCAATGTATGAGCCATGTTCTAAAAGTATCAGAACAGTTTCCTGATCTTTGTTCTGAGCAGCATAATGAAGAGCAGTATTGCCGAGCCAATCCATGGCATTCACATCGAGTGGACACTGGAGGTCTGTCACCCCTGTTGTCCATTCTGTCACATTATTGGGCCAATCAAGAAGCAAAACGATACATCCTCTGTACCGCTCAACGTCTTCTTTACATGACTCCCCACACTTGTTCACTGTGACGTGCAGAGCTGTCTGTCTGCTCCCAGTGAGAGAATTCAGGCTGATCCTGCCATCGTGAAGCAGGACTTGGAGTACCTCATAGTATCCCAGTTCAGCTGTGATGTGGAGTGGAGTTTTCTGAAGTACAGGGTTCACAGTGTTTGGGTCTACGCCATGCTGCAACAGTAACCTAACAAACGGTGCGCAGTCTGCATTCCTGCATGCTGACTCGAGACAGGCACCATCTGCACCTATTGCGGATTGCTGAAGCAGCTGTGAGAAGCTGTTGAGGTCCCGTGCTTGCAGGGCTGCCAACAGCCGGGCCTGGTGCTGCACTGGGCTGATAGTGACATGGTCTGTGGGCTGTGTGTCCACCTCGCTCATCTCTTGGATGGAGAACATTGTTCAGTTGAGTCTCTGAGCAATGAAATGATCACTCATTATGTACCTTATCTTCTGGACATGACATATGAAGGTTAAAATATTCTGCATGTACAGTCATTTCGTGGACACAAGATAGCTCAGTACTTTTAATGCTTAGAAGAAAGGTAGAAATGNAGTTGTCCATGTGCTTGATTAATGAAGAACCATGCCATGAAGCCGTATGGGGGAGTGATTGTACAGATCCTGGTTTTCTTGACCTTGGCACTAGTTGGAGATGAGTGATTAGCTTCATGCCCAGGTTCCATTACCCGTGGTGCCCATTGGATTGGGGGCTGTGCAGCCCAAAGCTGGTCTGGATGATGTGGAGAAGAGAAAATCCAACCCCTAGGTCATTCAGGTTGTAGCCAGACACTATTGACTGTTTTAGTCCAGCTCCCAATAATAATAAAAAATACAGGAGCCAGAATAGCGTAGTTGGTATAGTGATGAGCTTACAGGCTGGATGACTGAGGGGTTGGAGTTCGAGTCCTGGTAGGGGTAAGAAATTTCTCTTCTCCATTTCAACCAGACCAGTTCTCGGATCCACCCAGCCTCCTACCCAGTGGATGTTGGGGGATCCTTCCTTGGGGATAAAGCAGCTAGGGCATGAAGCTGAGCATTCACCTTCAACTAGTACAGAGGTTAAGAACATATGGATCTATACATCCACTCTCCCATAAGCCTTCATGGCGTAGTGTTTAATCAGTTAAGCACAGGAACAAGTTTATTGTAATACTAATTTATCTTCTTCTTAATTTAAATGTGAAACTCATGATTCAAACTAAAAATTAACAAACTCAATGCTGAATTAAATTTAGAATTCTACTGCCCCTTGTAATGGGTTTTATTCTACAAATTTCCAATGACAAAAATGATTTCCTCTTTTCTTTAACAGATAGTATGTGCTCTTCCTCACACCTTCACAACAAAAACGTGCAAAAATGCATCTATCAGCTTTGCCATGTCTGTCCATCAGCATGTAACAACAAAACTTCTGATGTTTGTACTGTTGAGTTCTGCTTCAGTTTCAAGAGTAGTCTTCTGGGATGGTCTGCTTGCTGTGTAACCCTGAGCACTCCTTGAAAACATCACTTTCCACCTGACTACATGGCATGACATCCCAGACAACAGTAGCAGCCTTCAGCTACTGCAGTGAGAACTCCTAATCGAACATAACAATGGATGCCTTACAAGGATAACAACTCATTTCCGCATGCATCTCAAGTGTATGTCGCTATTTATTTATTGGATCAAAAGATGTTTCAAACACAAGTTGCACAGGAAAATGAAACATACACTTCAAGCCCAATTCACTTTTTGCACAAGTCTTCTGGTTTGTGAGGTGACTAACAAACACACTTACATGCCAGAGTTATCTGTGTGCACATTTCATTGCCCCTCTTGCCATTCCTTTCCAAGTTCTTGGCAATCTGCATTATGACATGACATGTAAATGGGAGGAATAGTTAATGAAAAAGAAGTCTGAAGAGGGCAAAAACAATCTGATACACAGCCAAAGTTTTCAGCTTACCTGTTCCAGGTTCAGTCCTCAAGCTGCATGCATGAGAGTGATAAAGAGTCTATCAGCAGCACAGTTATCTCCCCACTGTTTGTACACACTCCCAATATTTGCTAATGTTCCACAGCTTCCTACTGGCATGTCAACAGGACAGAGCCACTTTCCTGGTATCATTCTTAATTGGGCTGAGTGTTTGCATCTACTTCACTTTACTGACCAGTAAGCATATAAAGTTTCCCCTGGCATGAATTGAATTTGTAATGTACATTATAAAGCACTGAATGGTAGGACGCCTGATAACTGATTTGGAAGAAAGTGGTCGTGGACAACCCAAGAAAGTATCCTGGCATCTACCTGAGAGGCTAAGAATAAGGACAAAAATCAGTCATGACAGCCAGTATCCCAACCAAGATTCAAACCATACACCTCCCAAATAAAAGTGCAGCATTACCTTTACACTAACCTTCTTGTTTAATTAAGGCCTATGACATAAAGATGTATTGGGGAGTGGAAGCACAGCTGCACGCATTCTTAACCTCAGCACTATATGCCCTTGCCTCCTTACCACTGGTACAGGCTGCACAGGAAGCAGTGCGGGCTGCAGTCAAGCCCAGATGAAGGCAAACATCGCTGTCCCTGCCATATATCAAACATCATTTCTCTGGCTGTTGAGCTCATAGACTGATCACTATATCACCTGAGCTATGCTGACTCATTTTCACTGATCAGTAGCTTATTTAACAATACTGTAACAACATTAAAGGTCATGTAGCATGAATCTGATATATTTTTTAGAAATCAACAGAACTGAGAAAATGAAAAGTGGTTATGTATAAATGCAAGAATTCTCTTGTAGCACCTAGGTGTAGATGAGAGAATGTATGATAAAACATCTTAAAGAAACAGGATGAGGGTTCAGCCGGTTCAGGGTAGGTAGCAGGAGTACCAGGAATCTCCTGGGGGGTAAAGGGCGGCCGGAGCATAAGACTGACAACCTTACCGCCATCTGTGAGCAGAATGTCTAGAGAAAATATGAGAGCCTAGACGTCTCACAACCCTATGGGCCTCCATGTCCTGTTACAGGGTTAGCCTTATCTTCTTTACCTTTTAACAGTGTCATTAAAAACCACCTTAAATAATGGTAATGAACCTACAGGTTCCATAAAAAGTGGAGGATTTTTGGAACAGGAGATCATGACTATTAGCTTCACAAGGACTGTGCTCTGTGGAGTGAGGCACTTCACTACTTATTAATGATGTGATCAAGATAACAGCCCTCTGTACTGAGCTCTGTAATGAAAGAGCACACAAGCTGCATGTGGAACAGGTTTATTGTACTCTATCTGATAGTAAACACGGTTACGCACTTACTTTGGATATAAAATATATCTGTACAACATGACAGTACTAAAAAGACAATTTTTAACACAAATCCATTATGATTATGTGTTATAACAGTAACTTGCTGTAAGTGTACACTGTCAGTTACAACATGTAATCTTGATGATTCATTCTATGGACATAAATTGAATCAGGATAATCTACCAATTAAGCCCAAACCTTTAATAATGCTGGATTACAGAGCATTTCAAAATACTGTTTACTATTCCAATATGACAAACATGTGTTAAAGAAGCACTGTAAAAGATTACAGAGAAACTGTTGTTTCAATTGCTGAAGGCACTGTTGCAGGCAAAGACGGCCCACCATAGAGATGTCCTCCCATCTACAAGCAGAAGTATCTCTACTTCACACTGGTGTGAGAATATGACAGCAGCTGAGGTTTTAATGGAATTTGAAATTACAAAACTAAGTACATACAGGTGATTAAGAAAGAGACAGCATTTTCCCCTTCAAAACACTGTCCCCATTTCCACCGAATTTCTAGGTGCTATCCTTTTTGGGGCTACTGCCTCCCACTGCTCATCTTACAGCCTTTTTCTGTCCCTCCTTCTCCAACCTTGCAGCTGTACCATTTTCCCACATGGCTTACTCTTCTACCCTGATGGAAGCGGGCAAAGTTCCTCAAAAAACGTTAGTATGTTTCTACAAACATACATGGCATCACATCCTGCCAGGCAGTAATATTCATAGTCACTACAGTAAAAACCCAAAATCTCAATTTGTTAAATGACTGTTCAAACTTGGTTTTCATCAGGCACAGAAAATGTGCTGGGGAAATGTGTACTTAGGCCAAAGCCTGCCAAATTCAATGGAAACTGTTGTGGTTATCAACACCACTAATGAATTGGGAGCATAAAACTTACTGAGAAAACAGTTCTCTGCATGTGCACAATTTTTTTGCCTATAAAAGCAATCACCATCAAAAATATGCAACCTCAGTAACCAAGAAGGCTCTGGGAACGGAGTTACATTTATACCAAGACACTAAGCTTGACAGAATAGCAATTTGCACCGTAGAGTGCTCCTATTCCGAAGCATGCTATGAACTTTCTCAGCAAAAACCGACATTGCAATACCAATTCAAGCATACCTTCCACTCACAAACACTTTATTACACACTTCTCAGGATAATAAACACACACCACCCGCAGCCATTTAGGGCTGCCATCTTCTGTTCCCTCTCTTAATTACTACCATGCCAAAATGCTTATAAACATAACAGTACAGCAATTGCTGGCCTTTCATATGAGGATAATTTAAATTTACATGTAAACAGAGATATTTAGAGCCCATTGGTAGATGGTATCTTATTTATAAAACAATGAAAAGATGTAACTTAACCTCTTCATTCTAAAGCTTATACAGGGTATACACAAAAGAATGGTGCGGTTTCAAAAGGTAATAAGAAATTTATTTCTCCACTCACATACGCACAACAGACACCTTCAGCAGTGTCAACTGTCCCAAGTTTTTATGCGCTACCAGCAGTTCGCTTCACATGCTTACTGCATGGTCGCAGGGCCAGTTTCAAAGATGGCGTTGCAGCAGGAGAAAGTCTTCTGTGTACTCCGTTTTGAGGTGTCCAGATCTGCGATTGCAGTGCAGCATGAGTTTCGTGCATGGTTTCAAACAGACGCACCACACAATAACAACATAAGCAGGTGGTACCGACAGTTTGTAGAAACTGGATGCTTGTGTAAAGGCAAGAGTCCTGGTCGCCCTCGTGTGTCTGATGACAACACTGAAAGAGCGCGTGAGACGTTTCAGTGAAGTCCCAGCAAGTCAGCGGGTAGAGGAAGCAGGGAATTAGGGGTGCAAAAACTGACAGTGTGGAAGGTGTTGAGTAAGCAGCTATGTTTTAAGCTGTACAAGATGTGATTGGTGCAGGCCCTTAAACCAGCAGACAAAGTGAAAAGGCGTGACTTTTGCGAGGAGATGCAGTTGAAAATGGAGGAAAATAGGTTCGTAGAAAGACTGATCTTTCCAATGAAGCCACATTCCACATCAGTGGCAAGGTGAACAGACACAATGGCTGTATCTGGGGAACCGAGCGACCACACGCACAAAGCACCAGCGTGACTCTCCAAAATCATAATTTTCTGTGCAGTGTCCTGCGAGAAAGTGCACGACCCATTTTCCTTCGCTGAAGCAACTGACACTGGCGACTCATTCTTGGACATGCTGGAAAGCTGGTTGTTACCCAAACTGAAGAGCAATCATGACGATTACATTCTACAACTGGACAGAGTTCCCCACCCCCATTTTCACAGGAACGTATGAGTGTTTCTCAATCGTATTCTTCCACAGTGCTGGACTGGACGTGCTACTGCAAATGGAGACAACAACCTTCTCCCTTGGCCACCCCATTCACCAGATATTACACAGTGCAATTTCTTTCTTTGGGGGTTCATTAAAGACATATGTACTACCATTGCCCACGTCCATCCATGAACTTCGTGATCGGAAAACGCACACACTGCAGGCAATTACAGCGGACATGCTACACTGGGTCTGGGATGAGTTTGATTACCATGTGGATGTGTGTCATGTGACCCAGGGTGCACATATGGAAGGTTTGCAACTAACGCATGAGAAACTTGGACAGTTGCCACCAATGATGGTGTATGTTGCGCCTGTGTAAGTTGAGAAATAAATTTCTTATTAACTTCTGAAACTGCACCATTCTTTTGTGTATACCTTGTATTATTTGTCCAAGTTCAACATGTAATATGCAACTGATGTACAGTAGATAATTTCTGCTTGCCATCTAGGAGCATAGCACAATACTTCTCCAATGTTAACTTCATTAATGCTCACTCCTCCTTCCAGCTGCATTACAACCCTGGGGATGACTCACCCCCTAACAGAAATGAGTACCAGGAATCTTCCTGGGGATACGGGGCAGCCAGCACGTGAAGCTTCCAACCTCACCACCATCTGCAAGCCCAGTGTCTAGAAAATGTGGGAGCCTCAATGTCTCACAACCACATGGTCCTCCACGGCTTGTTGCAGGGATAGCCTAACCTTCTTCTAGGAAGTGAGGGAGTTACGAATGTTTTAGAGGCACCCAGGAATCAGGCTGTATCTGAAACGTTATCTTACTACCAGACGAACATGGTATCGTCCCAGAAGACAGTAATCTTCATATTCACCAGCTGACAACCTCAAATCTTCACAAACACTTCTGCAAATCATATGCTCCGGCCTGACTTGTTTTCATGTGTTTCACTTGCAGTTAGCCACGTAATCTGCCTCACCCTGTATACCTCAGCGGGATCGTCACATTTTAATGAATTTATCCTCCCACTCTTTATACAATCTCAGTGAAACAGTAAACAGCACTTTGAGTAACTCTGTATTCCAAGTTCATTTACTGGTCAGATCAGATCAGGTAAATTACTGCTGGTCTTCACCAGCACAGTCACTCTTGGTTCTGAGACTTGTGGGACTCCTGACCATATTTTATTCTCTCACGACTCTGGGAGTTGTGCAACTCTCTCTGTTATATGGTAAGTGTCTATGACATGAATTCTTTAACATATCGCTGGTAGGTCACATCACATATTTACATTACAAATATTTCATAAGAGCTTAATGAGTTTGTGAAGTACTTCTTTACTTTGGTGGAGCATCCTGCCATGCAAGTTGGAGCAACTGTAGGCCTCACTATGTAATGATATATGTCATCTCTCAGGCCAACTGCTGTTCCCCAAGCTCCCGTAGTATGACTGAACTTTCCCAACACTCACCATCAAAGTTCTAGTGAGATACAACATTCAATTTCCCTTGCACAGAAAAGACTCTGTCCTTATAAAAGAAAACATGAAACACTGCATGCAAATTGCTTAGAGTGAAAGATTGTTTTTCACATTTATATTAACATATGGAGACTCATACTTGGAAAGTCCCACTGTTTATTTTCCAGTGTTGATTATCCAGTATTTTGGATATTTACAATGCCATGGGCGATTTAACATCTGATTGTGTACTCTGGAGCACTATTAGAACACAATTCTCAATGCACTCACTTAAACATGACTGCAATTACTTCCTCCTCAGTACTCAATGCACTCACTTAAACATGACTGCAATTATGTTCTCCTCGGGCTGCAGGAGCAGTCCGCTTAATGTGCACCCACATCCAAATACACCCAGGAGAGAATTCAAGGGTGGATTTTAATTTGATTACATGAAGCAACCATACAACACAATGTCATTATCAATTTGACCGAGGAAAACTGATAATCATGAGCTGCAAAAATTTGCCAAAGAATAAATGTGGTACATGTATTAATCCTTTTCCATCATCTGTTGGAAGGGTTCAAACATCGTAAATTTCCCAGAAAGGTACAATGAGAGAAGTTTTTCACCACATTAACATCAGGTCCTGAAATATCCTTCCAACTCTCTTTCAACACACTCACATGGGGAGCACCACATGGCACAAGTTTTATATTTTCCCATTCTAAAGTATCTCCTGTATTTGGTAAGCATGATGGACAAAAAAGGTTAGAACAAGATTAAGATATTTAAATGTACAATACTGACCAGATAATTTATCATTCAGTAGTCCACAAAACAGTTACCATAGATTGTAAGGAAACATATTTGGGAGAATGTAAGATTTGAGGCTTTCACGGCGGTCACTATGAAGAAAGCAGTCTTCTGGGATTTGGCACCGTGTATATGTGGTGTTAACCGACGTTTCGGAAGAAAGAATCGCCTCCATCTTCAGGGTAGAAGAAAAAGTATAAGAAATCTGCAAGCGAAGAGACCGTGAGAACCGGTAACCCACCCTGAAGATGGAGGCGATACGTTCCTCCGAAACGTCGGTTAACACCACATATACACGGTGCCAAATCCCAGAAGACTGCTTTCTTCATATTTGGGAGAAGTTTTACCACAGTGATAGTGAGACTAAACTGAACGGGATCGGAACTGCCATACTGTGAGATGAGGGTCACAGTTACCTAACTCTGTGCACCTTCCACTCAAAACACTGATGTGTGATCCGCAGGCCCGTTATTTCTCAATATCTACATTTTAAATAAAACTGTACCATGTTTTACTACATTAGAAATGCACGCCATTTTAGTTTTCCTGTTCTACAACATCAAGGGAACCCAAGGGATAAATCAAAAGTAAAGAAGTCTTGTCACGTTACAATAACACAGCAATTATAAATACAAAAGAAGTTTCATATTTTAAGCAGACAGAACACATATTAATTTGCAGATAATTTCTCGGTGTGGCAAATACGAAGAGAGATTGCTGATACAAATGGCCAGACAGAGAAACACACACAGCTCTTGTGGTGCCGGTTACACATCAGCTATGGTCAGCTCTCAGAAACGAAACCTCATCAGTCCTGACAGACGAACACATGGTGAAGCTGTGTACCAGTGCTACTCAAACTGGGGGGCATCATCAAAACACTTTGACATCGAGGCAGCCTGTGTCCATCTGTGGAACAGATTTGTCTCGTATCAGAAGTAGGTTACGGCCCTTGCTTAGTCACACAACTTCTTACCAACAGGGTTTCTCTGTATTGACTGTGTGCAACTATTTTCATCAACAAATGTACTAGTTAACTTTCAACTGCAGTCCTCAGACACCCCACACTGACTCACAAGGGAACCGCTTGCCCCACCAACCTGTCCCATCATGAAATACATTTTAGCTGTCTCACAGGCATCAAGTGATTCTTTTTTACATTAAGACTTGAGGTTCCCACATCAGATATTAGGATTACAGTTTTCTGGGATATGATGCCACACAGTTCGGTTGAGAGATACCATCATTTTGGAGGAACCTCCCACCTTCAAATTCTGAGCAAACCAACAGGAAGAAGGGCAGCAAATGGGAGAATAATGGTTCTCACTTAATGAACAGAAGGTACAGGGAAGTCAGCAGAAGCAGAGTAAGTATACAGTGACCCTTTAAAGGGCTCTTTTCAAGAGGAGAGCAAATGGGAGAAATAGTGGCTCTGAGCAAACCAACAGGAGGTTTTGCTTCCATCTCTGGTCACAGTCCTCCCTACATTTTCCCCATGATCAGCTTAATCTTCCGTGCTGAGGAGTGAGGCAGTGTGATCAAACACTGCCAACTACACACCAGATGACAGTAATACTCATATCACTGTGGTGAGAACCTCAAATTTCATACAAATGCACTTTACACTGGCAGGGAACATTTCATTTCACCACATACACTGCTTTAACAACAGTAAAAGCAAAATTATCCCTGCACTTAATTAAGAACTGTGCCATGAAGACATAAGAGGAGATGTAGGTACAGCTCCACCATTCTTAACCAGATGTGGGCGTGTGGTCCTTAGCACCCTTTGCATAGGAGGCTGGGTGGTTTCTATTTCTTGCCCATTGCAGCAAACTGAACCCTGACTCCTTGATCACTTAGGAACAGTAGAGAACTAAATTTCTGAGGATTAAATTTCTAGAAGAGTGTGCAACAAGAGCATACTCTTGAGTCATCATGCAATCCAACATACTTAGCTGCTCACAGAATCATCATCTTCGGAGCAGTAGCTGAGAACAAGGTCCAAGATGAACTCGGCATGAGGATTTTGCTTTGGACCTGGTGCAGCATCCTTCAAGATCTTTCCCAACATGATGTAATGCTTGTCGTGCTCATACTCGTGCAGTCTGTTCGTCAGGTACACCACCTGCCTCTCCTCTGCCTTCAGACGAAGCATGCTTCTGTCAGCAATCCTTTCCAGATCACCAATCGCCTTTCTCATTTCTTCCATCTTTTGCTCTGCTGAAATACCAGTCCGTTTGTCCACACTAAATGAACGGGTGACCTTCTTCAGACTTGGTAATGCCACTTCCTGTTTGTTTTGTGTATTCAAGACTGTATTAGTTCTATTGTCACATATGTTGCTCCTTAGAGTTTTACCCCCACCAAGGACAGTGTTCCTTCTATTCATATCAGTGCTTGAGTCACACTCAAGAGAATGACTGGTGTCCAGGTCACTAGTGCTCACATGTACATCTTTTGGTCTATCATCACTGGAACTCACTTTGCTAATGTTGGCATCCTGACCGACTTTCACCTGCGAATTTAATGTCATCATGTCAATTTCGCTATCATCAAGCAACATCTCTACAATCCACTCATCATCTGCACCAGTGCCGCAACCATCTGGTTTGCTTGGCTTGACAGCAACCTGTTGCGGTTTCTTCATCTTTTTGTCTACTGCGACAACTTTCTTTGGTTCTAGCATTCTGTTCGCTGCTTCTGGGTTCTTCTGCTGGGACGTCTTGGCTGTCTTCACAGCAGGCAATGGCGCCACTTCATTTTCTCTCACTGAAGAAGTTTTTTTTGTATTTCTTTTTAAAACAATTCCCTTTTCTTTTGCACGAACTTTATTTTGTTTACTTTTGTTCAAGTTCACGTTCTTGCCCTTCACAGCCTCAATCTTCTTCTTCTTGATCTCAGGCCTTGGATTAACTGCTGGCTTCATACTCGGTCTGTATTTCAGATTTTTAAATGAAACTTTTTTTATTGTTTTCTTGGCTATGATGGATGGCACCACTTTCTGTAACTTTGTTTTGTTCTTATGAGGCACCAGTTTCTGTGACTCTGTTTTGTTCTTACTAGCCACAACTTTCTTCTTATTATTTGAAGCTATTCTGATTGCGATACTTGGTCGATTTGATGGTGAAGTTTTCAGAATTCCCTTTGGTCTTAAAACAGTTTTCTGTTGTGATGATTTTCCCGTAGTTTTCTGAGGTTTTGGTTCTCCTGCATGTTTACGTTGTGATGGCTTCCCAGTAATTTTCTGTTGCAATGCTTTTCTAACAATCTTCTGCTGAACCTGTCTCCCTGTTACTTTTTGTTGCCCTTGTTTTCCCACAATTTTCTGCTTTGATGGTTTTTCTATAACTTTAGGCTGCAATACTGGTCGCTTCACAACATTCAGCCCTTTTACTGCTTTCACTACACCATCCTGCACTTTCCTCGGTCTTCCAACCTTTCTCTTCTTCACTAATGAACTTTCAGTCAGGCTCACTTGCAACATCTTTGAAACTTTCTCCAGGGTTTTCTGCAAGCTTTGAGGCTTTGTCTTTGCATCCTGCACTGGCAATGACAGCAGATGTTCTGGTACTGGTATATTGAGTTTCTTCAGAACAACCTTTGCCTTCATGAAATGCTTTCCAGAGTCCTCTTTCTCCACCTCCACGGCTTCATATTTCACTTCGTGTTCATCTTCAGATTTGCTCAGAGGAACTGTCTGCTCATTCTGTTCGAACCCTTGTGGGGATATAGCCACCTCCATAGCTGATGTGATGGGAACTCTTCTGTTCGAAGATGACTGAGCCACTGTAACACTGCCTGCAGATTCTCAACTCAATGTTTGTTCAGACAAGCCACTAATTTCAGAAGAAGAGAGCTTTCTTCTCTTGCCTCCAGGAAGTGACAAGCCTTTATTCTTGTTAACATCTGAAGATGCCACTGGATCAGATGTTGCTCTTCTTTTTCTTAAAGCAGGTGTGCCAACAGTTACTGCCTCAGAGCCTTCAACAGCCATTCCTGTCTCAAGTCCCAATGTGGTGCAAAATTCTTGTTTGTGTTTTCCTTCTGAATCTCGATGTACTCTCATGTTCTTCTGAAGCTGACATTCAGAATCAACAGGTACATTTCCTTCCATGACAGAAACATCTGGTAACTTCCGTTTCACTGCTGGCACTGATGTTTCTGGAACATACTGTGAGCTGGCAGTGCTTACACATGGAGAGCCAGCATCTGCAGAAAGTTTTCTTTTCTTAAGGTTTGTTCCTTCTTTATCCTTTTCCAACTGTTTTGAGTTCTTTTGTTTATAAGTCTCAATAACAACTGTGGGTTGTGTTTCTCCAAGAAGTTGACCAACAAGTGATACAGTTTCAAAGGAAATGTTTCTTTTTGTAGCCCCTGGGGGACTATTTGCAGGTCCCCCTTGCCTGGGAATGTTCCCCCTTCTGACGATGGATAATGAAGCAGGAGAACTCACTGAAACTCCAGCTGTCTTGTTTTTACTTTTCTTAGAATCTGGCAATACACCTAATACCCTTATGACAGGTCTGTTATTTGAAATTCTCACCTCCTCCAGTCTGGACAATTTAGAATCCGCACTGAACACAGAGCTGCTAGGGGTTGGCTGAACTCTTCCACCTGTGTGACGATCAGAATCCAATGAAGATTTCTTGTTTGTTGTGCTGTTCACACAGGTTCTGGATGCTTTATGAATTGACTGTGAGGCCCGCAATGGGCTAGAGGATTCATTTTCACTTTTACTACTAACAACAGGACCAGCATCTGAAGCACGCACCTTCAAAGGAACATTTGGCAGTTTCGCTTCTTCTGACTTACTTGTAGCAGAAACTATGGCTTGGGCCTGTCTGGCAGCAGCTATGGGTTTGTTTACATTTATCTGTTCTTTTGATGGATCTTCCTTTGTTTGAAATGGTGACCTATTAACATCAGCCACACCTTCCAGTTTCAATTCTTCAAAAATCAAAGTGTCCTCACTGGCCAATGCTGGGGAAGAAACAGGTAATGTTTTGGACATGGACATCTGTGACCTTCCATCCATTTTGCTTATACCTGTGGGCAATGAATCAGTATTTGTTGAACCTTTATCGAATGCTGAGGTGTCTGACACCTTACGGGTGAGGATTTTCACTTCTTCCAATTTTGAAGGTGCTTTAAGTTCATCTCGTCTCAAAATAGATATTTTCAAATCTTTTGATGGGGAATCCTTGGTACAGACATCTGTAAGAAGTTTTTCTCTGGAAACTTTTCCATCAGCCAAACCTCTGCTTACATTTGCTTGCATCATTCCTGATTTTGGTAAAACATTCTTCATTGTTACCATTTCAACTGCTGCTGCTTCTTGTCTAAAACTTTTTGAAGTATGTCCTTTATTGGCACTAGACTCCTGTGATGAGGTTTGGGTTGTGGAGACTTGAGCAGCAGATTCAGTTTTGTCCGAGTTTGCAGCAGAGAGTGTTGTAAACTTCTGAACTACTACATCTGCATTATCTAAGACTACCTTACCTTCCTTAACATCTGAGGTTTTACAAACAGCCTCTGCATGTAATGGATGTCTGGGTACACAGTCTTGCACCAAACCTGTAGGTTCACCTTTGTTCCTGTTTGCAAATGATGACACATCTTCCTTTTCAGAAGTTTCAGAATCTGCAGTCGGGGCTGCAAGGTTGCATGCATCTTCGGAATCTGAATCAGCTTCCAAACAACGCTGTAATTCCTCCAGTTCTGCCAACAGTGACATGCTGACAACCTTGATTCTGCTTCAATTCAAATACAAGACTGACAGGAGGCAGTTTTCTTTCATTGTGATGTCAGAATGAGCACACTGTCCTGCAGCACTGTGAAAAACAAATCTCATGTAAGTTTTGAGGTCTTCAAAGCAAAGACTCTTCACATTGTAATCTCCCAGCTCTTGTAACCCTGTGTAGTCTGGTAGGTCAGAAGAACAAGCTGCCTCTGTTCTCAGAGTCTCGACAGCCAGACTACACAGGATCACAAGAATGGTACTTGCATACTGATGGGTGACCCCTGCAGATTAAATAAGCACCATGTTGTCTACCAGTTCGCACTGTCAACCAAAAATGCTTATTTTTTAAGAAAATAAAACCAAGAGCCGAAGCTTGTGAACTTGTCTGGAGACAAACTGTAAGGCAAGGTTATGAACTTTGTTTTTACAAATAAAATTCTAAGGTTGGCAGTCACTAATGTGGCGGATAACACTGCAGTAAGTTTTACAGTTACTTGGATCACCCATCAATATGTGAGTACATCCAGAACTATTAACACATTTTTTCATCAATTTACTGTCAAATTTAACCAGTTTGCTTGATTCACTGGTTTCAGTATTCTCACTCAGTCTTCAGCAATTACATATATTACATCATTTATTTTAAAGTTCATCCACATACCAGATCTTGGAGCAAAGTGGAAACATCAGGTATATTAAGCAAGTTGTTTCCCTTTCATTTTATTACGTTCATTCCACGACATCTAAACGAAGATTCATACACACTCAACACTCGATTATCTGGGATAATGGTGGGGATGATAATCATGATTAATCGAAAACCCAGTTAAGACAAATTTTATTAAAAGCAGTACTGTAATACTGTACCTTCATAGTACTACAGGTCTACCTGTATTTAAATTTATTCAACCTCATTTTTATGTAATCTCAAGGCCTGTTTAATACTTGTTTTTACATTACACTGACGTATGAATTAGTTATTTCAATCACAGTGTTCATGAACATCCAATACATTTTATGAATATTCACACTTAACACTTAAAAAAAATATAATATTGTCGCTTGCTTTTTCCTTTTTACAGATATCCGTACGAAGCCTACGTAATATTAGCTTGTCATTTAATAAACTGTTCTCTTCACTCTCAAGATAGTCTAGTAAGGATTCCAAATGATTAAGAGCAGCACCATGTGATATTTTCTTACTAGCAGCACTGTCCACCTCTTCCTCATTCTCACTTTCTTCCCGCTCTTCTGGCTACACCCCCACTGAACTTACGGTTTTGTCACTGCTTAACATTTTGAAGCCCGGCTGACATGAGTTTCTGTTGAATACTTAACACAACACGCTTCCTTTTACACCCTGACATTTTGCTAACACACTTGAAGATCGATACAAAGAGACTAACTGGGTCGGTGTATCTGTCGTTGAAACTTTCCACAAATCCTTGCATTCTTTCACCCTTACCCTAGAACATTGTGTTAGCATAACGGGACCAAAAAATGCAGAGCTCGGTTCACACTAGTGCGAAAATAGTGTTACAACTCACCATGTGAAACAAAAGTGAATGAATATTAAACAACATATAAGCCTCAAGAAAGCCCCGGTAAAGCCGCAAACTGGTTTATCCACCCCCGGATAATCGAGAGTTGGGTGTAATAACTTTCAGCAACAGAAATCAGTTGCTCAGACCCTTGGGGGAACATGGCCAAATAGTCAGAGAGAGTCTGAACACACAATCTCCATAAACGTGTAATGATCTTGTCTATATTACTGTAACCCACACAAACCATTACAGACTGCCTTGGTGGCTGAAACATCCCTAATCAACACAAGGAATTACTGAGGTTTTGCACTTTTTCCATTGTCTGGAATTCTAGGTAACAGACGACACAATGTCTCAGAAACTGCATCTGTTTCCGTCTTCAGGTGAGAAAGGAAGACACCTATACAGTCGGTCTCATCTGAAGATGGAAACAGATCCAGTATCTGAAATATCGTGTACTCTATTACCTAGAATTTCAGATAATGGAAAAGTCCAAAATCCCAGTGTCATCCACCATCATCAGAACCCTTTAGAATCTACTTCCCTATCAACTGTGCCTAAAACGTCTCTGAGGGTGCATCATCTTCATCAGACAGTGGCACACAGGACATTTCACCATAGGAAACGTACCAGATTCTACTTTCACATGTGATGGAAACCAGAATCATCACACCAGAGAACTGACTAAACTCATGGGAATTTTCTTCCATAAGCCTGCCACCTCAAGGTATGACATACAGGAAAACTGTTTTAGGCACATTATATCATTACCACAGGGGCACGCGGCAGCATAGTTGGCTGAGGCACTATGCTACAAGCTGGAAGGTCATGTGTTCAATTCCTGATGAGGTCACTGGATTTTTCAATTTACCTAATCCTTCCAGCCCGCACTAAGCGCTGGTGTTGACTTAGCCTCTAACAGAAATGAGTACCATGAATCTTCCCAGGGGTAAAAGGAAGCCAGTGTGTAAGGCTGCCAACCTCACTGTGAGCCAAGGGTCCAGAAAATGTGGCAGCCTTGATGTCTCACAACCCTATGTGTCTCCAAAGCCTATCACAGGGATAGCTTTACCTTTATTCTACCACTACGATTATTGTCCTACCTAAATGATTCACAGAAGCATTCATACTTTACTCACAACAGCCAACAAATAAATTCAACAAAGGGAAGTTTCATAATTTTTACCCTTCACTGAATATTATTCAGATATCAAATCAAGATGGATGTAGAGAATAAAAATAAAAGTAAATGCATCACTTGCGGGACTTAGGCCAAAATGTAAAAACTATGTATATTAGAATCATCTAGCTCGGGACAGGGTCCATTAGTGGGGTTCTGTGAACAAATTAATGAATTCTTGGCTTCTATAAATGGAAGGGAATTTATTGACTTGCTGTGCTAATATTAACTTCTCAAAATAATAATAATAATAATAATAATAATAAGGGGCCAAGGGGAAGAAGAGGCACACATCCTCTCCGACCCCAGGGATATAGATGCGAATATATAGCCTCTCTATACTCAAGACCATCCATGCGTGATGAAGAATCACACCCTACAAGAGGTAGCCCCGTTGAACATCTTAACAGAACATGGCGGATCTAGAGGAGTAAACCTCGAAAAAAAAAATCCCCTAGCCCAAAGTGTACACTACCGTGCTGATGGACTACAGGAGCACCTGCGGCGGAGGGTGAGAAGCCATAAACGGTGAACTCCAAGGAGCGGCGATCCTTGGTTACAAGCAGCCTTACTGCGGCAGGCAGGGCAATACCGCAGCGGAAAGAATAATTCCCTAGCTACTCGTGGGACAGCGATGGAAAAAAATGCAAATGAATATATGTACAAAGGCAGAAGGAGTAGAGTGCAATCCTCTAACGATCAACAAGGAGAAAGGTAACCACAAAGAGGAAACTCAACGTGGACCACCTACAAAACAACCCAACGTCGGGGAACCAAACAACAAAGACAAAGCTAATATACGGACCCAATGGAACAAAGAGGAAATGAAGGAAGTTGTGTGGTGTTTCCTGGAAAACAAGCAAAAGAAAACTTGCATATTTATAGATGTATTAGTACCATTGGATAGGCATGTAGTACAAAAAGCAGAGAAGAAATTAAAATATAAAAATTTAAGTATCAAAATTCAGCGAATGTGGAACATGAAATGTTTTGTGATACCAGTAATTACTGGAGCCACGGGTACAGTTACGAGAGGGTTGAGAAAATATTTGGAACTAATTCCTGGTAAGCACTCCATAGATTCACTGCAAAAAAACAGCTATCCTGGGAACATCATACATACTACGGAAAGTGCTACAGTGCGAAGCTTGAAGCCTGAGTGGTGAGGTGCATCACTGGTTCGAGAAAAGGAATACCAGGAAATAAACCTGTGACAAGAGATGATGATGATGATAATAATAATAATAATAATAATAGATAAAGGCTGTTACCAAATGTCACAGTCAAGTCATATTCAGGATATCCTGTGTTCAAATCCTGGCCCTCAGACAAGTTACCCTGACAGAGGGTATTAACCTCTCACAGCAAATGTCAGGATCATACCTATAATTGGCCACAACCACTTCCTTCCACATTCTTTCCAATTCATTATTTATTGGCTGACTTATCATTTCATGCTATATACTTTGAGATAAATACAGACATTGTTGGATCTGTTCTCACACTGCAATGATTATGAACAGTATGGTCCTCTGAACTGTAATGCATGTAGTTTGAAGACAGCCTGATGTCTTGGAGGAATATAGTGTTCCCGCTTCAGGGTTGAAGAGTAAGCCAGGCAAGAAACTGGTAAAGCAGGCAGCTGTCACCTGCTTCTGCTGGCTTCTTCTCTGGCCTACACTGGACTCTCTCAAAACTACACAGCATTATAATCTAGACCACCACCACATTTGTCAAAGAAGACACTGATCCATGGACTTAGCACAAATGTTCTATCATTCCTAACTTGTGCCTATTCAGTGAATTTTAATATACTCGTCATTGCAAGCATGAAGCCGATCTACTTCTGAACTTCAGTGTACCTGTACACACAAAAGGAGAAGTTGCACATTACACAAAGTTGTGCAGCCTGAACAAAACATGTCTTAGTTTACTCTGTACTGCTATAACCTGAAGCTGCGTCCAACCGTACATGGGTGATCAATGAAATATGGCATATTGACTTTTATAGCCTACTTTCCTTATTTTCAGAAAATAAAAGTGGGCTTATGACATCACCTTGCTGTCTGTTTGTGTATCTGTGAATCCCCTCCTATCAACTTTTAAATTCCTCAACCAATCTTTATGAAACTTGGTTATCAATGTCATGGCACCTGAGCCCATCTCAACAGAGTACTTCATAAATCGGTCCCATCAGTCTGTGTATCCCAGCTATCATTCCTTGGTAAGAACATTACCACAGCAACAAATACATGCAATGTAGTTCATGCCATATCAAAGGAAAGTAGGTTAGTTTTCCCGGAACTTCCTGTTTAAATTGCATTTAGGGGTTAAAGTTACATTAAATTTCGGGTCTTTATGTCAACGTCAACCTACAGTTTCAGAATGCAAGATACAAATAATGGATCACATTTACTCTGGTCTTTCACATTGGCACAACATTCCATCATAACAACTCACTTATTGCGCAGGTCAAAATGTGATTCTCCTTATACGGATTTTCACAGTTAAAACATTTTCTGTGTACTGCTGGGTTTGGATTTGGTAATATTGCATGAGCACTTTGTGAGTTGGATACTGACGACATGGTACTCGAACAATTACACAAAACTGATCACCTTAAATGTCATATGCAACATACATATTTTACATTAACTTGACAACATTATTAACCTGCTTTAATACACGTCTTCCCTCCTCAAAAGCAACCCACGCATCAAATGGCTTCGTAACCACACTGTTCAAGCACAACTGAGAAATGAGGTATTAAAGGGTCGGTGACAACGAACTGTTAAACAACAACCTAACCAATTTACTAAAGTTACTAACATATTATGTGAAACAAACCGTATTATACGTTTCTTAAGGCTTTCAACAATAGTATAAAATGGCTTCAAATGGCTTCATACACTACTATGGTCAGGCACAGCGGATGCACACGAAAACAAACCGCTCTTTTCCAGACTCCAATATATTTAAATCATACATCATTACGTCCTTTCACCTAAGCCCTGGTCTTCATAAATACTTACACCAAGCATACTGTCATCAGTAACGTTTTACAGACCCAAAAACTACACAATAACCACCAGTATTGCAAATCTATTTCAGCGCCTACTTTGTCAAAACAAACTGACATTCATAGACGTTCATCGACCACAGAAAATATTCAGTACACACGCAAACGATAACACAACGACGCTTCAAATCGATCTTATTTCTAATCTATCGTGAGTTACTACTAATATTCATTTTAGGTAGCAACTACTTTTACTTGCATACTACCTTACTAATTTTTAGTTGCAAGCTGTTGAAAGTCTCCTATTGCATACAAGTGAAGAAAAACTTACCCTTTATCCATTTATCAATTCTTCTGCCGCCACTGTGTGAATGCGTAGCATAGTTAATAGATGGCGCAATTTCCGCTGTGTACATATGTGAATGTGTTTCTGATGCTCGGCGTTCGTTTTTCACCGTAAATAATTTTATTCAACAAATAAATATTTTATCCCGCATATTTTTTCTAAGTTGTATATGTGTCCTATACCAATTTTGAAAGTACTGAATTCCTTCCTAAGTGATTTTAGCCATAATGTTAAACCGGCAGTGCACGGGTACCACCATAAAATATGTAAAAACATGTCTTATCACGACCCAAGCGAAAACTGTGTGTGCTCGTTATGTGATCAGTTCTGCGATGTATACCACATCACAAGATGTAAAAACAACCATAAATCACTGTGTGATTATAGCAAAGGCTAAAACCCAGAATCTATGTAATGCACATTCGTGCGCTTTTCTGTTAATAATTAAATCGCTTTCCACACCTCGTACTTCCGTGCGAACTTGAGCGTGGTCTCTACCACCGAAATGATTGTAATTGTCAATGTATTTCAGTTTTCTCTTAACTTATCATTGAAATGACTCTCCAGAAACAAGGTACTCACGGCGCTAACGGCTAAGCTCTATGTGTTTGTCTGCCTATCATCACTGGCCCCATGTACATTCAATAAAAGAGAGCAGTTTTTTTCACCTATTCAAAATGTTGTGGCAGTCTGCAAGTAGATCACCATTCCCATCCTTACTACAAGGTTGGTAACCCCTCTGTACAGGTCCCTTAATGTTCTTATTGTTCACTGCAAGATAATCAGTATTATCTTTCAGATATCCCCTTTTTATTCCTGAAATGTCAGATGATTTCATGTCTTATATTGTTGAGCTAATCCCCATTCATTTTGCTTGGACCCTGTAACCACTACAATTTGGCTTGTTTCATTTGGTCAAATAATTCTGAGCATTCATCATCAAACCATGGCTTATTCATATAGAGAAACAAGTGTTTCCAAATCTGTTTTATATGAGTATAAATATGTAGTGTAGGTGGTTGAGGCACTAAGTTACGTGCTAGAAGGCCACGGGTTTGATTCCCGATAATTGACCTAATCCTTCCAGCCTCACTATGGCCTTAGGATCGACTCAGCCTCTAACAGAATATTCCTGGGGGTAAAAGGTAGCTGGCATGTAAAACTGACAACTTCGCAACCATCTTTGAGCTGGTTGTCTAGAAAATGTGAGCCTCACAACCCTATGGGCCTCTACAGCATGATACAGGGATAGTATCTTTTTACTGATCCAAGAAAATGTTGAAAATTACAAATGTTTTTAGACAACATCCATTTGCATTACAGAATTACCAAAAATGTGTACAGAGAAACAGGCCACTTGCTTCTGTTTGTTTCTTGCTTGACTCACTCTTTTTCCTTGAAGATGAAGGCAGTACATTCCTCTGAAACATTGGGTTGTCATTGCACTACATGCCATTACAACACAGAAGACAATACTCTTCATAATCACTGCCATGACCAAAGACGACAGAGCAAGCCATTGGTCCTAACAATTAGGGTTTAATAATGGTGCTGAGAATGTTAAGATAATGACAAGTGTTTCACAAGGCAACATTAATCACTGCAGAGAATTATATAATGTCATGACCCTCGGTATGGAAAGGATGCGTTCTTGAAAAATGTACCTGTATTGTAAACTGCATATTTCCACTGACTCCTATGTTATTAGGATTAGGATTGGTGCAATTAGAAAATCCACTGACCTAATTGGGAATCAAACCCATCACATTCTGGCTTGTAACATGGTGCCACAACCAACTACGCTACAGCTTCCCCCGTATAAAATAGATACAATTCCCAAAGAAGACAAGTGAAGAGGAGGTGAGAATACAGATTTCAGGTCAGGACTGGTGGGGGGGGGGTTGTAAAGGGGATGCTAAAACGTAACGGTAAGTAAAGTAAAAAAGTAAAGGTATCCCTTTAACTGGCCGTGGAGGCCCATAGGGTTGTGAGATATGTTGTCAGCCTTACGTGCCAGCCACCCTTTACCCCCAAGAATATTCCTGGTACTCATTTCTGTTAGAGGCTGAGTTGACCCCATGGCCATAGTGCGGCTGGAAGGATTAGGTCAACTGAAAATCCAATGACCTCATCAGGACTTGAACCCATGACCTTCTGGCTTGTAGCATAATGCCTCAACAAACTATGCTACTGCATGCCCCCAAGACATAATGGTATGTAACAGAAATAAAATTCCAGATAATATTAAAATGTCTTTAGAATTTATTATATCAACATCAGCATATCACTTTATTACTGGGACAAATGTTATTTAAAAAAAGAGGTACTACTAAGAATTATGGCAATGCTGTCCAAGGACAACTGTGACAGCCACAACCCAAAAATAAAATATTAGTTCATGATAAAGCAGTAAAAAATGAGGACTCAAGTCTTGTTTATTCTGGGTTGTGGCTATGTCTGTATAAGCACCAAGTCATTCTCCCTTGCTCTTCGTCTCAGTCGCTAGTAGAAATCAGAGTCCGAGCTGTGGTGGGAGAGATTCGTCTGATCTCCAGCAGCCTTCATCTCTGGTGATGTCACATTATTGTACATGGAATAGTCAGTCGATGACAGAGGATGCAGCTGCAGCAGTTGCGTCAGTGTCGGACGTTTCTTGAGACCTGCTCCAAACAAAACATTCTTTGCACTTAAAAAGAAGGTGAATACTTAAACAATGAGTAGTGTTTGTTCATCCGGGAGTTTCATTCTCCAATCTGCACACAGATTTAACTACATTTTGTATATTCTTAGTAAATCATTTTCCGGGTTGTATTATCATCATCAGACAGTAACACATATTGTTACATTGTTCATTAGAAACCTACCCCACTCTATACGGCCATTCATTTGGAGGAGGACCACAGTAAATAATAATTATAAATCATGCAATAATTTAATGATGAAAATGTAACTTGGCAAGTACATGCTTCCATCAATGACAATTACTTTCCCTCTGCCTGGAGGCACAGGCTGATTTGGCATTCTATGTTCACAAACGTTGCCGCTGCACGGTGCTTGGAACCACAGACTGAAGGAAACTGTGTGAATTTGGGAAGCATGTGCCAAGCCAGTGTTGCCAAGCTAAATTTTCATTGGTAAATTACTGTTGTTTATAATTATTAATTTGGGACCTCCTCCAAGTAAATCACCCAGCATGTTCAACATACAATGGGAACAAGAATCACCATACCAGAGGCCTCGCTGTACACGCAGGACTTTCCATCCATGAGGTTGCCTGCTTGAGGTACAATGTAGCATCACAGGTGTTTCTGATAGACAGTAGGGAAGATCTATGGGAACCCTGCTAGATTAATTTTATTTCAGCACATGTCGATCAGCCACTGTCCTTACATTATGCTAAACTCGAACTTCATGAAATTTGAAGATTACAGGCTTTTGGGATGTGACACCATGTAGCATGGTAGATCACTACCAACATTTTGAAAAAACCTAATGCCTCCTCCTTCAAGCGCCTTTCACCTTGAAGATGGAGGAATCAGGTTCCTCTGAAACGTTGATACCTTTCTAACAGACTGCATGGTGTCACATTCCAGAAGACAGTAATCTTAATATTCATCACTGTGAGAGCCTCAAATTTTACATAAGATAACTTTAGCTGCGTTATCTTGCCATACAACAATACGAATTTTAAATCTGGTCCTATGGGATTGGCAGCCATACTACAATTCTAGGGGAATGATTTATTGTCTGGAAATAAGGTGAAGGTACAGCTATGCCTGTAAGAGGCCATGGAAGCCCACAGGGTTGTGAGATAATGATGCTCCCACATTTTCTAGACAATTCACTCACAAATGGTGGTGAGGTTGTCAGCATTTTGCACCAGCCATCCTTTACCCCCAGGAAGATTCCTGTTACTCATTTCTGTTAGAGGCTGAGTTGACCCCAGGGCCACAGTGCAGATGGAAGTATTAGGTCAACTGAAAAATCCACCTCATCAGGACTTGAACATGTGCCCTTCTGGCTTGTAGCATAGTGCCTCAACCAGGTGCCAGGTTCCCCACTGTCTGGGAATAAGGGATTTTAAATCTTCAGGTTCTACAGAGCTGGTGACCACATTTTAACTTAAGAGGTAAAGGTACGAGTGGTAAAAAATGCAATGCTTAACACCATTACAATAATGCGTCTCGTAAAGGTTAAAGGTATAAGACGAAGACAAGAGAGTTACACAAATAAAATCAGAGCCTAGAAGACCACACTATGTTGGGTGGGTCCTTGCCACCATGGCATGGTGCATCCTCAGGTTGTGGACAGAGCAGACGGCCTCCAGATATGGAGGGTGGCTGCAAATATACTGAATAAGCAGTCGTGGACAGCGACAAGGGGTGGTCCTCCAGCTTGCGAGTTGGATGTAGGGCTAACAACTCACCATATAAAAAAAAGCTTACAAAATGTCACAAAGGTCCTTAGACCTGGATGGATTCTTTGGATAACGACCTAAGCTAAGGAAACTGAAGCATGTAGCATGAATGGGGAAGAAGAGGAATGCATATAGGATATTGGAGGGAAAACCAGAAGGAAAGAGACCACTAGGATGACCAAGACACTGGTGGTTGGATAATATCAAAACAGATCTTAAGAGAGATAGGATGGGGTGGTGTGGACTGAATTGATCTGGCTCAGGATAGGGACCAGTAGAGGGCTCTTGTGAACACGGTAATGAGCCTTTGGGTTCCATAAAATGCTGGGAAGTCACTGAGTAGCTCCACAATTGGCGGGTTCTCAATAAGGGCTCAGCTCCATGAAGTCAGAGGACTACAAACACACAGCTTCATTTTCCCTGTGCTTAATTAAGCAGAATGCCATGAAGATATATGGAACAGTGGATATGTAGCTCCATGCATTCTTAACCTCACCATTAGATGAAGATGAGTGGCCAGCTTCATGCTCCAGCAACTTTACCCCCAGTGCCCACTGGATGGGAGGCTGGGTGGTCCTCACAGCCAGTCTGCACACTGCGGGGAAAGGCAAATCACTACACCTGCTGGAAATCGAACCGTGATTCCCCAGCTGTCCAACGCATAGCCTAGTCACTATACTGACTGATCTACAATGACTACATTGTGGTTACTTTGTGTTGTTGCTTGCACCTTTTTGGAAGTTGTTTGGTTGTTGTGCCAGCAGCGTGACTGAGGGGTACATAGAGAGAATGATGGCAAGACATTCAGCCACATTTGGATCTGGGGCACAGGCCAGAGCAGGTGTCATTCCATTGCAGTCCACAGCAAGCACAGACGCACCCTTCTCCAGAAGCAAGCGCGTCACAGCAACCATACCATGTCGTGAAGATAGGTGCAGTGGTCTGAAACAGGGACATGCATCCACTACATCATATTTTGCCAAACACAACGTACTGTCCATTCTCAACAGAATGTGCAATGGATCTGACTGAGTCCAGTAACTGAGCTGAGGATAGTTATAAAAGGTCCTTTGTTATGGCATGTCAACTTCCCTCCAACAAGCCAGGTCTAACAACAGTCTGTAGTGCTGTATGTGGATACCAGCGTTTCAGAGGAACATTGTGCCTCCATCTTCAGGATAAACGTGAGTTGTGCAAGAGTGCAGTCAAGTTACCCAGGCAGGTTGCAAGGAAGGTAGCCATTCATAACCACAAAAAGAGGGAGGGGAGATAGAGCCCAGTCTGGGCCAATAGGAATACTGAACAGGAAGTACTGATAAATGGCCCTTATTACAGACCAGAGGAGGAATGTGGAATTATGTGATTAAAGACACTTGCCAGTGTCCCTACAGAAGATAGTGAGACATGAGATAACAGCCATAAGCTCTGAGCAGTGAAGTATCATCTCAGGAGAAAGGAACTATCCAGTCCATGGTGCAAAGCTCCTTTCTTTCCTTTGCAGAGCAGATAACAGACTTTTATGACTTGCTCCCTCTTTGTGCTGCTAGTGTGGGGCTCAGAATCTATCAGTCTGCCTATGAGCTGGCCCCTGCGTCCGGTTTCTTCCAGCAAGGCTGTAATTGGGCAGGACATGATGACCCAGGCTGACGCTATGTTCCATCACTGACTTCTGCAGGTGTGACAGTGGTGGTCATTCACCCTGATCTCTACTGAATGATTGATTTACCCAATATACATCCTCCGACACTCACAGGGAATGCTTGTATGCGCCTGGTGTTCTCAGGCCCAGGTCATCCTCCACACAAATTTATAATGTGTACAACTCTTTCTAAAAACATCTATTGAAAATCTGACCGAGCCTTACAATTACCCAAATAAAACTCTGTTACATATTCTGATAAAAGCTGTCACAGTCTTTATTTACTGATATCTGTTTGAATTCATGAGGTATTTTGAGAAGAAAAGGTACACAGCAGATCCCTTAGGACCAAGAAATATGAACTTCTTAATCATGAAAATGTCTTAAAAAGATGGTCTTCAAAATGCTCACACATTAATCATATCTCTTACAGAAAACTAATGCAATAAACATTATACCATTACATTCAATAACAAATACACTGCATGTTCCTGCTGCCATGGTTAAAACTGAACATCTGTTTGGAAACATTATTCTTCTTTCAGGAACACATCTAGTGTCATTTGTTTTCCTTGTCTTTCATACAAATCTTCCAGTTCTCAGGGGTTTCCAATGAATGCCCCTGATGTGTCAGGAATGCCACTTAGCAAGTTGTGGTACATATCCAATGGTCTGCTTCAGCACACTTCGAAACTGGTTCGTGTACTGTGGCCTCCTCTTCCCCATCCTCAGTTTCTGTATCGTCACCTTGAAAATAAGGTCATCAATTTCCTGAACTGCACAAAGAAGAAGATTGACATCAGCCTCTACAGTCTCCTCAGATATGAATCTCTGAACATCTTCCCATATACAAGGACATATTTCTGAGTTGTCATCTTCTTCATTGCGAGGTTCTGACATTTCACAGAATCTGGCCTTCCATCATAATTTTCAATCGTTTCCTAACTGACGGCATTCCATGATAATGCAAGCATACACATGGCATCAAACAAAGATCCTTTGTAGCATTCTCTATACAACAAGGACTAGTGGTTCAGTTGTTGTTTAGTCAGTTGAGAGTTGCAGGTGTAAGAAGTGAGAAGCTGGTAGTTCAGGCCAGAGAAATAACGTGTTCCCAGAGCTGTTCCCTACCAACAGCCATTGTACTGTTGCCTCTTTACACAGCTGTTACTTGGCAATGGGTCTGCATGTCACAATACATAACCTTGCACACAAAGACCATGCTACCAGCTGGCCACATGGAGGTCAGAAAGTCACTGCTAATTCCATTCTTCTGCCACTACTGAGCAAAACTGAGCACTGCAGCATATCTGATTCATGTAAGCATCATGTGTAAAATGTTCACCACATGTCCTTATATCTTTACACTGGAAACATTTTAAACAGGATATAAATACATTATTCTTACAGCATTATATTTGGGAACCAATGACCTTAACTTTTTAGGTAGGAAACCTTTTTAAATGGGATCTTCTCAAGCAGGGTCCACTCTGCATTGTACTCAGATAAATACAGTAACATTAAAAATCCTATAGTGATGAATATGTGAAGCAACCCATAACACATCAGCTAGGGGTTGCTGCATCTGAAGAGACAGGCTTGTAGTACAGTAGTTCTCTCAACAGGTAATACCAAGCATGTCAAGACTAGTGATTGGAGGAAAGAACAGGGTTTCACATGATCTATGCCTGTCAACTGACAGTCATTTGAGGAAGTACTGTGGGATTTTCTACGCAACTGCATTTACTCTCAAGGAGCTTTGGTGTTCTTAGCAGGTCTGAACACAGCCATTATATAACTGAATTCAATTGCCATGTTCACCATCTGGTTACATCAAGAAATGGTGAATACCCACTGGATCATTTGTACACATACGTGCGCAGTTCCTTGTTGGTCATGTTGACAACCTCTACATCATCTGTCCTCTGAAGTAAGAGGAGGGCTGAGCGATTGTGTTTACGTTGGCAAGCATGATGAAGGGCGGTGTTGCCCTGCAGGTCACAAGCCTTGATGTTTGCCTTCCAGTCCAGGAGCAACTCTACAACATGGAATATGTGGCACATACCAAACTGTTTCAAAGATTTAACTTGTTATAGCTACATAAGATGGACATACAACAGAAATAAACCAGATTTAACAGCACAAGGGTTCAGGTTCTCAAGGCAATGATCTCCAAAGGAGTGATGCTGTTTACTAAGGCAGTCAGGTACCACTGTTTCAGAGGAAAATATCAACTCCATTGTCTCTGAAGACAGAAGCAGTACATGTTCCTCTGAATTATGGGTACCTACCTACTGAACTATATGGTGTCACATCCCAAGAAACCATTGTCTCAGTGTGTATCAAATGCAAGGAAAAGGCAAAGTTCAGGAAGAATACGTACTAATCCAACATCCCTTTATTAAAAGCAAAATGTAGGCTTAGAAAATGAAACTTGCTATGAAAATTGTCACCGAAGGCCACATGAAGCAATGCCTTTCGTGGTACCCAAAGGTTCATTCCCATATAGACAACAGCTTGCTTGAAGCAATGCCTTCCATGGTACCCAAAGGTTCATTACCATATAGACAACAGCCTGCTTGAAGCAATGCCTTTCATGGTACCAAAGGTTCATTGCCATATAGACAACAACCTGCTGCTGGCCCCTACCCTAAACCAAATTAATACAGTCAATACTCTTCCTCTCTGTCTGTCTAAGATCCATTTAATATTATTCACCAATCTATGCCTAGTCTTCAACTGGTTCCTGTCCTTCAGGTTTTCCTACCAAAACTTTGTATGCATTTCTCATCTCTCCTACACATGCTACATCCTCTGCTCATTTTATTCTCCCTGCTTTGATCATCCTAATAATATGTGGTGCTCAGTATGAATTATAAGCTCCACATTATGCAACTCTCTCCATCTTGTTAGGCTCCAATATACCCCTCAGCACCCTGCTCTTCCCATAATGTCAGGGACCAAGATTCCCACCCATAATGTGAGTGCTGGCAGAAGTAAAACACAAACATTCAGTACAATGAAACAACTCTTTGAGTCCCTGGTGATAGTGATCCTTGTATTGCCACAACCTGTGTTCTGATACGAAGTACCAGTATTTCTTCCGCCTGAGGTTCTAGAGCACCTAGTGGCATCATCGCACTACACAGGACTTGCTCAGAGGGTTCTGAGTTTGATCCATGGTCAGAATGTGTGCCAGTTTTTCTGCTTACAAACTGAATTTCATCTCAACGCAAGACAAAACTTGGAATGCAAAGACTGCCAGCACCCCACTGTGTTTCAGTGCTGTGCAGCTGTGGGTCCCTCCGACAGCCACCACTCTCATGATCACCCTGACCCTAGGGCTGCCCCCACAACAGAAACAGATTCTACGCCCTTACCTAGGTGGACAGGGGGTCTATTCTATAATGCTGTCAGCACCCAGAGTAAACAGTGCTGAACGGTAGGCTGACTGATGACAAATTGGAAACGATCTGGAAGGGAGTCATCACAGCCCAGCTGAGGTACTAATCCCAGCATCTGCTTGAAGTAACTGTGGAAAACTATAGAAAACCTCAGTAGGTATAGCTGGTGTCCCAGCCAGGATTTGAACTGAACACCTAAATATAAGCATACAGTGTCACTCCCAAAACCAACTCACTTCAGTACCATACCTGGAGGCACTACAAACCATTCATTTAGGATTTTCCTCAATCTGATCTTAAATCCACTGGATGTCAAGGAAGCATTATGTGTATGCTGTCCATGCTTTCCCAGTAACACTCTGAGGCACTCACCAATAGCATTGCACTGTCCACTGTAGGCGGCCACAAGGAGCGAAGTCTTGCCGGTAACATCCCTGTCCTCCACACTGGCACCACTGCTAAGCAGCAAGTGCATGCAGTCTACGTTATTGTGGAATGCAGCTACGTGGAGGGGCGTGCGTCCCCGGTGGTCCCTCAAGTTTACGATTGATGGCCCGAAGTGTCTGATCAGCAGCTCCAAGCACTGTTCACTGCCTTGGAAGCTGGAAGGATGAGGGTGTGAAATTCTGGATAAGATGCTACTACAGTTCCTTAGTAATGGATGATTTTAAGAAAACATCATTGCATGCACAGAGCAGCAACATGAGGTATGAATATCTCATGCCTGTGACTGGGAAGGTTATGTGACGATGCTTACTCTGGAAGATAGCTATCGTTTCAGATGCACAGGCTGTCTCCATCTTCAGGGTAGGAAAGTAAGCCAAGCATGGGCAATGGGAAATGGAGGAACATGAGAATGGTCTGTTAAAGGGCCCATATTCTTTACACTGTTCTCTTTACTCCTACCATTTCATTCAGTTCTTTGAATGCAGTCCTCCATGTCCCATTTTCTTCATGCTTTCACACTTGGCTTATTCCATCTTGAAGCTGGAGCCAGAAGGTTTCTCCAAAACACTGGTACCAACATCATATCCCAGCAGACAGTAATTTTCATTCATCACATATCATAAGCTATCAAGCTTTAATACTACTGCCATTTCAGTAATACTAGGTGATTTCTAAAGGCATCACACTCATACAGAATTCAATTAACTGCCTAGAGGAATGTTAACTATGTTTGAAGTCACATTTACAGCTTAAACTGGGAGCATCTGCACATCTCCTGCAAATGATGAGCTACTTACGGATTGCTCCTGCACTTGCCAAGGCATGCGCAAACAAAGGAAACACAACACATCAAGTGTAAGCTGCAACAACTTCTGCATTTCTCCTCCTCACATGAAACAGCATTTAGTTTGAAGAATGCCATCTTCTGGGATATGGTACCACGTAGATATTGTATAAGTCGACGTTTCGGAGGAACACATCACCATCTTCAGGGTTAAAAAAGAAAAGAAAGAAAAAATCCATGAGCAAGGAACCAGCATGAACTGGTGGCTGCAGTTCATGGATGTTTTCTTTTTTTCTTGCCCTGAAGATGGAGGTGGTATGTTCGTCTGAAATGTCAGTTTACACAATATCTACAGTGCCACATCTCAGAAGATGGCATTCTTCATAGTCATCACCATGAAAACCTCAAATCGTACATAGTATTTAGTTGGTTTACATGACATGAGTATGGGATTTAATGTATTTAAGGATCATGTTTCAGCTTGGCCATCAAGATTAAAACCCAAACACAAAAGATTGGAAAGATGATAAAACAGAGCATAAAAAAACTTCCCTCACTTTGCAACCGGCCAATTACAGGGTCAGAGATAAAGCTCCACAATGAGGATGTGATAAGGGTGACTGCACACCTCAGGGGGCAGTGACAGGTGAATATGGAACAGTGGAATGATGACAATGATGACTGGCAGGGGAAAGCAATGAGACTCAAGAGGAGAAACCTGCTCTGGTGACACTTTATCTGTCATGAACCTCATATGAGTTCACTTGGGACTTAAGCCAGTGAGGCACCAGCACCTAATTTCCCAAGCTACCTCAATCCAGTAACTAACAAGCTTTATGTTACACTTCTGTTTTATGTTAACACATTTGCTGGCAATCCCAGCAGTCAACTTCATGACTGCATACATATCTGGCTAAGGTTGGCACATGGGACAATTCAGGGTGAGTTTTGAATAATTATATCTCGAACACATGGCAGCAAAATCCTATTCTTTCTTGATGATCACTCTTGGAAACTGCCGAACTGGTACATGCAACAATGTTTCTGATTACAGCAGGAAGAAATCATTGCTTATGGTACCAAAGTGTGAGGTTTCTATAGGATGACCCAGTCACTGTGGCAACAAATTAAATGCCTGGCAGTGAATCTGTTAAACCCATTATTCATAAACAAATGCTACTGTTGGTTTTAACTTTACTGCAGTGTCAGTAACAATATGATGTAGCCTTCAGTGGTGGGCAAATGTGAGACAGGACAGTGGGAACAGCTGTGCAAGTAAAGAGGGATGAAGAACTCAGCACAAGGGTAAAAAATGATTGGGGAACCTTGGTTCACAAGATTAACGTTGAAAACATCGGTTGATTTCATCTAATTCATAAGTATCTTTGGGCATGTTATCCACATTTAAAAATGTTGGATAAGGTTGCAGCATCGTTTGGTAGACAATGTTCTGGTAAACACTGCCAGGAAGCTGGGATATCAACAAACAAGCAGAAGTCCGTTTGCTAGGCAGCAGCTCGCTAAAATTCATTCTCATGTCAACAAAGATAAAAAAAAGGTTTCTATGGATGTGAGGCATCTTTGGATTTCCACTACAATGGATGCAAGAGACCAATAGTTTCTATTTGGTCCTCCTGAACTTATAAAAGAAACTTCATTCATGAATTCAATTCATTCATTCATAATAAAATTCAGAAGGCAGTTAAGCAGTTGAATACTGAGCTGCGAAGTGTTAACCAGGTAAGATTTGTTACCGAGCAATGACTAGCAAGCAGACATTGAAGACTTTATTTGTGTGCTATAGTTACAGCAATCTATATAGCAAATAAGTTTTTATGTGTTTCTCTACATTCACGCTGATGTTTGGCATGGAACTTTTTTCATTTGGGTACATTATTACAATTATCTTCTTTTAACCACTTCCTTTTCCTGCACTCTCTCATATATGCAGCATGACCATTACCAGCAGACACCTTATCGGTGCCTGACGTCATACGCTGGCAGCTTGCCTATAGTATCGCGTCATCCACTAAACAGTGGAATTAAATTAGCTGTATTTGTTATAAAGAAATGGCCATAACTGTAAGAGATGCAACAAAATGGACTGCATTTTTCAGAAGCTCGCACTTACTAACGGATTTCACTCGCAATATGTACAGATCCATCTACGTGCTTCGCTGTGCACATTTCCAAGGTAACGAAGTCAATGACACACTTCGGTTGTATAATGAATGTATAAGGGGTGGGCCTTTGGCCCTTGCACCGCGACCTACAGTGGTCTGTTGTGCTTATAGACTTTGGTTACTTAGTACTGAAGATATCAATAATTACAAATTGACACAATTTCTGTTACTTACATTTTCATCCCATTTGCACCCTCGTATAATAACGTTTTCAGCATTACCAGTGGTCAAGTGGGTGGTTGAGTGAATGAGCTCTGTTTTATGATTTCTGCTTTCCATCTTTTGTGAAATGTGTTATGTTCAACATGTGAAACAGGTTCGCACTTTGCAATTCTCTTTAATCATACATAAGAATTCCAACTTTCCCATTTGTTTCCAATTTCCCGCTGCAGACCTAACACACAGTGCCCAAGGGCATTATGAAATTCATTGTGTACTCTTGCAATAAGCACAGGAGCCACAGTTGTTAAAGCACTGTGCAAGTGTTGCAGCAGAGTTTTTAACATGATTCAAACCTCATTCCCAGTCTTTCTTTCAGCTACATAAGTAAACTTTCACTTCTTAATTTCACTGTTATATAGAAAGAACAGGAACCTCTACTTGTAGTACATCTGAACTTGCCTCACCTAACAACTGCAACTATGTACACACTTCTCCATTCCATCTGGACTGTGTGTACTCACTCCGCAATACACTCGCCTGCTTACGCTACTTACATTCTACGGCACCATTGCAACACACACAGACACTCTCAAATCGAATATCTGAAGCTGCAACTATGGCAAGGCAAGGTGCTTTACAGCAAATGCAAAATTTTCAATATGCGCTGCATATATAAGACAGCACTCACACTTACACAGAACAATGAACGGGCGAGAAGAGGTTCCCCTCCATGCTCCGGACATGCTTCTGTTCCAAAAGATGCTCCACGCAGTTGGCATTACCTGAAGACAGATAGTACAACCAAACACTAGTAGTTTGGATATCATCTTGAGCTTATTCAAACACAGCATTCTTGAAACTTCATGTTTCCACCACCAGGTGAGAGGGGGGAACAGCCACCTCTGTTTGGCCCATCAGCAGGAGCTCGTCTTGCTCACTGAACCTGAGTTTTGCAAACACAATTTTTCAGAAACTCCATCTGTTTCCATGAAGTGCAAGAATAAAAGGTTTGCATTCAGTGGTGCTTACTGGTCACATAATCAAGAGGAGCTATTTCTAACAGACACAACAGAGTGGGAACCTTTTCTCCCTTATGCCTGATGACAGAAACAGGTCTGGCCTGAGAGAAAACAAATTTAAAAAACTCAACATGCTCTAAAAAGTCCAAAATAACAACACGCCACTGTCAGCAACATTTAGACTTAGCATACTCATAACATGGCGCAACTGTTTCTATCTATACAATTTGGGTTTTAGGGTCCAAAATGTTTAGTTCTCCAGACAAAGCTAGTCCTTATCACTGTGCACTGAAACATATCAGAAGGAATGAGCTGCTTCCATATGCAGCTTCTTGTATGTGAACCCACAGAGCAGGAGCCCCTTCCATCTACCCAAAAACAGAGACAAGAGCAACTGTATGAAAAGTACTGTAGTATGTTGACCAGTTGCTAAGCAATGACTCCATAAACAACGGCTGTTGCTAGGTAACAGCCATATACGGTAACACAGGATGGTGCTCTCTACGCAGTACAAGTGATAGCCACATGATGAAACAATAGAAGAACTGTAGGAAGCTGTGTTCCTTGTGCAGTCCATGCCGAGGCTATATAATGAGCAGTTACAATTATGAGAAGGTCTTGAGACAGCAGTGAGAAGAGTAGGAGGTTGGTGTGAGATGGCCGCCAGCGCGGGAGTAAGTCTGTTGGAGCAATGGGCAAGTTGTGAGACAGTAGCTGGCCACTAAGAATGTGAACACGGAAGCTGAGGCATCTGAAGCCGCTACCAGGCGACAACTGGGGAAGATACAGCAGATTGAGAAGACTTCGTGTGTTCTGTTGAGTCTGTGAATTAGTGTCAGCATTACACTTGCTTGTACTTATGACCTGTAAGTGTTCAATAAATCCTATTACCAATCCAAGCCCCGTCTCTAGTCGCTCATACACGTGGCCATGTAACTGTCTTGACTGTAACGACATGTCATTTGGACAGCTCAACATTTCAGAAGAATATATCACCTCCATTATCAGTGCTGAAGAGTAAGCCAAACAAGAAGCCAGCAGTAGCAGGTGGCATGTTAAGGTATTTCTACTAGTCTCTTGCTTCTGTCAGTCTTTGATCCTGAAGATGGAGGCAGAATATTCCTGTGATGCTGCACTCTCTCCAATCTATGTGGCGTTACAATTCACAAGACTATACTCTTCATAGCCACTGCCATGAGAACCTCAGATGCAGCAAACCCATGAAAGCGCTGTACATCTCGTCATTAGGCTTCTGTGGCTTCAGCTTAGTGTATGACTGCAGCCATTGCAGCTTTGGGAAACACTGCAAGTGCCATCTTCAGGATTAATGACCCTGCGATGGTTGGAGGACCATCTGGTCACCAGAACATTTTTGAATGTGTTACATTTACAGTGTGGTTACTAAGCACAGCTCATCACTTCCTTTTGTGTCTATCTGATCACCAAAACTTTTTATACTGCCTGATTCACTAACCACATGGTCACTACCTATTGGATAGCACCCTGCTCTGCTGTTTCATCCAATCACAGCTTCATCTTCGACTCACCATTTGCTGTAACATTTGTACAAGACCCCCACCCCCTATAGTCATTAATCCCGGAGATGGAAACTAACATGTTTGACAAACACTGTAAAACCTTCAATATTTCATGTGGCATATTCCTAAGAGCCAAAATCATATACTTTACACCTTTTACTTATCAATACAAAGTGTCTCTCCGCTGTTCTACAATGATGACTACTGAATTGTGGGATGTGATGCCATGTAGTCTGGCAGAACATTACCAAAGTTTTGGAGGACCTGGTAACTCCAGCTTCATAGCAGAAGGCTAAACATTGAGAAAATGGTATGGTATAGGGGCAGGGAATGAATGAGTGAACCAAAAGGAGGCAGACAGAAGCCATGACCAACAGAGAAAGAAAAAATGGCCGTTTAAGGGTGCTTTGTCAAGTGGCAGAGTGTGATAAAGCAGAGATGAAGGATAAACTGAATAAAATATGGTGTACAGAAAGGATGAGGTAAGAGGCACTAATAAGGCACTGTTCTACAGGACTGTACAAGATTTGTAATTCTGTTATTTCTTCTGGCCCTGCTGACATTCTCCTCACCATTGTAGCATGCCCAATGCAGGACTGTACACCCCTGGCTATCCTGCAGTTCACTCATGTCTTCACTTGTGTTCCCCAGCAAGGTGGCAAGGCATGACAGATGGCCACAAGCGGCTGCCAAGTGCAGTGCTGACTTGCCATCACGATCCTGGAATGTGGGACTCGCCCCCCGGCCCACCAGGAGCTCCACAATCTCTTGGTGCCCATGCACCACCTGGAGGAAACCACAGTGTTAGCAACACACCACTCTCTTTACCTGTGACTTTAATTACATTATCACAGTGATGCCCACTTACAGCTCTGAAAAGGGCGGGATGCTGATCTTCGTCAACGAGATTTGTGTTGGCACCATACTTCAGCAACAATACTACGCACTCACTGTGACCTGCCGACACACCCAGCATCAGAGGCGTCCTGCAACAATGGCACAAGTACCGCTGAATTAATAATTTCAGGCACATCTGCAAACCTGTGGAGTGCCTACTCAAATCAGTGTGTGCATCTGTCCATCTGCACACACAAAACGACATGAAAATCACTGAACAGATATTCATTCAATTTGATAGTGGGGAGTATAATGAAAATTCGTTGACCAATTCCAGTTTGGTTACAATCAGACAAAAAGCTGACACTTTGCATAAGACATGCACATTTCTGTCTTATTCTCAAGCTTAACTCACACATAACTCACTAAATGTTCATCAGAACAAAAACTTTGCGGAATAAAAGCTGCAAAATAGAATAAAATAAAACATTTTATGCCCAATGCACTTCTTCCATACCTTGTATGGTTTCTGTGGTGAGTAAACAAAGGAGAGTTCATGTAGCAGAACTGTAATACTATGCCTACATTTCCAAACCTGTCTGCATTTGGATCAGTCAGACATGCACTGAACATGTCAGAAGAAGCAGACACGAACTTATTCACAATACTGTCAGTAGCTCAGGTCATATCGTATCCAAAAATAGGATGATCAGTGAAAAATGAATAGGAAAGGAAGCAGAAGGAGGCAGTTAAAGCCTAATTTAAGGTAATACTCCTCCAGCATTTGCATGGACAAAGTAAGAAAAGCCACAAGAAAACTGTCACAATAGGGAGAGTATCCAATATGACACATGAACACACATCCTCCCAAAAGTGGAATGGGTGTGTTAACCATTTGACCATGATGTTTGGTGACTACTACACATAGAAAGAGCCAGGAATGGTATGTAGATGGAAAGGGTGAAGACAGAGGACCAAAGGTAGTGTAGAATTATGCACTCACATGGTGAAGACTGAGAAGGAAACAAAGAAGACATTGGAAAGAGGATTTTGAGGCTGGTACAGGCATTAACTTGCCTAACTTGTGAAGGCGAGAAGCAGAAAAAAGGCCTCTGTTGGTCAGACTGGACCATGGCAGGTGCGACAGATCTGTTTCTTCACTGAATTGCTTCAGTAGCAGGATGCCAGTTAAGCAACAAGGCTGAACATGAGCCATGTTCAAAGTGATGGCTCGAAGAGTTGCCCATTCAGTCCGGTATCCTCCCCTCCTTCACCCCCCTCCCCCAAGGCAACTGTGCCATTACTTCCTCAGTTTATATAATCCCTTCATTCCCACATACGTGACTTTCCCCTTCATCCAGTTGTTTAGAATGGAAAGGCCCTCCATAAAAGTGTGCGGAGCAAACAGTTTGTCTCTCATACACCAGCAGTCAGCGAGGTAGGGGGTTAAATTCTGTTTGGATTCTTTTTCTGACCATTGAGGAAGAGGGACTGCCTCGTTGCGAGGCATGTGTTAGGAGCATTGCAACAAGGTTTGCTGGGATTTTATACTACTATGTGGTTGGGCTTGTATGCCCCGCTTTTGGGTGGCTGAGCTTGAAAACACAATAAGAGTTTTGTTGGGGTTGGTTCTGTATGTGTTTAGGCTTTCATTACCCCATTTGTGTTTCTTGTTCGATGTGATAATGGGTTAGTGTTACCAGGTGGTGAGTTATGTTCTTTTCTGGGTTTTCTGCCTGGACTGACTGAGCTGGTCATGGTTACAGGTTTGATTATGCTGCAAATACAGAAATATGACCAGAGATATGCAATGTCCTTACTGTTTGCACATGTTACAGGTTAATAGTCAGATTATTATGTTATTATTGTTATGGCAATTATTGTGTTATTTTTTTTTGGTTTTATTTACTGTCATTAAATAGTTATTTTGGAGATACTGACTTTTCTCGAGCAATGCTCAAAGCTTGGACACCCCAGTCCATCAGGGGAGCACTGAGAACAAACCAAAGGAACCAGGAACAAAATAAGCCACCATGACCAAACTGTAAGGGTAAAGAGGGTAGGAGCTGTTAAGTCTTCTAGGTTATGATGCCATGTAATCTGGTAGGTCATTAACAACATTTTGGAGGAACCTGCTGCAGCAAGTTGGTAACACTCTACCACAGTGCACACCATCTCATCCCAGAAGACCGTAATATTCACAGCCATGTGTGAGATTCTCCAACACTGAATGTGACGAATGTTAGTATCCTAACCGCTTCTTGTAGTCCACACTGTCCACAACCTGGCTCTCCTCAGTGTTCTCCAAGAGCAGCAGTAAACATTCCTTGTGGCCATTTGCTACAGCTGCATGGACAGGCGTCCGATGTGTCACGTTATCATGCACACTTACAAGAGCCCCACAGCGCAACAGCAACTGCACACACTGACGGTGACCTGAAACTCAAATGAGTCCCCGCTCAAGAAACTGGCAAGCTCAAACTCAGTCAAAGGTAAGTTGGCCAGACCAAATTCGGACACCAGTGTGGGCACATTTTATGCAAATTTGAAGTAGTGTGATATAAAAAATATTAATAGCCTCACTTTATGTGCAAAGTCTGAAATAATACATATTCCAAAATATTTGACAGGAATCACATGTGCATTCATTCCTATGAGAAAACTTGTCTTCAATAATGCAAGGTATTAATGAATGCATCCCTTGCATAAAGTGCAACTGCAATGTACACAAATGTGAATTTTGATCCATACCATACAACTTGCATACTATTCCAACTGCAAATTTTTAAGAATATTCAAAATACTGCTAGGGGTCGAAAAGAAGTGAAATAGCATTTCACTGCACTATTTGGAGGCTGAAGTGGCTTTTAACACAGTGTAATAACAGTGTACAGTGTACGGACGGTCTCCTCTCTGCCACATGAGATATCCATCGTTAGCACAACATGCATTTAGGTACACAACACAAAATTTCAATCCTGCAAAACGTTAGTTTTATGAATTGTGGCCCTACAACTCCAGGTGTGCAATATATGAACACAAATTGCAATATGTGAGCCCTGACATTACCTTTAAACGAGGCATGATCTAGAGGTGTTTTGCCAGTGTCATCTTTGATATTTGCATTTGAGAAGAGCGGTAACAGCAGTCGCAGAATATTACCATGTCCATGGTAGGCCTGAAACATCAGAGGTCCATGAATATGTGCTGAATATCATTTCATTTAATGAGGGTGCCAGAACAGGATGGCAAGCAGGACTTTCAGGTCTCAGCACCGAGGCACAGACGGCAGGAAACCATTACAATGGACATTCTGGAAATACGAGTAGGAGGAATGAACTACATTAATCAGATTCAGGATTTGGACCAGTAGCAGGACATTCTTCATATGATAATGAACCTCAGGCTTCCAAAAAATTCAGCAAACTTCTTAAATAGCTGAGCAACTGCTAGCTTCTCAAAAAGAACTCTAGATCATAGAGTTAGTTACTTGCTACCCACTAATATAGTGGAAATCCAATTTCATGTTCTTCAATTTAAGACTTTCCCTCAATTAACATTGAATTGTAATGAACCAAGTCAACAATGCAACTATAAAATTTCCATTTAAAATTTTTCACTGTTCAGCATTCAAATTGACAGATCCTCAAAGAAACCTTCAATGTATATTTCCTTTGCAACATACAGGTGAACTCAGCACTCACCGCTAAGTGTAAAGGGGTCACCTTGGGCATGTCATCACTACTGAGACTGAAAGACAAGCCAACAGCTGACAACAGGAACTCCAGGCCTGCCTGATTGCCGCCTGCCACAGCATAGTGGATTGCAGTGTAGCCCCTATTATCCTGCACTCTGGGGTCTGCCTTGTGCTGTAACAGGTACTCCACACACCTGCGTGCAAAACAGCAACTTTACCGGAACATCTTTGAAGACAGCAAACTTGACACTAGGACTCAAACATATATGACCTTTGCTCTTCCAGGAAGTATGCATAGAGAACAAAAGAGTAGAAGCAACTCTTACTTTCCCTCCAAGTCCTGTGCTGCTGCCTGGTGGAGAGGTGTGCAACCATCCACATCTTGCTTGTTCACCTGACTTCCAATCCCAACCAATGTAAACACACATGGATATTGGCCCTGTGCAGCTGCATAATGGAGGGGTATTCGACACTGTGCATCTTGTAGCTGGAAGTTGGCACCACTGCTTACCAGCAGATCGAGACAGTCAACTGACCTTTGAAAAGATGTGCTCATTATCCTGTGCCTTCAATATAGCGCATTCAACTTGTCAGACGTCACAGAAAACACAAGCATAAATTATCAGACAATGGCACATAACATTGGTGGCCAGAATTACTAAAATCGGAGTTGGTATGATGATATTTAGAAGTTTGAATGTGAACTGGATGTCACGGCTGCTTAGGAACCTGTTTCTCATGTAGCATGTTTTCTTATATTGAATTCAATTGCAGAAGAGGGATGAACTAATATTCTGCAAGACATGGCAATGGTCCCAAAGAGCTGCAGGGAACTCAGGGCCACAGTATGGCCACGTCAGGGACGTACAGTGTTGAATGTCACGGTAAAGTGGTCAGCTCTTTTGGCTTCTTACCTTGTCTCGGAGGCCAGTTATCCTAACAATTTTAAATCCCCCAATGCTGCGGTGATGGCGGCCAGATCTTAACTCAGAGCAGTAATTTTGGTATAAAAAAATGCCAGGCTTGCCAGTTGGGCAGTGCACATGAGCTCTTGCTCAGCCAGACAGAATGCATACATACACTGTCACAATAATGCAACAGAGAGAGGGAAACAGTTAAAAACATAAGAAATATACATTTTCAATTAGATTAACTACAACACGCAAGCAAGATGTTCTGTGGCTGAAACACAAGCTGTGTCCAAACTCCAAATACACAGACACTCACCCTTTAAATGCTGCCAAATGTAAGGGAGTCTTGCCCGTATTGTCCTGAATGTCAATATCAACCCCTACTTGCAAGAATTTACGACAGCATTCCACAAACCCACCAAGGCAGCACATGTGAAGTGGTGTCCGACCTGCGGACATCATGTTAGTATTAATAATTATGGAGTACTTGGGGGTAAATTGAAATTATGTTTCATGAAAAGATTAAGAGGGGATTCCATGTCAGACAGAGTGAGCTATGTAACACTAAGGTATCATAAGTTGTTTCCCATGGGTGTACAACTTGGTCTATCTGTTACAGGAATACAGGCTGTTCACATCAATGTGCTAGGGAAAGTATATGAACCAGATGACACAATATACAAGGGCAAGTCTGAAAGCATCCAGAAAATGTTTACAATCTCCCCCCAGTCAAAATTGGCCCCACTGCAAAGTGCACATGCAGCCCCAAGCATATAACCTCCCCACTGCTGTGATGACTTAGTTAACTTTGGCATTCATGTTTCACTTACAATTAGTGGCATCAGTATGTACACAAGTATTCGATTTTTGTAGGCTAAATTCGTTGACGACTATCGCCACAGTAAGGTGCAAATATCTGCCTCAGCGATGCATGTACAAATGGACTGACATGTTCCAAAATGGCCAAACAAGTGTCAGTGTGAAAGAACGTTTGATGCACACGTCCATGTAGATGGGAAGCAGTGGTAGTTTATGGGGAACAGCCATGCTGCTGCTGCTGCTACTGGCAAAAAAATGACTGAATGGTGAAGGTGAAATAGATCACTAAACAATAGGGAGGTTCTACACTTCAGGTTGCATACCCATTCAGCAGTGGGCCCAACTGCAAATAAAAAAAATACTGTCACGTATTATGGGTGACTACAGATGGGGTATGGATTGGATATTGATTCAGAGACACAATGTGAAATAAGTAATTACAACGCTATCGCTGATCTCCACACTTTACAAATCATGAGCACACACTAAGACTTCTCAGTCTCCACTACTCATTTCCTGGCAACAGCAAGGCGTTGCTCTGTAACAGACCAGTGAGCATACGTGATACATGCTGGCAACAGTGGAACAGCGAGGTTATGCAACCTGCTTCTAGGGAACAATTCAGTAAACAGACTTCTGTGCAGGCACAATGACATCACACTGCAACAGTACTAGCTATCACATAATTGGCGTATATTGACAGGAAGGTAATGTGTTGTTATATTTTGTTACATTCAATCAGCAGGAACTACTCAGTGACTACCGAAGAGAGATGAAAGAGTCAAGAAGCAAGACAACTGCAACACTGTACCTTCATATCCGCTCTTGCTAGGATCTGCTTGAAAAGTCAGCAGTGTTCCACTCAGGAGCTCGTGACCATACAGGGCAGCTATGTGCAGTGCAGTACAGCCAATCTTATCCATGCTGTCCACAACAGCTCCTGTCAAAAGAAGAAGAATATCAGGCGTGAGCTGCCATACCACAGTTCAGGCAGTTAATCACTGACTTTGTCAATCCCAGGTCAGGTCGTGTGAGATTTGTGGTGGACAAAGTGGTGCTGGTACGGGTCTTCTCTGAATACTTCAGTTTCCCCTGCCAGTTCTCATTCTACTCGTACTAATTTCTCCACATTCACCGATCAGCACAACACTGGTGACATACAGTCTCCATACTGACAGCTCAGTTAAACCAGCAACTTAGGTTACCAATGTTTCAGAGGAACCTGGTGTCTGTTGCCTCCAACTGCCGCCCTGAAAATGGAAGTAGCAGGTTCTGCCAAAATATTTCAAACAACTTATGAAATTATATGATGTCATCCCAGGATAATTTCTACTCTTCTCCAAGTATAATTAGAATGATCAAGTCAAGGAGGATGAGATGGGTATGACAAGTAGCACGAATGAGAGAGCAGTGCATATAGGATACTGGTGGGAGAGAGATAGGATGGCATGGTATGGACTGGATTGATCTGACTTAGAATAGGGACCAGTGGAGGGCTCTTGTGAACATGGCAATGAACCTTCAGGTTCCATAAGATGCTGGGAAGTTCTTGAGTAGCTGCATGACTGGTGCCTTCTCAAGAGGGACTCAGCTCCATGAAGTTAGTTTCACATCCCAGGAGACCAGCACCACTTTAACTTTGCTGAATTTGAGGTTCTCACAGCCGTGAATTTGCAGAGTAAGGTCTTACGGGATGTGACGCTGCACAGTCTGATGGACCTCCACTGACATTTCAGAGGAACATACTGCTCACTCTGCTTGCTGGCTGTCGGCTTGGTTTGTTTTTCAACCCTGAAGATGGAGGCAGTATGTTCCTCCAAAATGGTGGTAAAATTCTATTGCACCACATCACAGCATATCCTGCACAACAGTACACTTCTATTTTAACTTTCTCTGTGTGAAAATCTCAAATTTGAATAAGAAGTTAATTTTTGAAAATCTTAACTTCAATTTTGTTCATTTTAGGAATTTTTGGGTTATGTGTTGGTAGTATAAGCTTACTACATTATAGTAGTTCATGAGTCAGAATGCTGTAGGTTAACTCATGATACAGGGATATATACAGGGCCACTGAATAACAATACTGAATTTGTCATTATCACATAACACACATCGTTTTATCTTTATCGGAAATAGCGTAGATTCTATTTTCACCATACAACGGGATTCAGAGTCACTATAATGCAGATCCGACTGAACACACAGGGCTTTTCTGCCATACGGTTGGCTGCACTGAGTGTGCTGTGTCGTCAGACATGTTCTAGAGAGATGTCAGTAGTGAAGAGGTTATGGCAATTAGACAGCAAGTTACATTCAAACTTACCATGGTCAATGAGAGTTTTTGAGCGAGTAAAGCGCCCATGTATGGCTGTCATGTGCAGTGGCGTTCTTCCATCTTCACTCTGGACATTTATGTCAGCTCCCATCTTAATGAGTACATCAAGGCACCCCACTCCGTGTGTTGATGCAGCGGCTATGTGCAGCGGAGTCTGCAAGAAACAGAAACAAGTTGTACCTGTGCTTCAATAAAACTACCATGCCATAAAGACATACGAGGGAATGGAGGTAGAAACCCCACACATTCCTCACCTCAGCACTAGATGGAGAAGAGTCCTGGTATCGCAATGAACCTACTATGCCACCACACAAATAGACTTGAATGGATTCTGACGATGGTGTATACTGTACTTCTTTTGGCTTATTTTGGACTTCACCCATCATCTGGTATGTAAAAGACAAAAGACCACGACGTTTCGGAGACTGGATCTGTCTCCATCTTCAGGAGGATAGGGAAGGATAAACTTACTCAATTGGGCCCGTTAGAAAGAGCTAGTCTCAATCACTGGACCAGGTCAACATAATTGGTACCTAAGTCAAAATGACTAATCTCACTTTTTAATTTGAGTTTCTCCCCCACAATCTCATGCCAGGCCTGCATATATAATGTCATGTGCATGAGTGACTATAGATGGGGTCTGGATTGGTGGCTCGATTTATTGACCACTTACAGATCACAACGACAAGTAATTACACCATCATCACCAATTTATACATTTTACAAATCACTACAATACATGCTAAGTATTATCAGTCCTCTTTCACTAATAATTTCCCAGTAATGGATATTAACAATGGAGATTCTTCAGTTTCTGTGCTCATATTGTCGTCCGTTGGCTAATACTAGTTAGTTAGTTATTGGAGAGGGTGGGTTTCCCCATGCACTTAGACCAGTATTGGTCCATTGTGCTTCCCTCTATGATATTCTACCAGTCTCTACACCTTACCAATAATGGTGCGTACCATCAGTCCCGCCGAGCAAGCGAGTTCGGCCTCCACTTGCTTAGCGGTGTCTATAATGCTTCCCCCATCTATCAGAGGCCTTAGAGACTATCATTAGGCAGGAAACGTCCTTGAATTTGGCTCAGTGATCTCCTTTGGAGATATGAGGTTCTTTTATGTGCCGTAAAGTTACGACATGGGACACACGGCTTAAAGTCCCTCCCGGAGGACTTGTTCCCTGAATTTTTTGACCCTTAAAAATTCCACGACCTCCATCGGGTATTTGAACCTGCGTAACACGAGTCATGAGGTGGGAACATTACCTCTAGACTATGGAGGCCGCTTTGGCTAATACTAACTTGCCTCAATCATCCTCACTCTATTGCCTCGGCACAGACCACACATGAAACTGTATTTCCAACTGTTCCTCTGCTGTTGTGTGTGGATTTGTTTCCATGGGAACATGTTTGTCTGTGAAGGTGTTACTAAGTAACAGCTCTTGAATATTTGCATATCTCATGGTCATTGCCCAGCAACAGGTCTGCATGCTACAGTATTAAGAGTAGACAGTATGGCAATAGGAATGAATACTGTGATCTGAAAACAGGCCAAAGTCACAGCACAGATACAGAAAATAGGTGATCTATCTTTTTCTGGCAACCAAGATATATGTCTGGCTACCTGATTTTCTAAATTTCTTTGCGGGTTGTAATTGAGCAGTAGCAACAGTAAAAACAAGTCTTGTACACTCACCTGGCCCCTGTAGTTAAGTGCATTGATATCTGCACCACAGTATGCCAGCTCACTACATAGATTGGAATGTCCATTCAAACATGCTATGTGGAGGGGGGTATTTCCATAGGAGTTACGGGCATCCACTTCTGCACCGCTCTCCGCGAGTATCTGCGCCACTGTGACACTGCCACTTGCAGCTGCAGCGTGAAGCGGCGTATACAGCTGCAAAGGATGGAAAGATACTCTTGACAATTCCAGACATTGACTCGCCTGAGACATGAGATGGCAGTCGCGCAGTCAAAATAAAAGCTTTCAATTCCCCTGCAAATTCCAAGAATCTGATTTCTATTATTCCTGTCTCAATTAATGTTTCCATCTGTAATCTGTATTTTGAGACATACACAGTGCACAGAACCCAATGATTCAGTGTCATGCTAAGTGAACTGCATTAGAAGTAATGTTCTTGGTTTGGTCATCAGCCTGGACATCAGCTATCCTGACCAAGATTTTCAAGAGTTTTCCTCAGTCCTCAGGCAAATACTGAGGCACTACCTCACTTACATGAAGACCACATCCTTCCAAATTCCTTCCAATTCATCAATTATCTTTCCAATTGATGCTATACAGGCTAGATATTGATGGCAATGTAATTACAAACACCCCACCCCCAACAAAAAAAAGTTTAGACATAACCTCAAACTATATTTATTTATTTATAACAGTCCCCATGTTTGCAACATTAGGATAACATGAACATCCTATATAAAATGTTACAGATATGTTTAACTGTTCATCTCTAATCAAATTTCATAGTCATATTAATAACAGTTCACAATGTGTTACTCTTCTTCTTCTTCTCCTAGCACTACTTCAGTTTCCTGTGGGTCAAGGAGTGATGATTTCTTTCTTCCAACCATCTTTGCTTTCATACCGCATGACTAGATAATTAAACAAAATGTTATGCGAAGTTTCCACACACTACACAGAAAGTCACTTTAACAACACGTACATACACAGAACTTCTGCATCCAGCAATTACTGGCAATAGTGCACTCACACATGCATTTAAGGTTCATTTTGGAGCCATAGGATTTAAACACCAATCCGAGGAAAATTTTAAATGGAGATAATTTAGCACTGAGATTACTGGCTTGCGATCTTGAAACTGAACATCAAATGTGGGAAAACCTTAAATCAAGAAATATCTAAAAACAGAACTTATAGTACTGCATTATAAAGAAAAGGTAAAGCTGTCCATGTAACAGGCCATGGAGAAAAGGGGAAGCACAACAGATCAATGACGGTCACAGTGCAACTGCTGGCACACCCCTTATACATTCATTCATTCATTCAACAGACCATGGAGACCCATAGGGTTGTGAGACATCAAGGCTCCCACAGTTTCTATACAATCGGCTAACAGAGAGCAGTGAGGATGTCAGCCTTATGCGCCAGCTGTCCTTTACTCCCAGAATATTCTTGGTACTCTTGAAACAGAGTCGAATGAACTAGTGGGTAATGGAGTTCATTCACGAGGTCAGTTCACGTCCAAGCTGCATACAGTGCTGACAACAGTCATCACACAACATTGGAAATTTCTCCTTGTCTGGCCCCCTCAGTCACCTGACTTGACAGCAGCAGACTTTCTCCTGTGGGGTTATATCAGGGATTAGGGGTGGAAGAAATCCCTGACTCAAACAGAACCCCTGGCATCCATCTGGACATTCAAAATACCCAATGAGCTAGCCCAACTGTGGATTTGAATAAATTATAACAACATTCATTATTTTTTCTTGTCGCACTATTCATGTGAAGTTTGACATTTGTATGACAGACATTATGATGATTACGGTCTTCTGGGATGTGAGGCTGTGTAGTCTGGTTTATCAAGTTTTGAATGAATGTTCTCCAGCTAGCAAGCAGAGTGTCTAGTTCTTGCCAGCTACTAGCCTGGCTCAACCTTCGACCCTGAAAATGGAGTCATATGTTCCTCCATATAACAGTGAAGTTCTACCAGAACCCTTTGGGCCATATCCAAGAAGACAGTACTCTTATAAATAATTTTATTAATTGAAAATATCTCATTAAATTTTAATCCATTATCATTTGACTTGTGGCCTAGACAGGCAAATGAAGCATCTGAGTGCAGCCAGTGTTTACGAGGTCAGCAGGTACAATAACATTGCACTCACATCTCTGTCTTTCACATTCACATCAGCAGCGTGGTTGATCAAGAGCCTCACAACATCCTCATAGCCCATGTGGGCAGCCCAGTGCAGAGCCCGTCTATCCTTCTTGTCACAGGCATTCACCACACAGCCCTGAGTAAGCAGAAGCTCAGCCATCTGCAAAGAGAATAAGTTTGTATATGATGTGGCTTCTCACAGCAGTGAGAGAGCAATTTGCAGTTCCTTTACAGAACAGTGGATCTGAACACCACAGGGAGAAACTTAACAATGAGACTGGTGATCTGAGATCACTTAATTGAATGGCAAATGGGAGAAAGCCTTAAATCAAGAAACACTGAACAAGCATTTCACTGTATTGTATACTTCTTACTAAACCCACACACTCTGCACTAGCGAAACCCTGATATTCTGAAGATGTGACGCCATGAAGTCCAGTAAAAATTCTCCAGTGTTTTGGAGAAACAGACTGTTTCCATCTTCAGGGTCAAAGAGTAAGCCAAGAAAGCAACCAGCAAGAACTGAGCAGAAAGCAGAGCTGCTTGGGTTACTCTTGACCCTGAAGATGGAAGCAGTTATGTTCCTCCACAAAGTCAGTGGACTTCTATCACAATATGTACCATTATATTCGAGAAGATAGTGCCTATAATTGTCAGCGCTGTGGCAGCCTAGAACGAAACCTCAGTCAAGATAGTCAGTGTCCTGGGCAAGATTTGAACACAGCACCTGCCGTATACAAGTCTTGAGCCTCACCTCTAGATCAACCGGTCTGGTAATCCAGGACAAGTAAAGTGGGATGTTGTCGACAAAGTGGCACTGGGGTGGCTCTCCTCAGAGTTCTTTGGCTTCCCATGTCAATTCTCATTCCACCAATTGCTACACATTCATTAATCATCCTATCATCCTGTGCCACAACATCTTGACCCTTGCATTTTCATTAATTATAAATAACCCCCTCCCCCAAAGAAGAAAAGACAGCATCATTAACTAAAGCATCAATCATAATTTTAAAGATACAAACTTATTATTGGTTCCATCACCACAATTCATGTATAAACTTTATTATTTTACAACATGTCTTGGGTTTTTATGGCCATCATCATGTAAAATATTTACACTCACTTTCTGCTCTTGTTGCCACTCTTCCTTACACTGGCTAACAGTGTGATGCTGAGATACAGTACTCCTTTCAAAGGTATGAACTTAATGCTCTGAGGCCTGAAATTCATTTAAACAGTATTTTTATTTTAATTAAGTGTCTATCTCACGTCAGAACACCATATCTGTGTTAAAACATGAGCAAATGGAGCTCTTTAGGAAAATAATTAATGTGCTGAATCTGATGTTCTCACAGCTGTGACTTCTGGGATCTGACGCCACTGTTTATTCTGCATGGTTGTGAGGTGTTGAGGCCCCCACATTTTCTAGACAATCAGCTTACAGATGGCACTGAGGCTATCAGCCTTACATGCTGGCCAGCCACCCTTTAGCCCCCAGGAAACTTCTTGGTACTCATTTCTGTTAGAGGCTGAGTCCACCCTAGGGCCATAGTGCAGCTGGAAGGATTAGATAAATTGATAAAATTCAATGACCTCATCGGGATTCGAACTCGCGACCTTCCAGCTTCTAGCATAGTGCCTCAACCAACTATGCTACTGTGTGCCCCTGTTTATTTTGGGAGTCATATGAAACTCATAAACATATTGTGTGGGCAGAATGCAGAGAGTTTTTTAACACTGAAGAAGGTGTAACAGTCAGCACTGTACTTTGAAATATTTAAAGAGAAATGGCACCATCGTGACTTCCTGTTGCATGACCTTGATACTTTAGTTTCACGAAACAACTCAAACACTACTGGACGAAACAGGCTGAACTCCATATGCCATTGTGGTATAAGCTGGATGCAAGAAAGAACCAAGTGTGGACCAATACCTCATGATGGCCATTGTATGCCGCGTGATGCAGACTGGTGCGCCCGCCCCTATCAGTCACATTGATGTTAGGTAACAGAGGTATCAGGTTATCAGCGCAGTGAACAGCATTATTAGCAGCAGCTACATGTAGTGGTGTCTGCCAATGTCTGTCCCTAGCATTGATATCAGCCTTGTGTTTCAGCAGAACTTCCACAGTGTCCTGAAATAGATCATCCCAACCACAAACAGCACACTGTACTTTCCATGTGATTCAATTTAATGTTACTGTATCCGGGACATTATTGGTTTGTATCATTATTAGCTGTTAAAGTTACACCATAAAATCATAAAAAGATCCAGACACTGATAGGAGCCATACATCAAGTTCAAATTTTACCTACGAACAAGCAGAAGTACCTGTTCTTCCCCCCCCCCCATGTGGTTGCTCTCCCTGTCAATATCATAACACACACACACACACAAAAAAACATCTGTGAGTTAGTCTGCAAGCGAACTAGACTGACCGAGTGACCGCCGCTTGTCGGCGAAGTTAGTGCCAACCTCAGCAGATAGAGGGTGTCGCATAGACAGTGCAACGAATCCCCACAGCCGTTAATTTCGGTTTTCTAGACCAAAGCCGCTATCTCCTTGAAATAGCTCCTCAATTAACACCATGAAGTTAAGTGAACCCTGTTCCAGACCCACTACTTCTCAGAAAGAAATCTGGTAGCGCTGGGAATCGAACCCAGACATCTGGATCTGTAGCCAGAAACTCTGACCATTAGACCACAGAGGCGGTCCCAATATCATAACACACAGCAGTTGAAACTTTAAAGGACAAATAATACTCACACTGACAACATTAAATTTAATCATATAATTAAAAAAAAAAAAAACTGGGAATGAAAATTCAAACTGCATACAGAAACTCTACCACAGAACACTTAAGCAGCACTTCAGCAGCTGTGGCTACTGTACATGTCAGCAAAAGTGCAAGGGCATTTCACAGTGTACTTGGGTGCTCTCTATTGGGCCAACAGTAGGAACTATGAAACTGACTGGCAAAATTACATTTTATATATACTACATGCATTTTGAATTTGAAAAGCACATCTTAGATCCACATAACTGTTCACTAATAACAGTAACCAAACTACTGAACTCATCCTGTTCAAAATGTAGTGCTGAACATTTACACCAAATTTTGTCAATTTTAGTTTAATTTTAATCACCAACTGAGGAATGAATGTTTATGTATTTGAATCCTCTAAGAGATTATGATGAAACTTGATAAATGGTATAATTCGCTATAAACGATTTTAAGGCCCATTTTACTTATGGGCATTTACAAGTCCTTTGACAAATTTTTATACATGATCTATGGTGATTACCACACGTGCATCAGATACCACAGTGATCTTGTACAAATATTACACATTTCTAACACCACTCAACGGCTGCATTTCTAATCCATCTACTCTAAGAAGAAAGGCACCCTGCCAGTAAGTGATATAGATCATTAGGCCTTCATTATAAAGTTACTAGATCCTATTTTTAACACACTTCTGCTGCTCATACATTAGTTGGGAATTCAAACATGGTTACACAAGTGTTTCCTTTTTCAGGGGTCCTCACACAAGGTGTGATGTACCCCAGTTCATAAAGTAGATAAACTTTACCTGATCTTCTATTTGCGATAAGGTTCACTGCACCTCAAAGCAAAGTAGAGATAATAAAATACCGAACTTAAATCTGAATCAACGCTTTCCAATGTAGACCCTCGATAAACAGTGTAACACATTTGTTAAAGAAACTAGGGGATGGGCAGAGACATTATACAACATACCTCACTCCCACTGCAGCATGCCCGATGAAGTGGGGTGAGCCATTTTGAATCTTTGGTGTTCACCCTTGCACCACTCAGTATCAGTGCCTCCACAATATATGCATCTCCCCTGAAGGCAGCTGCATGCAATGGACTGCGCTTCTCACTATCCTGAAAATTCACATCCTCCTTCTGTCCAAGCAATAGTTGAACTTCCTCGACATCTCCCGTGAAAATTGCTTTAATAAGAGGCGGCTGGAACAGACACATTACATGGAGGCTGCCAACAGACTGGTTAAACCACGAGCAACAGACTTTAACGACTATATACGTTGTACAAGTTAAGTATGAAGTAATTTGGTGAACCCAAACTGTAGTCTGTACATTTACTGAATATCTTTATTGTTCAATACAAGCGTTTTTACAACTATTTAAAATAACAGATAAAATTACCTCTTCCGACAATTGCTGGATCACCATGCTTCAGAACCTTTCTTCGATGTCTCACTGAACGCTTTCCTTATTACAGGCACTAAATTTCTCGCTAAGCAGCATAACAAATGACTAAATAATTTTCGTAGCACGAAATTCGGATAAACTATACCATTTTATCTTCGTTTGCATGTGGTTAGGCCATCAGAAAGACATCTGATTGTAAAACTGTAGTTTCTTTTAAATTAAAAACTTTTAATGGTGCCATCAGAATAATTTGGCACAAAATTATTGTCAGAGCACTAAATATTATGTACATTTTCCCATTATTATGCCTAGATTTTTCCTTCGTCCCTACGAAATTAAAATTGCAGCAGACGCTCTTGTTTAAGCAGTGTTAAGAACACGTATCGAAAAGTATCGAAGCCACTGCCACTAACTTCAGAACGCTTTGAACCACTTCTCACACGACCGCTTACTCCTTCTAGGCAAGCCTTCGGAACGGACAATGCAACCAGGTACAAGCCTTTGGCACAGACAATACAGCCAGCTTCATTGCAGCTTTGGCCTTAAGCCTTTGGAACTACAAAATTAGGCAACATTTTACCTAGTTGAAAACCCGTGAGATCTGTTTACCTTTGTTGAACTGCACATATTTTGTATATCGTCACAAAAAAAAAAGCGTAGTCTTGAGCACAAGGCTCAACATGTCAATATTTATGTTATACAAAATAAGACCTGAGTTTACTCATGGATTAAACATCACATTCATTGTCTGTGTTGATGTATCAGAAACTTAAATCATAAGTCTCCAGTGGGTCTGCACTTAAAAGTGCATGTTTTTTTCACATGTCAGTTACTGACCACTGTTAGTAATAGACATGGGTGCTAGTGGAGGGAGAAACAGGGATGCCCCCTCAGATGCTTGAAAAAAAGAATAGCTAAACAGCAAAAATTAATTTTTGTTTTTAATTCTATCCTGAATACTGTATGGCAATCAGTAAAAGTACTTTTAATTGACTTAACCAAGTTTTCTTGCTGCAGTACAGTCTTCTGGGTTGTATTGCCATATAGTTTGGAGAAAGTGTGATATATCAGATGACCCCAGATCCATCATGTTTCCTTGTTGCCCTTGCTTAGAAAACTCAGTACCTTTCCTTGATAAGTATGATGGTGCCCATGGTAACAGACCATGTCCAATTGATTTGTAGGCTGAAGATTACTATCTACTCAGATGTGATGCTATATGTAGATAATATTTCAGGAATGTAGTGCCTCCATCTCCATGGTTGAAGAACTTGTGCAGATAAAAGTATAAAAAGAGGAACCACAGACAGGACCATGATAAAGCCAATAGGGGCAGGATCAGTGTAAAGAATATTTGGCTCTTACAGGGGTTATTTTCCAAGGGCAGAAAAAGCACCCTCTTTACACTGAAGATTACAGTAGGCTGTAACACAATGCAGTCCAGTAGACCAAAGGAACTTGCTGCCTCAACTTCAAGGTAGAGGACAGTAACAATCATCGTGACTGCCATGAAAGCCTCAAGTTTCATAGATTTACAAGTTATTTAACAATGTCATACACACTGCAAAGGTTATTTGCGGTAAAATTGGGAAGTTTTCTAGAATGTAATTAAAAAGGAATTCACAGACCATATACCGCACTTTCCTATTGTCAGCAATACATTTTTAATTTGTAATTGCACATTTCAATATTATTACTTTAAATCCAACAATTAAAATCAGAGCTAATGTTACTGTTTTACTTACCATTTGCAACATAAAATCACTACCTGGAAGTTAAGAAAGAAAGGCACGATCTGGAAACTAATTTTCAGTTGCACCACTATATCTAACTCTTGATGCCATCTGCATTCCACGAGACTTGAGTAAGAATGAAACTAACCTGATAGCCATTTGTCAATGTGCTGACAGTTAACAAACTATTAAAAATTTGAAATTAAACTTACCTTTTATTTTCTCCATATGAGGGAACTGAGGAAAAATTGGTCTTCTAACCAAGGCAAATCCTAGCTGTTAATTCAGATTTCATAAAATATGTGTGATAGGAGGGTCAGATGAAACAAACCATCCTCGTGCCTATTTTTTATTTTGTCTCTCCTTATAACTCAACTATTTAAGAGAAACAATCACAGATAATCATAAAATAACTTACAAAAAATATATACATTTTTACAAGTATATTCTTATTACATCTGAGAAAAGCAGCACCACTACAGCAAAATGCTTAGAAAAATAACATTTTCTGAGTATAAACATTTATACAGAGCCCAAAATTGAAATGATCTCAGTCAGCATGCCATCTCTGTTGATTTCACATTTTCCAATGACAGGCAGTGAACTGTTTTGCTGCCAGAAATATCTCACTAAGTCAAAACACTTGGAACCATTATGTTAAATGTTCCTCTCCCATTAACAAAATCTGAGGTTCAGCACACAAAATAAAAATAGTGACAAACATTTGGGTCCTTCCTGAATACAGTACACCTTAAATCACTAAATTATGGTATTTTAAATTGAGTTTTCATTAAACTAAATGGCATCAGGTGAAAGTCAGTCTTTCTAGAGTCCATGTTAGCCAATTATATGATGATGATAAGCCTGACGCATGAGACCAGAAGCGACCCATTGTGCCATTTAAATATAGTTCTAAGTCCACGCAATATTCCTTTCAACCCCTTCCAGGTTTAAAGGCCCAAAAGTGCCTTATGCTAGGATTTCAGCTACCACTCAAAGTGCCTGTAAGTGCCACCACAGTTTTCAATCTTCTCCTGCCATCTCTTGGATGAATGACTAACTTTTTTGAGCTAATACAGCTGAACATTTATATCTTAGTGATCTGTGATGTCGATAACATCTTTCATCCATCACAAAGGAGGCGGTGAATGATGCCATTGGTTCTTTTGTGAAACAATATAAAATATTCTCCATATTGTAAAGTAACAGGGTAAACACTGAGGACCTAAGCATTCAGGATGGAGACAGGAAGGAGTTTAAGTAGGACACAAAGGGTCTACAAGCAACATGCAGAGGTAACTTAAACTAAGGACTGAATTTCTTGAGTCATAGTTGGCACCACTGCTATAATTAACACAATACTGTGTGGAATGACAGGCATTTAGAAATCATCAAACAATGAGCTAGTGTCAAGTCCTTCCAAAACCTCCAACACTGAACTTTCAACCTCTGCATTGATTACAGCACTTGCACTACCAAACGTCAAAGATGCAGAAGGAGTGGGAGTTTGTTGCAAAGGTTTTGCTACATTTTCTGTAAGTTTTGAAGTTCTATTGAAGTCTGAGACATCAGATGATGCACTAGGAATGGCAGGAACTTGAGAGGGGTTTGAGGCCTTGGAAGCAGAAGCTGATGAACTTCCAAAATGTGACACTTTGGGTATGAAACCACCTTTAAATTTTTGAGCTAACATATCAGTCTTATCAGAAATGAAAGGAAGAGATGGTTGTGGTAGAAACTTGAAGCCTTTAGTCCCAGAAGTCTTTCCTTCGTCATTCTGATGCAGAGGATTCAATACATTCCTTCTACCTGAAGCATGAGCGATCTGTGGGTGAAACTTGAAACTTTCATTATTAGAAACTTCATCTATTTTAATCTGTTGTGGCAAACCTGACAAATTATGTTCTGATGAAGCACATCTGCCATATACTGACTGTGCTGTAGCTTCCATGACTCTCCTGTTAAATGGGCTACTGATATTTTCAGTTGAGGATGTATACATCCTGCCATGAGAAGATTTTTCCATGTCTGTCATATTCTGCAGATTTGTTTTCCTGATCTCAACACTGTCATTTAAAGAACTGCCAGACTTAGTATTGCCTCTGTTATTAACTGAGTTCCACAACATTCTCTCAGAAGTTTGTGGTACTCTTGTACCACACAACAATTTAGGAACACTAAAAGCTGACTGCTGCCAACCATTTGGACGGGATGACAGAGGAGAAGCATTACCTGTAACATTTCCACTTTGATTTAAAGCATAGCAGGTTACTGAGAGACTTGCAGGACTACCAACAGTACTGAACATGGAGTTCACAGGCTGACAATCTGGGGAAGTTTCAGGAGCAGAGTGGAGTGCCTGCCAGTCACTTGTACTCTTCAGGAGTTCAGCACGAGTAACCTGATGCACTCTTGTAGTTCTGACCTCACAGCTATGCTGTCCATCATTCTCTTCTTGTACAATATTACTGTATATATTGATGATGTTATTGCAGGTGATATTGAGATAGTGTCGTCTTGCAGTGATGCCAGTGCTCAGCACGCCAACCTGACGAAGCACTAGGACAGACCCAGGCAGCAGCTGTCCTCCATACTGTTCCCATACTTCACGATGCAATGTTCCATGGACCTCACCTTTAACATACGGCACCTAACATTCAGCCACATCTTACAGCAATCATCTTCATGTGTGCTGATTACTAAGAACAACTATGACCACATTCATAATATAGAACTTCATTACAACTGATCCATTTGCATGATGTGCCATGCATCGAGTGCTGTATGTTAGTATTCCCACCTGATTATGGCTAAATTTGGTTAAAACATGTAGAAGTCATTTTATTGTAAAATCACAAAATGGAAGTGCTGATGGCTTTTAAGCATTCTTTACCAAGTAAAAAAGAATGCCTTATGTCAGGGTCATGACTGCCTGTCTGTCTGTGACCTTGCATCAGTGCCTAAACTTGGACAGATTTTTTTTATTTGATATGTGTGACCTTCACTAAAAGTTGCCAGGCAACTCTGACTTTCAGCCATATTCAAACATAATAAAATGTATTTTACTAACGACCACAAACTGATTTTTCACATATATCACGCACAATTAATCAACTTCTATAGAGACCACAAGTGAGCTTAATGGAAAAAAAAAAAAAAAAAAAAAAAAAAAAAGGTTCAGAATTTTGTATACCACTGTATAGAGTACACACTTTCCAGTCTTGTTATTAATAATCAGTTGTTCTACATGCGTAGCAAGCAATAAAGGTAACAGGACTCTGTATTGATTTTTAGTCTTGTATTTTAAAGGGCGATGCATAAAATGTTTGCCATTTAACCAACAGACATTATCTAAATCTATTACAAAAATGGTATACATCCTATATGCATAGAAAGTCATTTTCAATATGACGATGGCGAACTTCTGGGATGTGACACTGGGCAGCATACAAGATAGGGACAAACATTTTGGAGGAAGAGGTAGATCATGACTGCAGCAAGTTTGTTGTGAGCTTCATGCTGGTTTTATGGCTCGCTTACCCTTTAGATCCTCAGGATGGAGGGGATAGGTTCTCATGAAACGCTGCCTGATGTGCACTACTTTACGCAGCATTATATCCCTGAAGACAGAACTGTTTATAAGAATCAATTCTAAGATTTCAAGCTTCCAAGAAAAGCAAATGCAAAAAAGTCTTCCTGAGCAGTCAACTCTGTGAAATGACCTGGATTTAAATTTTTTTCAGGAACTGTCACTACATCCTGATAACCAAGAAGAATTCCCATTCTCAACCCTTTGCAAGCCACGAACTAATTAGACTGGCTTGAGGTGTTGTGATAAAACCACCACAGCCAAAGACATAAGTTCACTGTTACCAATTGGTACAGACTGTCTGTCAATACAGGGGATCAAGTGAGACACATATGGAAGTTCAAAAGAAAGAACAGCCTTCCACATGATATATTCCATTTGCAAGTTGACGGTAATGGGTTTCTTTGTGTAACTGCGATTAGAACCTCCAACCCTGTCATGTTAGCAGGCACTTCTGTGGTGAGGCTTGGCAACTGAAGGGTTAACTAGAGTACACACAGTTGTAATACTGTACCTGTTCTGTCTTGTAAAACAACGCATGGATCGGGTGAGCTACAATCCAGATCACGCAGCACTGTCACAAGGAATGGAACTTTCTGATGCAGTAATTGACGTGCGGCAGCACGTCTCTTAACCCATGCCACTGTAAACTGACTGAGGGGCCCACTGTTATCACTCAACTCAAAATCTCTTAACATCTGTTGCCAGGCTACACCCTCAAACATTGAGCTTGATGACTGGAAGCACAGAGGATTCTGCAACATAGTAACAAGTTGTGACTGACACACGTACTGGCACAATTTGCAATTGTCCATCTGCACTTGTCACAACCATTTATTTACAAATTCATTAGTAAATGTATTTCAGCCTGTCAGCCATCTGCAGTGTGTTCAAGATCACAGTTTGTAAATGACTGCCACTTGTATGGTTCATAATATATCATGTGTTCCTCCCAGCCATACCATAGCTCAGGCAGTTAATCACCAGCTTCTCATTGCAGCAGTCTGGGTTCAATCCCAGATCAGGTGATGTGGCATTTGTGGTGAACAAAGAGACACTGAGGGAGGTTCTCTACAAGTACTCTGTTGCAAATTCTCATTCAACAAACTGCTCCATATTAAGTAATGATCCTTTCATTGAAACAAAATAGTCTCAATACTGACATAAAGTAAAAAGAAAAGCAAAGCTGTCCCTGTAACAGGCCATGGAGGCCCACAGGGTTGCAAGATGTTGAGGTTCCCACACTTTCTAAAAACTGGATCACAGATGGCAGTGAAGTTTTCAGCCTTACGCACCAACTGCCCTTTACCCCCATGAAGATTCCTGGTACTCATTTCTCCAGGGTCATAATGTAGCTGGAAGGATTAGGTCAACTGAAAAATGGAATGACCTCATCAGGAATCAAACCCATGACCTTGCGGCTTGTAAAAATCATGCACGCTCCATACTCTGACCTTTACTTCCACTGCAAGAGCTATATATCATGCCACATCCTTTTGTCTCATTCACCCTGAAGACACAGACTACAATGACCGCAAGAAAAGAACATCTTCAACACACAATGTGACAAATTCTAAAATCCAAAATTATACATTATATATGAAATAAAGTAAATTCTAATTTTGAGAATCTCAATTTATAATCTAAGTTTATAGTTAAGAGCACCGTGTACCGGAATGGGACACTGTGCAATCTGGCAGAAATTTACTCATATTCAACGTCCATAATAACTCCACCTTCAGGGTTGAAGAGTAAGGCAAGCAAGAACCAGTAAAAAAAAGCAAGCGGAATGAAGTTTAAGATCTTAGACAACAATGTGATATGTTGATATGTGATATGTATCCTTTTGCACTCTGTCCATCATTTCAGTTTTTTAAAAACCACCACATTTCAAAAATGTCTCTATTTTCATCATCAGGCAAATAAAACTGCCTGTGCTGGTCCCTGGATAGAGTTACATACAAACCATGAACCCAACATAGCAGGCTTTTAAGAGAATTTCATAAACACTAATGTCATTTCAGGCATTATGTATTTTAGGAACGGACCATATTTGCTGGTAATACTATATTGCTATGGGTCTCACCTCATTATGCAGTATCTCTGAGTCTGGTATAGGCATTGAAGCAGTGGGCTGATTCATCACCTGGTCCTGGCAAAGCAGAAAACATGTTTCAAATTGTCTGAAGTGTATCACCTGATAATCTTTCTCTTTTGCCACAGGGTGGGAACTTGACATCCCATCCCATAGTTCAACATTCAGCTATCTCATGCGATGTCAAGACATATATGTATATATTATGCTGTAGGAAAAGCAAGAAGACTGAAGGATCAATCTCTTCACATCCCTCTCAAGCTGTCATGCTTCCCCTTCAACATATGTCTGTATACTCCCCTACAGCTCTGTAGCCATTCTGTCAACATGAATATCTGTAGCAACAGTCGTGTGATAACCTTCATAGGAGAAAAACACTTTATGCTTGTTGATATACACTGGGCAGGGCTGAAGGGGAGTAGAACAGTAGCTAGAGAGGGGGAAGCCCCAAGTACTGTCATCCCCACCACCAATGGGACTTTTCCCACTGCCTCAGCATCATCTCAGTACAGTTACAGCTGATCTTGATCGACACTGTGTGGATGCGGGCAATACTGCCAATATTTCAAAGGTACATGTTGCCTCCATCCACAGGGCTGAAATGAGCAGAAAGATAGAGGCAGCATATGCCTCTGAAATGTCAGCAATACTGTCCACATGGTTCAAATAGCCTAGAAAATAATCAGTATCAACAAAGAATTACTATAAATGCCTAAAATCTATACATTTTTTATATTGTCATGGGTTAGGGGGGTACACGTGATAAAAATAATGGGTTCTACATTGGATGAATAGATTTATTGGTGTTCTTTTACAATTACACGCATGAAATAATGTTGTCAAGGCTTCAACTACTCAGCTATCTTCTGAATTCTCTTCGACTGATGGCTTCTCAGCTCTGACTGCTCCACTTGGTAAACCTAAGCTTGCTTCACACAAATCAGGAATAGAACACCGGGTCTTATATTACCCGTTATTCTGCATACCTGTTTTAGTGGAAACGTCTGGTGATTGAAAGATTCCCTATATCCACGGAAACCTCTGGTGAATCTCTGTTGACATGAGAATGTGTTTTAGGGACTCACTGCCTAGCAAACGGTGTCAATCTCTGGGTAACATGTTGATTTATTCCAGCGTATTCGTTGCTGCTGGAATGTGCTTCAACAAGCCGTTGCCTAGCAATGGCCGTCTTTCCTGACTCCACCATTCCAGCTTTCAGGCACCATGTCACAATATCAAATATGAGATTATGCTTTTTCTCTCCATTTTACAATTAAAAAACTGGAGGAAAAAGGGAAATCACAGGAGTAAATTTGGCACAGTGCTCATGAGGGGCCAACTGCCCACTTGCATTAACAAAGTAACAAACTGCTGGGTGCAAACAACTTTTGGTTCCAGGAAAAAAAAAATGTAATTGCTTACTTCCGACCTGTGGCCCTCACATTAGTGAGTACTAGGATTCCTGTCTTCTGGGACATGACACGATGTAGTTTGGTAGATGGGTACCATTTCAGAGGATACTACTGCCTCCATTTTCTCACTTCTCTACCTCGCAGCTGGATGCAGCTGGTTCCTCCCTAACATTGGTATCTATCTATGTACCAAACTACAGGGTGTCACATCACAGGAAACAGTGATCTGAACTACTTGATAACTGAAACAAGAGCATCACCAACCTTGTCTGGAAGCAAGCCTGCTGGCCCTGGAAACTTTCGCTGACGAACAGTCTGACCAGTCCTGATGCAGCACTGTGGGGCTGGGTCACACCTCACTGACTCTACAAGCATAGAAGTAACACAAACTATGGCATAGTGTGCTTCACGACACTCAGAGAGAAGTCAAGACTGACTTTCTTACACCATTTTCCATTTGAAAATTATCATTCTCATGCCAATGACTATGAACATTATTGTCTCCCTGGATGTAACACCATGTAGTCTGCTAGAGAGGTACTAACACTTTGAAAGAACCTGTTGCCTGTATCTTTATGGTATTCTATCATGAAGATGGAGGCAGCAGGGTACTGTGAAAGGCTGGCAAATACTTGCCACACCATAGAGCTTGACACCCCAGAAGCCAATAGTCTTCATCTCGCATTACTCTGTGCGCATGGCAACGACAACATTTAGAGTGGTCAGATTCTTGTGTTCTTCACACAGTGAAACAACATTAAGACAACATCTTTGGAGCATGAAGATTAAGTTGTTTATTAATTCCATTTCCTGGTGCATAGTACAACTGCATTACAGTTTCATAAACTCCTGAGAGGCTGTGTCTGTATACTTTGCAGGTTCCTTATAATACACCTTGTATATTAGAAGCACTGAACTTCCTTGTTGTCTTTTTCTTCTCTGCCTCATCTCCCCTCATACTTCTTCCCTACCACACCCCTTCCCCATTATTAATAATATCGTCATGTGTAGGGGGTGTGCACAGTAAATAATAACGGGTTCCGGATTGGATGATGGGATTTATTGCCACTTCAATTACAATTACAACCAATTATAACAGCTCATAACTGATGACTCTCTAAGACTCACTCCATTCCTTACTAGACTACCAGTGGCTTCTCTTCCACTGTGACTGACCTGGCTTGATCTATGAATCAGTCACTTCTTCAGCTTCTGGTGTCCGCTGGTTAGCACTCCCCAGCTGAACACTCAGCTTCTAAATTCTCTTATAACTGAATCATGAATGAACTCTCTTTTATAACTTGGAGCAAACCAAAGAGACACCACCACCTCAAACAGTTTGTGTATTAATCTGTTATTCTGTGCTTATCCATTGCTATGAAATGTACCCAGCGACTTACTACCCAAAATTGGAGGGCCTTCCACTATTGACTGTGTAACCTCTGGAATGTGTTTACTGAACCGTTGTCTAGCAATGGTCATATTCATCACAATATTCAGATGAATTTTGGTCTTCATTATATAGTAAACTCCAAGTCTTCCAGTGTCCAAACATCTGAGATTCTCCCCCACTCAGCAAAAATTTCGAAGAAAATTTACCATTTCAGTAAAGATTTTCTAAAACAAATTTTTATGTGCATATGTTCACCCACCACACAGTATTTCTCCCAACTGTCACTAGTAGCACTACCCACTTCCCTCCTTTGCACAGATACCGTTACAGCAGAGGCCAGTTGAATCTATGAATGCATTACAGATGTGGGCATCACCCACATTGAATCAAGCGCTAGCCAATCAGCGTGGACCACAGCAGCTCTGGTGCCCATTGGTTCCAAAATCATTCACCCAACTATTTGCTATATCATGTATGAAGACTCCCATGTAAAAGCTAAAGCAGAAACATGCTGATGTATTGGTTTCCTGTAATAGTTTTTCTCAAGGAACCAGCACACCCTACACCCAACATGTGCCTGCTAATGGGTACTTTACTGTATTAAGTCTTGTCCAGGTGCAGTCATAAAAGAAGATAAAAAGCCTTCTTTTCCAAATCCTTCATTTGGTGTGCAGTTTGAGGTTCACACAGCAGTAAGTATGAAGATCACTGACTTCAGGGATGTGACACTACAAAGCCCAGTGTTTAAGAGGAACAGTGTCAGAGTGCCAGCACAGGGAACTGTGGGGCCACATCAGGTGACACGATTTTAGGGGCTTTCCTCTACCTTCTCTTTTTTGCCTTTAGTTAAATAAAAATGAATTTCTGATGATCTTTTTCCATACTGTAACCATCAATTACCAGCTAGCTACACATGCTACAAAATGATTAAAATAAAACTATGTAAGATCTGAGGTTTTCATGGTGGTGACTATGAAGAATGCCATCTTCTGGAATGTGGCGCTGTGTAGATATTGTGATAACCGACATTTTGGAGAAATGTATCGCCTCCTGTCTGCTGGCCCACCTCCCCAGACCCTTCCCCTCTCCTCTCTACTAATTTCCCATGTAACCCCCACTCTCCCTTCTCTTCCTGCTCTTATATAGCTGGGCTGACTCAACTCAACATTAGTCTGTTAGCACCTGCTTACGCTGGTTCCTTTTCTTCCTTTTTCTTCTACCCTGAAGATGGAGGCGATACGTTCCTCTGAAACGTCGGTTAACACAATATCTACATGGTGCCACATCCCAGAAGACTGCTTTCTTTAAACTAAAACTGTTTTCTAGGAATTATATGATTATGTACTGTTTTCATCAAAATGTTTGAAAATTTTGTGTCATTAAATATGAAAAAGTTTTAACAAATTTTATCTCTTTTTAATGGAAGAGTTGGGAACCTGTCATCACCTGTGGAAGCATTCAGGTTACTGCAACCCTGCATACATCACTCCCAGGGTCCCTTTAATTTCCATACTTTTCAAGCAAACTTTCATGAATGTTGTCTTACCTTCTAATGTACTGCCCCCACAGCTTCTGTACCTTCTATCTAAAAGCATCTGTACTCTTGGCTCAAACATGGCTGCAGTGCTTCTACCAGGACAGTTGTCTGACAAAGTAGAGCGTGTGTTGTCCAGCTGCATTCTCAAACCTGACTGTTTACATCTATCATTTCTTATGGAATGAACTCTTGTCTCAGATGCACTCAGACTAATGTTACTCACTTTGTGCACATTGTTCAGTTCTGCATAAGTTTCAGCATCGTTATTATCAATATCATTTATACTGTCTTTACTTCTGCTCTCAAATGGAACCCTATTTTCAAACTGTGAACTGGTATAGTCATTGCTTGATAATTTGTTTTTCTTTGTGGATATACGAGGTTCCTTTCCTGGAAAAGAACGCTTTTCTCCTTTCGTTTTGCTTCCTGCAGTATTCTTTGTGGCCTCGTTTTCTGTTTCAAATACCTCTTGAAGAAAATCCTACAACAGAAGCAATATATGATAAATGGCATTTTGAATATAATGGAAACCGTTGCCCAGGCATATATTTACCAAATAAGAAAACTGTATTTCGAAAAGGAAAATATTTTATTCGCTTTGAGATTTATACTTCCCACGCCGGTGACTATGATGATACCATCATCTGAGATTTGATGTCGTGTAGTTCGGTACATAGGTACAGATATACGCTGAATGTAGAGGAAGCAAGTTCTTCCGAAATCTTGCTACCCATCTACCAAACTACACGACGTATCATTCTAAAAAACAAAAATATTTCAATGATATTAACATCTTAAATAATTTTAACTGTAATAATACTTAAGAAAGGTTAGTCTGTACCAATAAAATAACCTTTCGTTATACCTCGTCCAAGTCGAAATCTCCGTCCAATTCGAACATTTCTTGATATGTGCTATTAAAAACAATAACATATATAAATATATTACTCTCTGCGTAATATTACACAAATGAAACTTAATTTTTCACGTATGTAGACACGCACCTCTCTTTTAAACATTTTGCGCTTCGATATATTGCGAGAAAAGCAACACATCGAAAACGATTGACGTGAATAAAGAAACGATAATTCAATGTGGTTGTATTCAGATGATTCAGATTAGGATGTAACAAAAGCGAAATTTAAGGAAGATAATGATATAAATCAATTGTGTTTTGATGTAAAATTCAAACATAATCAAACGAAGTACTGATAAAACAGAATATGAACTCGCAGGTATGAATAACAGCAGCGTCTGAAAATGAACACAATCCCGACTAGACTGCAAAATAATCATGCTTCAGCTATTGACAATATTTTAGTAGATAAATCAAGATTATCTTCTTGTATAACATTACCCCTGTGTAATGCACTGTCTGATCATGAGGCACAATGTTTTATACTTGATAAATATTTTGCTACTACCAATAAAATTAACAATAAATCAAGATCTAGTTATAAATCTAGATTGCTGACTAGTGATACTATTAAATATTTCACTGAACAGCTATCTTATGAAAAATGGAATGTAGTTTATCTTAATACTGATGTTAATTGTGCTTTTAATAAATTTTTATCTACATTTTTAAACATTTATGAAGCAAGCTTCCCTGTTGTGTATTTGAGCAATAACAATGATAAAAGTTGGATTACTACGGGTATAAAAAGACATCTTGTAAACGTAAAATTTTTTTATATAAGTTAATCAAATATAGTAACGATCCAAAAGTAAAAACTTATTATAAAAAGTATTGTCTTATTTTAAGGAAAGTAATTTATGAAGCAAAAAATTATATTATAATCAGTTAATTGAAATTTCTAGTAATAGAAATAAAACAGCATGGAATATTATAAGAAATGTATTGCATAAATCCACCAAAGACAATTATATGCCGGTTATGTTTGAAATGGATAATAGGAACATTCAATCTAATGATGTAGCTGATGCTTTCAACGAGTATTTTTTTAATATTGCTCATAGTCTGCAAACACATCCAGATAAAACTAATTCACCTCTTAAATTGTTAAAGAATGCTTATCAGCCTATTTTTCAGAGTATGAAAGTAATTCCTGTAACCAAAGGAGAAATTATCAATATAATTTGTTCTTTAAAATCAAAGAAGTCTTCTGGTTATGATGGGACTTCATCTAAAGTATTAAAACTTTGTAGCGTCTTTATAAGTGCACCCCTTTCCTATATCTGTAATATGTGTATCATTAATGGTGTATTTCCTGAACGCTTGAAGTATGCTGTTATAAAGCCCCTGTATAAGAAAGGAGATAAGGTTGATATTATGAACTATAGACCTATTTCTATGTTGACTGTATTTAGTAAAGTCTTGGAAAGAGTTATGCATTGTAGATTGAGTCAGTATCTACAAGTTAATAATATTCTGGTGCAGGAACAGTTTGGCTTTAGGAAAAATTTTTCAACAGACCATGCTGCTTTTTCTTTTACGACTGGCATGCTTCAGGCCTGGAATGACAAACTGCAAACTGCAGGGATTTTTTGTGACCTTGCTAAGGCTTTTGACTGTGTTAATTATGAGATATTGACATCTAAACTAGAGTATTATGGAGTTCGGAGTTGTATATTAAACTGGTTCAAATCATATCCATGGGATAGAAAACAGTGTGTGTACATCAAAACTAATGATGGTCAGGACTATTTTTCATCTTGGGAAAGAGTTAAACAAGGGGTTCCGCAGGGGTCGGTTTTGGGACCACTTCTATTTATTATTTACATTAATGATTTGCCTCCATATATTAATAAATTGGCTAAAGTTTTTCTTTTTGCTGATGATACCAGTGTTTTGGTTACTGGTAATAATCATGATGAGCTTAAGCATAAAGTCAGGGGTACACTGTCTCTTATTATAAATTGGTTCACAGCTAATAAGTTGGCCTTAAATATCACTAAAACTAATATTATTAGGTTTGCTCTAAAACAGTCCTATAACTCTCTGGCAGTTGCTAGTGGGAATTTGTTTATAAATGAAGTTTCTGTGATAAAATTTTTGGGTCTGCAAATTGATAAGAATTTAGACTGGAAGAGTCATGTAGAGTATATTCTCCCTAAACTTAGTTCAGCTATTTTTGTAATTAGGAGTTTATCTTATTTTATGAGTAAAAAAAATTTACGAATGGTGTATTTTTCTTATTTCCACTCTATTCTTAAGTATGGAATAATTTTTTGGGGCAACTCAACGAATAATGTTAGAGTTTTTAAATTACAAAAAAAGTAATAAGGATTATATCTGGAGTGGGACCTAGAGACTCTTGTAGGGATCTTTTTAAGAAATTGAATATACTGCCATTGTCATGTGAATACATTCTCTCGTTCATGATGTTTGTGATTGATAACCAAACTAAATTTTGTTCAGGTTTAGATGTTCATGGTTTGAATACAAGAAATCGAAAGCAATTATATTTGCCAAGCTCGAATCTTTCTGCTTTTCAGAAAGGTACCATGTTTAATGCTATTAAACTATTCTACAGATTGCCCATAACCATTCAAAGCCTTAAAGAGGACAGAATTAGTTTTAAAAATAGGCTGTTTTTATATCTTATGAATAATTCCTTTTATACAGTTTCTGAATATGTGGAGCATAACATAAACAATTAGTTTTAATTATTTTGTTATCTGTGTGTTTGTTTAAATTTTGTATGACGACCTTCATGTCCATTTGTTTGGACTTGTGAAATGAAATGTATGTATGTATGTAAATACTTGTGATCCAAACTTAGATCAAAAACCCAATGATTAGACTTGAATAACAACAGGACGTTTCACATCAATTGAACGACGTCATATATTACTCAAAAATATTTAGGAAAACAGAATCTTCAATAAATGTACATCTTAAACCACTGTAATATATGAATGCATTTTGTTAGCCTCACGGTGTTAACCTCATCCTACTCCCAATCTAGTGTGAAACATTTTTGGTAGAAATCAAACAACAGAAACTGTATGTTGGCCATCATAGTGGCCACATAGTCTATGGCATGGAACATCTTCATTTACTTTGCCATTGGGATTGAGGGTTCAAATCCCTTTTCAAGGCATCAGCTTCTGCTGTCCTGTGTAGCTAACAGTTTTGCAGTGGGCTGATCACTGGTCCAATGAGTCTTATAATCTCATACACTCATTAATGGATGTGAGCCCTTCTTGAGAAGCTGCCAATTTTGCAGCTACTCAAGAATTTCCCAGGATTTTATGGAACCCAAAGGTTCATTACTGTTCACAAGAGGCCTCCACTGATCCCTATCCTCAGCCAGATGGATCCAGTCCAATATTAAGATCCATCTTAATATTGTCCACTCACCTACGTCATGGTCTTTTTCCATCTGGCTTTCCCACTAATATCCTGTATGCATTCCTCTTCTCCTCCATTCATGCTACATGCCCTGCCCATCTCATCCTCCTTGACTTGATCATTCTAATTATACTTGGAAAAGAGCACAGGTTATGAACCTCCCATCACTTCATCTCTCTTCAATCAGATATTCTCAACACTTTCAGCGTTCCTCCCTTAATGTCAGAGACCAATTTTCACACCCATATATACTTTACTACATGTTTTGTTTAAACACATTTTAATCAGCCTAACTAGCTTCATGGGTACCCCAAACCCTATGAGATTATTACCTCCCAACTGAATTATAGGCTTTCTTGAAGTCTATGAATAGCCAATGTACTGTCTCATTGTACTCCTTTTTTTCTCCTGTATCTGATGAATGCAAAAGATCTGATCAGTAGCTGATCTGTTATGTTGAAACCCCCACTGATTATATGTATGGACTTAACCTTGAGAGAATATTGGATAAAATTCTGTATGAAGTTGATAGCAGTTATATCACCCTTCTTGTGAACTGGTAGAATAATAGACTCCATCCCCTGATCAGGCAATTTTTCCATATTCCAAATAGAATTAATTAGCTTGTGGATCTTAGAATATAATATTTCACCTACTGCTTGAATAAGTTCTGCTGGAATTTGATTACTACCTGGCAATTTATACATTTTCAATTTTGTAATAGTACTTTCAACCTCAAAAGGGCTAGGATCAGGTACTAATGGCTCAGCTGTGTGCATTTCTATCTGCCTAACATCACTGACCCTGTGTACATTCAACAACTGAGAGAAGCCGTTCTTCCACTTATTCAAGATTTGGGAATCTGCAAGCAGGTCACCATTCTCATCCTTCACTAAGTTATTGCTAGGCTGGTAACCCCCAACAAATTTGATTTGTTTCATTCTGGTCCATCACACTATTAAGTTTATTTCAGTCCAATGTGACATAATGCTTTCACCACTTCAGCAGTTAGTTTATCCCTCCTACAATCTGATTTCAGATTAAAAAGTATTTTTGGTCAATACTTCTCAAAATTTCCTAATCCATTTCTTGGACTTTGTATAATCATCTGAGTTATTAGCCATCTTGTTCTTCTGCCACAATATACTATTCTGAAAGGTAAAGTTTTCCCCTTGTCTAAGCACCATGTCATGATAATATGGTAAAGTGCAGGTGAAGCTCAGCTCATTCTTGGGCATTACATAGACATGAGTGATCAGGTTTATGCTCCAGCTGCTTTACCCTTATGAGAAGATCCACAGTATGCACTGAGTAGAACTGGTGGGCCTAACTATATGTAATGACAATAAGAAAAATCCCTGCCTCCAACAGGAATCACACCATGGTCATCCAGTATGCAGCCAGCAACTTCACTGACAAATCATGCATCAGTATTTTCTATATGCTCCAAGTAACTTGATGGTCAGGAAGGTTCCAGCACTCCAGGACCAAGAGAGGATTCACATTATTTTTGGATCTGTTAGTATAGACTATTTTATTCTGTAAATAATTCGGCCACAAAACATTTGGACGGAACGAAAGACTTTCACAGACACACATATATACATTCTCAATTGCAGGCATCAAATCAAAACTTTTCTGACAATCCTCAAAAGAGCATGAGCAAATGGACCATTTCACAATCATCTATAAAAACAACTAATTTATTTTCATGGCCTCCATATGCAACCAGCTGAAGCAGTGTTGTATTGACGTGTTATTCATGCATCTCTATGAACTTGCTACACAGACCTTCAGAATCATTAATTCTTTCAGTTGAATTTGTAACTATATTAACTGTTCCTGCACCACTTACAAGCAATGATGGCATAATTTACATCATGCTATCTGCTACAGTTTTAGTGTTTATGAATAAATGTTCTTGGTTACTTCACAGTTTAACAAGATCAAAAAGACGAAACAAACAGGGTGAAATACTAGGGCAAAGGAAATTAAACTATCAAAATTTGATTAACTTAGGGTCCTAAGTCTTGTATCCTTTATTGAATGAACTGAAAGTACCTGAACTCTATCTTCTAGGTTGTGAAGCCATGTAGCTTTGCAGCAGTTCACTAACACATCAAAACACCACCTCAAACTTCAGAGTTGAAACAGAAGCTCTGCTTGCTGGTTACTTACCTGGCTAATTCTTCAACCCTGAAGATGCAGGTACCATGTTCCTCTGCAATGTCGGTAAAAGTTTACTGAACTACTGAGCGGGATGCTAGGATACCACTGACATGGGCAACTTGTTGGTGTGGGGGAACCGGCTGTTGCATGCAGTTTAATAGCCATAGAGAACTGGCTAATGTTGGCAGTTAGAAATTATTTTAAGACTAAATCAACTGCGCAAATATAACAATATTTTTGGAATGTTTCATGTTCCAAGACATGGCAGAATTCCATTTTAAAACGGTATGATGAATCCAATGTTCATGGTAATGCAGTGAACAATCTGTTGGCCCTAGACATTCAATTCATACACCAGAAATTATTGAAATCTGAAATGCACCACAGCAGAATCAAGTTATGCTTACAAAGACAAAGAGCAGTCTCCTTACAAGCCTTAAACATGTCCCTTAAAAGAAATTTCCATGAAAATTTTGACATTTCATCCTTATATGATTCAGGTAACAAGATCAGGTTCTTGGAATTTCTGGATAATGATGGAGTTTGGATATGTTTCACATGTCAGATAAGGCCTATTTTAACCAGTCAGGCTATATACACAAACCAAATTCAAGATACTGGAATGGCAACAATCCTATGCAGCTTCACAAAAGGCCTCTCTATACCGAGATGGTAGCCGTGTGAAGAGTGGCTCTGCTCTTAGCGCTAAAGGTAAAAGGTAAAGGTATCCCTGTAACAGGCCAGAGGCCCATAGGGTTGTGAGACATCAAGGCTCCCACATTTTCTATACAATCAGCTCACAGTTGGTGTTTAGGCTGTCAGCCTTGTGCACCAGCCGCCCTTTACCCCCAATAAGATTCCTGGTACTCATTTCTATTAAGAGGCTGCGTCAACCTCAGGGCCATAATGCAATTGGAAGGATTAAGTCAACTGAAAAATTCAATAATCTCATCAGGAATTGAACCCACAACCTTCTGGCTTGTAGCAGTGCCTGAACCAAGTATGCTACCTGCTTTTAGTATTACTGGGCCTTACTTCTTTCATGAAAACAACCAGGCTGTTACTGTGAACTGTGATTCTGGAAACCCTTTTAGTTGAATAACTGTGAAGGGTTTAGCATGACAGTGCTACAACTTGAACAGGAAGGCAACGCATCTGGCCAGTTGTTGCAACATTTAACCAGCTGTCACAGCTCAAAATGATAGCAATTTATAACATCTTTGGAAAAACCTGCTGCCTCTACATTCAGCATTGAAGAGTGGCACTTCTTTAATAATGGCGATTGGTGACATCATTGTGCTTAATTAACCTTTTGCATGCTATAAGCCGCTGATCACAGTGGCTGTGCAGTCTAAGGCATTAACTGTCTTTGCTTGCTCAAAAGCTGGGATAGTGGTTTTGGATCCCACTTAAGGCATGGATGTCTGTATGTAGGTAGCAGCCTTGCAATGGGCTGATCCCCCATTCAAGTCCTACCAACTGTGTATAGGATTAAGAAACTGTGGCTAAGGTCCAACAAAGGACTGTACAGCCATAGAAAGATGCTATGAGCCAATTAGGTTGGCTTGGAGTACTTGAGTATTGACTGCCTCTGTGGTCTAGAGGTCAGAGTTCCTGCTTACAGATCCATAGGTCCTGAGTTCGATTCCCAGCACTACCACATTTTCTGAGAAGTAGCGGGCCTGGAATGGGGTCCATTCAGCCTCGTGAGGATAACACAGCAGCTATTTCAAGGAAATAGCGGCTCTGGTCTACAAAACCGAGATTAATGGCCATGGGGATCTGTTGCACTGACCATGTAACACCCTCTATCCACAAAAGTTGGCATTAACTTCGCTGACAAGTGGCGGTTGTTTGGTCGCTATAGTTCGCTAGATAGGCCATAGTTTTTTTGTTTGGAGTACATGAGTTAAAGCAGCCACAACCAAAAAAATCAACTAGTGCAGTATTTCTGTTAACAGAGGGCATCATGTATGAAGTATCAATGTTGAAAGAGCCTTTTACATTATTTACACCTGTCATTTGAAAGTACTCTGTGAATGTTCTGCAACTGCCTGTAATACCACGCAGTCTTCATACTTCTGGGTATAGTTCTATGATGGAGCCTGGCTTAAGCACCAAGCCATGAAGACACAGGATGTATAGAAAAGGTATAGTTCCAGGCATACTTCATCCCGGTACCAACAGAGATGAGTGGTCAGCTTCATGCCCCAACCACTTTACCCCTTGGAAAAGGGCCCCCTGTACCCACCAGATAGAAGACTGGAAGGACTCCTGAGTCAGCATAGATGTTACGGAGAAGACAAAAATCTATTGTTCCTGTTTAGAATGAAACCAGTTTCATCCAACCTGAAGCCTGAGCTCTGACAGCAATCTTCAATAGCAACACGAAATACTCGTAGCACAACGAAACCGTGAACATACTGACAGCAGTTCGCCTTCAATGAAGGTCCTAATTGTGGGGTTGTGTTCCTGGACTTTCACTGACTAGTAACCCTATTCAAAAATGTGTCAACAGCAGAAAAAAAGGTACTTGGAAGGCCAAACTGTAATAACAGCTGTCAATACAACACTGTGATGTTCCTCTGCTAGCAGTAACAATAACATAAGAATTACACAAAAAATGATTCCTTGTTTTAAGACTCATAAAGCATAACAAATACTGCATTCTGTATGAATTACTTATAAATATTCAACATCAATGACTCTCATTACCTTCACATTAGATATATAAAAAAAATATACTTAAAAAACTTTACTACTTATGTAAATCATTATTGGTCCCATCTGGAAATCGGAAGGTATTGCCGCCACAAGCAATTACGAGCATCAGATTATTTGTAATACTTTTTAATACTCATTCGTAACCGAGATCTGAGGTTCTCATTGTGACGAAGATTAAGATCAGTCTTTGGGATGTAATGCTTTGTAGTTTAGTACCTAGGGACCAACACGTACGAGGAACTCACTTCCATCATCTTCAGGGCAGAGAACTATTATTATTTTGAAGATGGAAGAAGCATGTTTCTCCACAACATTTGTACCTACCTACTAAATTATGAAGGATATCCAGAAAGTAAAGATACAAAGTCCATAAAATATTTGTAAAGCATTTCTTTTTGGATTCACTTGTAGCACTTTTACAACATACCTTTATTTACTTTTCAACATAGTCACCATGGATCAGAATGCAATTAGTGAGCCTGGGAGTGAGACTTCTTATTCCAGCACTGTAGAAATCTCCTGCCTCCACTCTTAGCCATGAAGAACAGCTGACACTTCTGGACAATGTTCATAATGTTCATCGATAGTTAGACGTCTGTCAGCATGAATGTTTTCATCAAGTTTTTTGGACGATTTCATCAGTGATGTGTTGCCTTCCACTCCGTATTTCAAAATGGAAATCACTTCTTCCCGCTTCAAACTCATGACATCATTTTCCCACATTCTGCCTGTTCATAACATCTTCACTGTAAACAGAAACAAGTTAGCAATGGATTTCAGCAGCAGTTTTCCTTTCGCGTGAAGAAATCGAATTACTGCAAGAACCTCACATCTGGCGGGATTTTGAATCGACATGGCCATTTTAAACACACACTGCAAGCATAACGTTGCCATGACTGTGGCCAGCGAACTCAGCCCTGTCATACAATTTATATCTCACGTGGCAGCACTGTCATTTCGGGGGGGAAAAATCCCTTGCACTTTTACTGGACTTGTATCTTTACTTTCTGGATATCCCTTGTGCATAGTGTTACATCCCAGAAGACTGTCATCTTAATTCCTAACAAAGAAAGTAACGGTTTTTTTTTATCGGTGCTGAGGGAAAGTCAGTCAGAGTCCATCTAATACTGAGCGCATAAGACTTGAAGTAAACCTGGACGAATCCTGAGTGTGTTTCTTCATGCAGACAGAAATGTTCATGTTAATATCAACATCAGTCCTTAAGGAGGGAAGATGAAACGCGATGTCCAAGCACCGACATGAGCTAAGGCAGTGCAGCTTGAACACACAGCACACCTTGATGGCCCTCTTTCCTTATCATCCAGCCTTAAAACAAGTATTCTGGTCTGATGCTGCATGGACCAGGAAAGGGCTTGTCACTGACAGTACTATATTCTGGGTGTGACGTCATAATTTTCAGTAAATGTGTGCCCACATTTCAGTGTTTCCCTCTGCTTCTTGCCATATCTTGCTGGATGAAGGATGGTGAACTTGTACCAAACTACATGCTGTCACATCTGTGAGAACCTCAAATCCAACAATAATGTTACTTTAATACTCTATAACAAATACACTTACCTGCAACAAAATCCATGTTTGACAAACTAACTTACCTCCAGAAGAAAATTACTACCAAGCAGTGTTCCCAGCCTTACAAAGTAAAACATAAAAACTTTACATAAAAATCTGTAACTATCAACAAGCACCTGATTAATCAGAAGAGCCAACACCTCATCTCTCCTTACATCTCCATAATACAAATTTTGATCCACAAGGAATGCTCAACCTGCCAGAAACATCAGGAGCCACAAACTAATCTTCAGAAACATTTTGATTAACCTTCTGAAGCACATGGCATGCTTAATACCTGCTTGAACAGTATTAAAAAAATTGTTTTTTCACACACAGTGCATTTATGTGATTTACATGATTCTCACAATAAGTAGGGACTACTTCCCTCAAAAGCATTAACTGGTTGGTCTTTGTAATGTGAATGTAGTGTCTTTCCTGTGACATAGGAACTCAATTTTTAAATATCACTTACATGAACTACATTTTTCAAAGTGGTGGTATTCAGTTACATGTTAAATAACAAGTCTGACACTGAGAAAATCACTTTGCAATCCAATAACAGATTGATTCAACTGAAAAGAAAATACGTTTTATTTGTACTGTGTCACATGCTCAAATAGACCTCAAATGATATCCTCTGTGAAAATCAGGTCCAATGTTGCATAGTCTGAGAATTTTAAATCTAAAACTAAACACAATTATATAAATGCATGGACCTCAAAAGCCTTTGGTTTTGCGGCTGTCAGGCTCCAAAACATTTCTTATTCTGGCAGTCAAAATTAAAATTCACATTACAAGGGCCAAATTCATAAAGATGAACAGTGAGATCAGAGATGGTGACCTTGGCCTCAGAATGATCAGAAATATGTACTGGCAAGATTACTTGCACATTCCCATGTCAGAATGACAGTTTCATGTCTTATGCTTCCATCTCTTGGTGCAAGACTAACTCCATGCTCTTCTTCTTCTTACAAAATTAATTATTCTTCAGCAATGGGCAGCAACCTGTTTACATACTGGTAATATTTTATGAGATTTCACAATTTACATTCTAAGGCTGCAATATTTTCCATAATTACAGTCACAAAGTTGGGCGTAGCACAGTTCAGTTACTGCATCTCCAGCTCTGTGAGGTAAGGCAGCTGTGTGGCGAGTGGCTAGGCAATGCTAACTCAGATCATATTTGGTCAGTAGTGTCTCACTGGGTACTGAAGGCAAACAGCAGTATGTGCAACAACAAAGTCTGCTACTTACCTACCATCCACCTTCAGGAATCAGTAGACTATCTGCACATTGCTTTTACCATTCAGATGATCAATCTAGGCATTACAAAGGCTAATACAGAGCTGACCAGTTATACCAACACTTCAGTTTTGCAAGGCACTGAAGGAACATCACTAATACAGGTATATATCTGGTCCCACATGGCACATATAGCTATAGTAAACCAACACGATTAACTGTTTGTGTTGATGTATGTTTCAATGTTACTACAACCCTCCTGTCAGCACTGCGTCAAACTTCAAGTTGTCTTTGAGACCTGAGGTTCTCACAGCAGCGAGTATGAAGATTACTGTCATGTGTGATTGGATGCTACTTAGCCTCATTCACAGAAACTGCAGCTTCCATGCCGAGGTACCCTCTTCTACCCTAAAATTGGAAGAAACACATTCCTTCAAAGCAATGGTATTTCTGACAGACTACATGACACATCACATGTCACTGTAACCTTCAAATTCACCACAACATCAAATCTGTTATCTGATCTTCATTGCATCATTAATATAATTTTAATTTTTTAGAACTATATATATATTTAATCCTTTCCAATCCTTTTTCAGAAGGCTTGCAACATAATTTTCATTCACAGATCCTGTGCTGGAAGCCATCCATTAACACCTTTACAAACTTACATCATGTTATGATAACATGATGAGTGTTATACCTTTGTTCTTCATATCCTTTGATATTTCTAGTTTGTAAAGAGGAACAACAGATGGCACCAGCTTTATATTTTCACATATCAGAGTATTATTTTTTTCATTTTTTCATAACTAATTTGTTATTGGTAAGAGTGTAGCTGCAAATATAAAGGATGGAAAAGGATTAAACTAGATGGAGTGCTGACAAGCTTGTTATCATTCAAACTAACACAAGCATCAAGGTGAATGATGCTACAGCCTCTCAAAGGAGAAACGAGAACGGTGGCTCTCTGTCAGCACAATGAACATCAGGCAGTCTGCCAACAAAGCCATCCATATCGTAACAGTAATACTGCACGACATACAAATTTTGTTCCCGGCCAGAATGACTAAATATTCAACACCAAGATGTCAGAGGTTCACACCTGACACCCACTTACGAAGAACCAGTTTACATAGGGATCTGTGGTTTAAAATAAGGGCAAGTGTCAATTTGGCTTTACTGTTAAACTGCACCACAAAGATATAAACATTCTAAGACCCTAGATTTAAAACAAGACACTAAAATGAGCACAAAATGATTGGCTTGAAATTTTTATTTCAGGCCTTCCTACTGCATCTTCCCCAAAATAGCAGGCCCTGAGTTTTCACAGCTACATGCTTTCAAGGATGACCTATTAGGCAAGCAGACATACAAATCACAGATATTGTTAATTATTTTAGCACTTAATTTGGACTTACCTAGTGCCTGATTAGCACAAACAATTCTGAAAATTACTGTTTCAGAGACATGGCAGCAGACAGTGAGGAGTGGACATGTCTATATTGGCAGTACTCAGAACGTTAACATTGACAATAAGCACTCAATCTGACTGCGCTTCTTAAGTCACATGATTCTGCTGAGGTATGAGAACCTTTCATGAAGACCACTGAGCAGAATTTGGTAAACTATATTACAAACATCAGAATATTTAAATTTCTCTCTTCCTGACTGCAATGTATAAATTCTGCTGAACTTTACTCCAAAGGATACAAAGGGAAGAGAATGCAGTTATTGGTGCTTACACTTCCAAAGGTGAGTTAGATCAATCCTTCAAGAGGCTGAGCTTACAATTCTTACACTACTGGCTGTGAAACATTTAAAAATAGAGAAAATTCTGGAAAAGTAAGGAAGTGAACCAGAACAAACCCACACAACTTGCTAACAACAGGAAAGTGGCAGGTGGTCACACCAACATAAACACATGATGTAAGCCCAAAATTATACAGGTTACAAGGAATTTCATTGGCCATGCCATAGCTCATGCAGTCATGAGACTGGATTCTCACTGCAGAGACTTACGTTTGAAACCAAATGACTTCCTGTGAGATTTGTGGACGGAGTGTCACTGAAGCAGGATTTCTTGAAGTTTTTCTTTTTTCACTTTTCCTTCCTTATCATCATTCCACCATTGCTCCATACTCGACATGACTGCCCCCTGGATGTGTGATAGCCCTGACCAGGCGCCACATTATCACATCCTGAATCTTTAACTAGGGGGCTTCACCTCTGACAAGGCACCTGACTGGTTCCAGAGTGAGGAAGTTTCTTTACAGGATAATTAACTGTGAAATGCATAAATTCACCAGTTTACTAAACTGGACAGTTTGTTATACACACAAACCATACAGTGCAACTATAACGAACTCCACAGGACAGAGTCCTTTCTGAGAAACTGATACTCACTCAATTAGTCAAGAAATCTGTCACCTTTTATCGACCCGAAAGATTTACTACCATGATCACCAGAGCCTGCTATTCTGTACCAGAAGAATCCAGTACACACCCTGACATCCAGACTCTTCAAAATACATTTTAATATTATCCCCCCCATATATGCCTAGGTCTTCCAAGGAGTCTCATCCCTTCAACTTTTCTAAGCTTACTATTCATTTCATTCATCTTCCTTGACTATGTTAACAGCAATATGTTTTCCGTTAGTTGCATGATGTCTGCAAAATTAACATGCATCACAGACACACAGCCATCCCACAAAACATGTGATGATGACACACCTTGTTGGTTATTATCAGGGCCCAGATTTTGATGACATGTCATCTTTTTCCCTTGTATCCTATGCGATGCTCTTAAATATATAAATCTCGGATATGAGCTGCTGGTTACAGAAATGTAAATTTTATAGGTAATTTTTGTCATTTTTTAATTTGGGGGTAATTTTTTGGACTTTTAAGGGTATTTCTTGTCATTTTTGGCCATTTTAGGGAATTTTTCTTCATATGTTTTCTGAAATGTGAATAACATGGAAGTGAAGTGTTCTTTCTTTTCTCCTTTACATCATTTTTCTGGATTTTTTTGTCATTTTTTGAATATTTTCAGGTCATCAAATTCCGGGCCCTGCATATTACATTTTTGGGTCATATTTTAGGTCATTTTTCTGGATTTTTTGGTCATTTTATAGGTCATTTCTTAAATATTTTCAGGTCATCAAAATCCGGGCCCTGATTATTATTATCCCAATGCATGTTTCAGTTATCAAGGAGACAGTCAGTACACCAACAGCCAGGGTCAGAGCCGCCTCACAAGCTCAATGAGACTGTCTTATGTTGGATGCAGCAATACATTTATACTTTCATGGAAGTTCATGTTGTATCTTAGCATCCCGTTGCAGCTGGCATTATAATTTATCTTCAGTTGTGTACCATCCACCGTGCAACAATATCAGGATTTAAAATTCATCACTGCACTACATGTTTCAGCTACTGCCACCAGTTATGCTTGATGTTATATACTCAACTTCTCTGGCCTCCACCTGCCTCAGTAACAGTGAAATGGACACACGTACTAAGCCTCACAGTTTCACGATAAGAATGAGGACATTACAAGACTTTTTAGTATGGCACATGCTTTCTTTCTTTATTTATTTCTGTTAAGCGATGTTACCAGTAGCTCACATGATTAGCATGCAATGGTAGGAAGGTTCCTGGATAAGAAATTGGACAGGATCTGAAGCAAAGCACCTATGGGGTAATTTCAGGTACTATCCCAGCATTCACCTGAATGGACTGAGGAAAACTACAAAAACCTCAGTCAGTGTAGTCAGCATTACTTGACCTGTTGTAGCAGCTGCCAACCATGGGCCAGAATCTTTCCTTACTGATGATGCAAGTTCTGCTGGCATTGCACTCTCTGGCATGGCCAGTGATCAGAAGACAATTTTCTAACCTGTATAATTCATGCTGATATGAATGCCATTTTTTGAAGGAACACCCTGCAGCAAAAGGAGGGTTAAGGCCTATATAGTTCACTTCATTATTTAACAGATTTTTCTTCTTCGAAATGACGTGCACATAGTCACAGTTCAGTTGTGATGACGGTCTTCCGATGTATCACTGGCTGTTCATGTTTGACTGGCTTCGTGGCTGTGTCAGTGGTAGCTGAAGTGTCAGAGGCTACAAGCCATGGAGAAAGCTGGTTTAGGCTTGGCACGGAGCCACTAGAATTCAATTTGGTGGGCTGTGTGTTCGCTGCAGCGGGAGCAGGAGCGTGGGGCGACTCCTGCAACACATGTCAGCACTCATCATTACAGCTAACAGCAGGTGCTCCTGGGTCTTTGCATCATGTGAATGTGGACAGTGGTATCATCATTTCAGAGGTATATGAGCATGTTGCTTCCATCTTTCTATTTACTTTGACCCTGAGGATGGAAGCAGCACATGCCTCAGAAATGCCAGCAACTCTGCCCATATCCACACAGTAAAAGGAACCAAGAGCAGAATCAACATGAGAAATGCATGTTCTGTTAAGCACAAACTGAATTTTAAAATATTGCTTACAATTAATTTCATACGCCACAGGGTTAACACAAAAGTTCATCTGTCGGTGCTACATTGTGCTGGCTCAGTTCAACTACAGCTGGAGCAGCTCATTTATACAGCCAGAAATCTTCAAGAACTCCTGCTAACTTCCATTAGTCCATACGGTGTCACACTCCAGACGACAGTATCTTCACATAAAATATAAGTTAAATCACCACAAGCCACAAACAAAACAAGGGCAACCCCATGATCAGACTTCACCAAACCACAACACAGGGGCACTTACCAGTGACAATGATAACATAAAACTGTGTTAGCAAGTTTGGCTACCTGACTGCAGAGATGGGGCCATCATAGCAGGATCAGTGGCTTCTCTGCTAAACAGGTTAACACCAGAAGGTCACATAGTTCTCAAGAATTACTCACAATATGTGTCCATGGAGTTTACAAGTGAGTAAGTCAGTAAGAAGTACTACAGTGCAGCAAGCTAAACATTTTCCTTTTCTTTCAATGACTGTACAGGAATATTTTACAGCTTACTGTAGAAGCAGAGAAGTTGTAAAGCTGTCACTGTACNGGGGGGGGGGTGTCACAAAGTCTGAGGACCCCTAGGTTAGCCTTCATATCAGTCTTCATGGTAGCGTCTTACTCATTCACATTACAGTAACCATTTGTATCTTGTGATATAATTTCCTGTTTGGAAGGCATACAATATGCTGGGGACCAGCTGCCCTCACTTGGGAGGCACACAACTCACTGGGGACCAACTGCCCTGACTTGGGAGGGATACAACTCACTAAGAACACGCTGTCCTGACTCGGAAGGCACACAACTCACTGGGAACCAGCTATGTACACTAAGATTCACACCAGACACTTCAGGAAAATGCTGCAATAGTTTTTACAATAAGCTCCAACCACTTCCTCTCAGTTAAAACACGATACTACACCTCATTCAACTTTACTGTTAACTCGGTATGAACTTACCTGCCACATACTGTGCAGTCACTATTGAATCAATCCTTCAGCTTGCCATATTCTCCACATTAAATAAACTATACTTGCCCATTAGGGGTCTGAACCTAGGAGCACTCACCTTCGAAACTTTGCGCTGGCGAATGTCGCCAGTGGTCACAGATGGTTGCTTATCAGCCACTGGAGAGCTCTGCACTACAGGGGACAAAGGAACAGTGGGTGATTTTGAAGGGGCAGAAGATGTCTTATCAGATCCACTCTCAGGATTATCATGTGAGATATGGGGCTTGCTACCCACCAACTCCCTGAAAGGGTTTGATATGGCAGAGAGAGACAAGAAAGGGTTCGGCTTATCTGCTGACACCCCATGGAAGGGATTTGTCGGTGGCAGAGACCTCGATTCGGTAGGGGACAATTTTGAGGCTGTAAATGGATTTATGAAAGGATTGTTTGGGTGCAGGACAGGTGGGGGGGAAAGATGTGGAGATTTGGGGGACTGAGCCATTGGCCTGATGACCTTTGGAGACAGGCATGGAGTTGTGTGACTGCCAGAAGTCATGATCAGGCTAACAGGTGGGGGCACCACAGGCTTCTTGGTTGTTGCATCTTCACTGCTGGAGTGGTTCAGAGCGTTCTTGCTATCAAGTGATGGTGACGGGAGTATCACACGCTCCAGTTTGCCATGATCAGACCATGAGAAGTGCGTCACAGTCACTGGGGTGGTGCAGCGCTTCTGTGACAGCCTGCTATCATCGGTCTCGCCCTGTGAGGCATCCTCACTGTGAGCACTGTCCAGTGTTGTGCTGGGGCCAACAGCCATGGAGTTAGCACCACCCAGGGATAATGTGAGCTTATCACCACCCTGTGGCAATGTGCATACAAAGCAGGTATCACCAACAAACAGGGAACACAGCAGTAACAAAACAACAAAAGCAATTAATTACAAGCCAAACAGAAGCACAACCAAACACAGTTCATCAGATACACAACAGTGAAACTTGTTTAGAAACAGATACATATGGCACTCAACTGGGAATATATGTTTCTTCGTTCTCTATACAGCAGCAAGTGTATCCAGCAGGTTGCATTCCCAGTTTAAATGTTGGTCCAGAACCTATCGTGACTTCTGCTGGGATAGTGCCCCAAACTGGGCCACAGCTGCTTCCTCCCATATCCTTTCCAAGGGTATTTGCCCAGAGAGACTGAAGAAATTTATGGAACATTCATAACAAACTACACACAACACAATGAGAGGAACTACCCATCATCACAGGACACATGGGCTCATAGACGAGGGCATATCCCAAAAACTGAACTTATGGACAGAGGCACAGCAGTTGTGTCAGCAATTTTAGGGACATACACCAGTGATGTAGAAGAGATTTTAAAGTTTAAAACTTTTAAAGGTTTTAAAAAAGTAGGATGCACGTGAGATGGCTAACAACTGACATGAATAAATTATGACAGCTTTAATAAGAGTAACCTGTCTCTGGGCCCAGACTCAAACCTGGGATCTCCTGAATACAAGAAGAGACTTGAACACTCGACGAAAATGTTCAGTAAAATATTACTGAGAAACAGAGAGCAGTTTTAGACAAAAAATTTGCTGGTGGCCGAACACAATCTTACGATTACACACAAAATAAAATAAATGTGAGATGAATCTGAACATCCGCTCACTGGTTGCTCTCTCCCCCCTACAAGTGTTTCAGTCCCACATGTTGATCAGCTGACCCTGGGTTACCCACCCTCATATAATAAGCGTGGCATATAACAAGAGCTCCAACATAATGAACACTAACAGCCACTGTCCATTTCTCAACATTACACTTGAGAACAAATATATAAAGCAGGGGCTGATTTGCCAGCAAACTTTGCTGTAGTGTGATATGAAACCTGCCCCAGTTAATTCCCTTTACTTTCTGCATGCTCTCCACCTCCTTTCTCTGTTTTCCCTCCTATGTCCTTCCTTCTGTGTGACATTCTTTCTCACCTCTTATTCTCACAGTGGTAGTCTTCCTTGTGGGCATTTCGCTTCTTGTTTCAGGTTCAATATCTTTTGGACTCTTTTCTTTGTTCGTTCTTAAAATATGTTCATAACATCTTATTCTATTATTTATGAATTTATCTTCAAACATATATATATGTTTACACTACCTTCTCATATTTTCTTTTGTTTCTTATTCCCTCTTCTTGTTCTTCCACATGGTGTAATAGCATGTGTACAGAGAGGACAAGAGACCTACTTCAGAACTACTGAAGCTGCAGTTCCCACAGCTGTAACTATGAACAGTACTGGCTCCTGGGATGTGACACAGTGTAGTCTGGTAGAGGTTCACCCATGTTTTGAAGAAATGTACTGCTTCCTTCTTCAGTGTCAAAGAGTATGCCAGGAAAGTAACCAGCAAAATGCAGGTAGTAAGCTGAGCTTCATGAATGCTTGCAGGGCTTACTCTTTGACCCTGAAGATGGATGCAAGAAACATCGGTGTAGCTGCACCAGACTATGTGTCACCACACCTCAGAAGACAAGAGTGCTCTTCTACTTTTTGGTGTATACTAAGTACTTGTAGGAACAGTGTGCATCTGATGTATGATGTTTAGAAATTGTCATTATATCACAGTTCCACTGTATTATTCAACAGCAGACTGAGCAAGACATAACGCTGCATGGGTTGAGCATTTTCTGTAACATCTAGCGAGCTTCCTTCTCGTGCCACAGCATGAGTGCAGGTATGTCAGCAGTGGCTCCAAACACAACTTCATGTGCACCTCTTCTGGAACTGACTAGAGTTAACAGAAGGTATGAGGGATAGAGCTGAATAAGCAGTCAGCTTACATGCAGCATTTCCTCTTATTGCGAATGCACTGTACTTTTGCAACCACAGAACTTTCTCTATTCTGTGTAGGATCCGGGATAGCAAAGTCAGTATAGTGAATTAGCTATGGGCTGGCTGACCAAGGAAGCAAAACTTTTCCTTCTCTCCTCAGCATCCATGCAGTGGCAACAGCAAGAATGCATGAACCTGTCTCCAATGCTGTCTTCACACAAGGGCATTATCTTACTAACTCTATTCTAAGTATGGCAAGGTAAAGATCTACGATAGGCAATATTAGTAACGAGCAAAAGTAACTCATCTGCGACATGGTTGCTTTCTTTGAGAGTATCACAATACAAACAGCGAAACATCTATTTAAGGTTTCTTTGGGAAGCAGTGAATTTGAGTCCTGAACTGAGGAAAACCTTAAGTGGAGGTGCTTTTACCACTCAGAATGGCTTGGGATTATGTCAGAAATTCTTAAATATGGGAACATGAAATGGAAGTTCCACTACAGTAGCTAAAACTTTTCAGGTGGAGGAACTATCTAATAAAGAAAATAAAGTTTATTCATATAATTAAAAGAACAGACTGGGGTTGATTTGAACTGCACCCAAAACTTCTACCACAATACTTGCACCTTGCTTTAACAGTCAAGCTGCACCACATACTGGCAAGATCTAACTAACTAGTTTCACAGAACTGAGCCCTTCTTGAGAAGCTGCCAGTTGTGCAGGTACTCAATAACTTCCCAGCATTTTATGGAACTCAAAGGTTCATTACCATGTTCACAAGAGTCCCCCATTGGTCCCTATCCTCAGCCAAATGAATCCAGTCCATACAACCCCATCCTTTCTAAGATCCATTTTAGTATTATCCTCCCACCTACATCTTGGTCTTCCTTCTGGCTTTCCCACCAATATTCTACATGCATTCTACTTCTCCCCCTTCATGCTAAATGACCTGCCCATTTCATCATCCTTGACTTGATCATTCTAATTATACTTGGCAAATAGTACAAGTTATGAAGCTGCCTATCATGCAGTTTCTCGTTTGGTATTCAATTCACAATTCAGAACAGGAAACTGACAACAAAATTAGATATCAGAAAACCAACACAAGCCTCCCGAGATCAACGTGGCGCTTACCACAGACACGAACGTAGCGCTGAGTGTGTCCAGAGGTAGAGACAGCTGCTGCTGCTTCTTCCTGCAACATAATGTTACAATGTTACACTGCAGACAGGCACAATGTTTCCGAGTTACATGCACCCACAGACATCTGATGCCAGCCAACCAGTTCGGATTTCTGTGCTCAAGTCGAGGTATGTAACTTGAGAATACTGTGCAATTCTATGAGATTCAGGGACCTCATGGCAGTGATTATACAGACTTTTCTTTTCTGCAATGAAACGCGATGCAGTTTGGCAGAAAGCAGTGTTTTGGGGCTTCTCACTTTCAGTATGAAGAAAGAAACAGCACACTGCTCCAAAATGTTGGTAATTATTTACCAGACTACATGGTGTCACATCCCAGAGAACAGCAATTTTCATATTCACTTTGGGAAAACCTGAAATCTTGCTAAGAGTAAATTTCTGAGGCTTGAAAAATGATAACAAAGACATCCAATTCTATGGAACAGAGGAATTCCTTGCTCCCTGAACCTCGTGGTTCACACCAAGGTCACATGAACCCACCACTGGTCCCACCCTCAGCTAAATCCAGTCCATAACCCCCTAGCTCTTTCAAGTGGTCCTTTCCTTTCATATTTTCTAACTATAATTTTCTATGCATTTCGCATCTCTCCCACACTAAAAAAGAAAATTAAAGCAGAAACCACTTTATGAACTTCCATAAACAAGGGAAGCCTCCATATTTCTTGACCAATAATTTCCTTCCTTCTCTCATTAAGAAGCTCCCAGGATTACTAACCCGTTGAGCAGATTCTTCTCAGTTCCACGCTCGTCCCGGTTGTTCATGTCATCAGAAAGTGGGGTCTTCTTCAGCTCCTCCTCAACTCTGGCTGGAAACAGCAGGCACAAGTTCTGGGTTAGCACATATATTGTGCAAAATACATTGCAGAGGTTGTATCACTAAACACATCCACAGACAAAACAACTTCTGGTCAGCACATATGAAAATGCAGCAATATTTTGAATGACAGTTTGTATAAAGGGAGCCAAATTTAATTAAAATCATTAAAGGTATTTTCAGGAAACTGCCCAATTCATATTTGTTTTATGTATTTACTAGTTAAGAAAAACTGTCAGTAACTCTGATTAAATATAATATATAATAGGTGAATAATGAATAAAAAACAAAGTGGAAAGAAACAGTCAAGACCTAACTTGAGATAATATCCTGATATTTCAGCAGGAACTGAGGAAAATCATAATACAACTCACAATAGTAGCAATTCTGACGTAATCTGATATCTCTCCTTACAAAATGAAACAGACATCACCATGTGGCATGTCAACACAAACAGCCCAGAGCCAGTGAGACAGATACAAACATGCAACAGCACTGCACAGGCAAGTACCTTTCAGAATATTGCACTTAAGCTGGTCAGGGGGAAGTGGCCTGGCACCAGCCGAACCTCCAGAGTACTTGGCATTCTGGTTGTTGGGAACCACTGTCACCAGCAGAGCAGTGGGGCCCACTGCAGCCTCCAAGTCTGCAACATGACCACCAGAAACTCAATCCCTCAGACATGAGACAATATCCCAGATGGAAAGCATGTGAAAAATAACAACATGCAGACCATGAGGGAGAAATGAAACAAGATAGTGAGGTTCTCATTATGTTCAGGATTAAGATTATAGGCTTCTGAGATGACACCATGAAGTTTGGTAAATGAGTACCACTTCAGAGGAATCTGAGGCCTCTTTTCAAAGACAGAGGCAGCAGGTTCCTACCTACCAAATTACAAAGTGTCACACCCCAAAGTATGTAATTTGAATTGCCCCAAGTTTTATATCCAGGGTAGGATGGTAAAACACTCTGCAGGCCAACAATAGATGATAGGAAATCATAATGGAAGAAACCATTTGTGACCCTGTGTACAACAGGATAACATGGACATTAGGGGAACTACAATGAACTGTCCTTCCTATTAATACCTTGGGCACTGTTCATCACTGCAGCTTTTTTCAAACCATGCTTCAGAAACTGGTTCTGTTGCTCTGATCACGTGATAGGATAAAGTAAGAGAACGCACCCTGTTCGACCTCTTGGCATAAATGGTCTCAGACACTGGACCCTGAAAAAACTGATATAATGGACAATGTCCAAAACATTGCTCAAAAAGACTGTTGTACCCTGAAGGAGGCAACAGGTCCCTCCAAAATGTGCATGCTACACAGCATTACATTCCAGATTACCATAACCTTTGAAACTGGCCATTCTCAGTTCACACAGAAAAACAAACAATTCACACTTTCCTGGGAAACTCAGGAGACTGCCCAGCCGTGTCAAGGGACAAGAAAACTGGACATCAATGGGGAAGGTTGTTACATTAAGCCACAGAGCTCTGGTAACCGAAACAATGAAATATGTAAATATTACAGCAAATTTAAAAGTTGGTCTGAAGAGGTAAGTAAGCCTGTACAGGTGATGCTACTGGACGTAACAGCCTGTGTAGGTGGTGCTACTGGACGTAACAGCCTGTGTAGGTGGTGCTACTGGACGTAACAGCCTGTGTAGGTGGTGCTACTGGAAGTGACAGCCTGTGCAGGTGGTGCTACTGGAAGTAACAGCCTGTGCAGGTGATACTACTGGAAGTAACAGCCTGTGACACATCACACAGTATTCTTAATGCTGAGGTGGGTATGAGGAAGAGCTTACCGTCAGTCTTAGTGGATGCTCCGCATGTCGAAGATGCGTCATTCAGTGAATCATCAGTGTTGGGATTGCCCAAAGGCTCTTTCACCAGACTCTTGAGCAGCGAGTCAAGGTGTTCCTCGGCAGCTGTGGCCACTGCACAGTGATGACACACAGTTGTTATGCAACTCAACACAAAAGCATCACAACTTCCTTCAGCTTACTTCCCTGTATTCCCCATCCATTTGCTCAGCCATTCTGCATGAATGTTAGTAGTGACTACCACATGATAATCTTTGTTAATGGCGAGGACTTCTGACTAGCTGATGCAGGTCAGATGGAGCTAGAGGTGAACACAACACCAGATAAGAAGGGGGAAGCCTTGCACGCCATAATGACCACCATCCATAGGACTTCTTTATGTGGGTTCAGTAAAGAAAGGGATGGGTGGTTAGCTTCATGACCTGGATGGAAACACAATATCTCTGGTGCCCACAGTATATTAGGGAATCAGTAAATATGTTACAAATGAAAGCAAAATGGCTGTAATGGATGCAATAGGTTTTCTATGTGTATCACTAGGTAGCAGCACCATCCAACTTCATAACAGTCACACACAACAGCAAGCAGGAAGTGACACATTCAGATGGAAAGGTCTGTGAAGGGCATAAGATTTAAATAAACTGTTTCAACTACACTGTCTTTCTTTTACATACACTGATGTGAAATTGATGTGTTCAAAAAGTTCCTGGAAGTTGCTATAAGTAATAACGTTCTCTACTTAGAGCTTATCGAATGTTGTCCCCTTCGCATCAGTCCACCTGCACAACAATGCACCTCTCCCACTGCTTTTTCCGCTCTTGCAAGCACTGCTCAAAGGATGTTTGTGTTATCATCTTCAAGTCATTTGTCACATTAGTGAGGATGGTTTTCGCTGTCTGAAATCCTCTTCTTTAAAGGTAATTTTGAGTTTAGGGAACAGAAAAAAGTTGGGAGGGGACAGGTCAGGAAATGGGGTAGGAATTGAATGTTTTGCCAAGTATTGTCTAACTGGCAATGCTGCGTGTGGAGCATTATCATGATGCAGGAGCCAGCTTCCTGCAGTCCACATTTCAGCTCACTTTCTTCATACTGCATCCTGCAGACATCTCAGAACCTCCAGAGAGAAATCTTGATTGTCTGACCTTTGGAAGTGAATTTATAATGCACAAGGCTTCAATGCTTAAAATAAATGCATTGTTTTCGCTCATGAGTGCAGCTGTTGTGCTCTCTCAGGGCAAGGCAAAGCAGGGCTCTTCCAGTGTGACTGAAGGAGATCTTCACAGATGGAAATTGCTGCAGTTTCTGGTCACCAGGAAAGTACCTTGGCACAAATTTTGCTGGAACCATATGCATTCCTAAATCTTCCATTAAAATTGTGTGGGATGAACCAAGGGATATTCCAACCTCTTCTGCAACTTCCTGGACAGTGAGTCGACGATTTCCAAGGGTCTTCACCTGGGCAGGTTCAGAATTTGAAGGTTGGCCAGACCCCTCATCACCATCTGCTGAAGTCTCCAATTTTGAAATGTTTGAACCACTTATAGTTATTTGACCCAAGGCATTGTTGCCATAAGCTTCATTCAACATGCTGTGGGTTCCTGCAGTTTTCCCTATATTGAAAAAGAATTTAACACATATTCTCTGCTCGTTTACAGACATCATGTTTCATGGAACAAGACAACAACACACTAAATCACAAAACTGGTTGCAAAAATTGAACAGAACATCTGATCTACTCAGAACTAAATGGCTTGAGTATCTAATGGTCAGGTATCAAGGTCACTCAAAAAACACCTAATGTGACCAATGTACTGCTGATCCGCATCCTCATTTCTGGAACTTTTTGAACACACTTCCTATGTACAAAACAGGACAAAACATGTCACGATGCACTTCATCATTTGTACACATCTCCCTTTGTTTAGAAAAGTTAAAACAGAGCAGACATGAAGCTTCAATGAGAGGAACAGGATATGCCTGCAGAACTGAGCCAGAGAAACTTGAACAGAGTGACACAACATCAGTCTTCACTGCAGGCAGTACCTGGTGTGGCGGACTTGTTCTTCTTCAGGGTTCCTGTGCCACTGCTGACAGTTGAGGCAGCGGGACTGCAGGTTGAGTTGCCACAACTGGGTGCAGGGCTGGGTGTAGTGGGTTTCAACAACCCACTGCTTGCTCCATCCTCTGCAGGACGGACGGTCTGTCTCGAGGAGCTACTTGATGTCTCGCTGGGCTCAGATGTCACAGTAGGTGATGACTGCATGAGAGGGGGCGTGTCGCTGGAACCAATGCCTGTGTCCGTGTTGGTCTGTGAGGAAGCTGCAACCACAGCACTGCTCCTACACATGCACAGAAATGCTCACTAAGCACAATGACTTCTAATTCAACAGGCCTATCTGCACTTGTGTTAAGATTGCTGTTTTCTGGGATGTGATACTACTGTGTATTTTAGTACAGTCAGGAGGAACCAGCTGCCATCACCTCTACAACAGGCACCTCCAAAATACTAGGCTACCAAACTATGTGAAATCGCAACCTGAATCCTACCTCTTAGTTGGGCCCTGCTGGCTCATGAAGTTCTTTCGGAAGAACAAGGAATGTGGTACAGCGCTTTCAGTGTAAAACCTCTGGGAACAACACAAACCTTGCATTTCATAAGAAATGCCCCCAAAATTAATAACTGCATTAATATAGCATAATCACAAACTTCTAAACTTTACTCTAAATCTTAATATTCATGACTATGAGACTCTCAAATTTGTATCTATGTCTTGGTTCAAAGATCTCCTTGAAGATAATCAGACTGAATTTCACAGATTAGCAAACTTATTATCATAATCATACAGGGACTTCAAGAGACAGAATGAAGTTGGAAAGGCATCTGTCATATCACAAGCAGATGCATTCCCAAATCCAGGGCTTGGTGTTTTATGATGGTAACGTATGACTGTTGAAAAGTGTGTATGCTGAGTCTGCCTCAAGGCTATATAACAAGGAGCCCAGGAGAGCTGAATAGAGTTGAGGGAGTTCAGATGCAAGATATTCACTGGACAGGATGGCCCTGAGCAAGGGAAGCTGAAGAACCTCAACTGTTAACATCTGTTAGCGGGAAATGGCTGTTGAAGGCATTGCGGGTTGCATAAGACTTAGTGTTTGCAGGAGTGGGTTGTGAAATGTGGAGACCAGTGATGGCACTGCAATTACTTGTAGTTCTGAGTTGTGTCAATAAATTCAATATCCCACCCACACCCCATCTATAGTCACACCCCTAAAATAGTGACAATATGTTTACAATACTCAAACTGAACACATTATTTACAAGTCTGAAGGTGCAATACTGGAATCTGTAGATCTGCTAACACCAATGACTCAGTGTGGATGTAAATCAAATTTGGTTGACAAGATTTAATGTAGGCTAGGCAACGACTGCAAAAGCAGCAGCTCTTTCGCAAACAAAAATGTTCCAATGACAACTGCACGGCAATAATGGAACAGGGTTTCCTATGTGGTCCACGCTGAGATATTATAAGCAGGACAGTTAGTGAGAGTTGAGTTAGTTGGTTGCTGTTAGCAGAAAGTCCTCTAAGTCCAATCATCAATCCAAAAACTGTCTATAGTCACTCATACTTCTGACAGTATGGCAGAAAAATAAAACTGTTCAAAGCTTCATTAAGCAGCAAGCCACAAAGACATATAAAAACAAGAAGCCCCACAAAACTTTAGCTGCTCAAACCTTAGACCAACGCACCCTCTAGAGAGGCCAGAATTCAATTACAATTCTGGCATCACTACATGCGAGCAATCATACGGAATCTATTCCCTTTTACCAGTTTTATACTGGTGTGGTATTCAATGGCACTCACTTCTGTCTTTCTCGCAGGACGTGGGACTGGCGACGGGCGTAACGTTGACTTGGACGACGCTCAAACTGGACTGTACGGCGTGCTCTGTTTTGTTGTGTTGTCTGGAATTCAGTTTTGCCACTAAAACAAATACTGTATTCATTAACCATCTGGGACACATGTTACAAAGAAGGCAAAGTCAGTGAAGTGAACCAAACACTGGACATTTCCTACATAACTAGCAAAAACTGTAAACATCTCACCATTTTACATTCTGAATACCACTTTTCAGTTGTTATGAAAACAATGCAAGCAACAGAAGAGGCACAAAATTCCCTATATCTTTACAAACATTTTGACATACAATACTTCAGGGTTTCAACACAAAGTATAACAGACATCCTACAGATGCAAATATGTGACTGGCTAACTCCACAGAATAAAGTACTTTATGAGAAGATAACAGGCACTTATCTACTCAACGTATTCCCAGCCTGATGGAATCAGGAGCCTAAAAGAATTCACGAAAACTCAAGACCCTATGAAACACTTCATAACATGCACTTTCTTCATGGACAGACAGTCACCCAAAGACAAAGATCATCCCTTGTCAGCTGTGCATTGATTAACCTTTAACGTACGGACTTTTAAATTGCCTGCAGCTCCCTACGGCCGGAATTTAAATGGCCCTAAGTCTTTAACATTGCAAACTTTCAGAAAAAAATGCATATTTTCCGTTCTATGCAACATCGGAATATGAACTAAAAAGAACCTGAAAGACAATAAAATTTTCTACATATATACAAAAGGGCAAGTTTTACAAATGAAAATCAACTGTGAGTATTTTGTCATGAAGTGCAAAATATAATCATTATTATATACGTTATGAAATTCCAAAGGACTTACATGTTGTTTTTCTTCAACCTTGAATCGTGGTGGCGATGTAAATATGACGACACTATATACAATAATATTTGGTTCGGACTGTACACGGGTTGGACTGCATCGCTTCACAGTTTCACTCTGACGCGCGTGTCCCACTCTCGAAGCAGTCCATCACACAGCGCGACATCACACTCTACAGCGGTAAAGCGTGCTCCCGCTTTTCTTGTTTATAGAACAAACGTCTTTGTTTCCCTTTAGCTGGTCAGTGTTTTGAATGTTTCACCTCCAGTCGACTCAGTTGGGCCCCAGATGAACTTGGCCTCCCTCGAAAAACACCACTGACCGTGATATTCGCCTCATGTGATTGAAGAATCAAATCACGCACCAAAATTTCGCGGAAATTTTTGTGCGTCATTTTTCCATCACATGACTTGTGTAACAGATATTCATTGAGAACAGACATGTCTAGTAGGTGGAAGAATACTCGCAAAATTGTGATGCAAAGTAATTGCAATAGCAGTCGAAAAGTGCCAGTCCGCCACTGATACCGAAAGTCACAGTGACGAAGATGTCTTTACGCACAAAGTAACACTGGCTCAGTGTATTTATACCACTTCCGAGATACACAATAAAAATGATATAAAAGAAATACAGGAGTCTGACACTGACTTCCTAACTTTTAACAAAATATAGTAAATCCGCCACTGACGTCCTAACTGAGAATTCAACACTGCAAACCAATCCCTGAATGAGCCACACTTCCTTGAAAGCTCTGGCAGCACTGCTATGAAAGTGCTTACGAATATTTCCTCCTCTAACTTCTCAAAACAAAGCTGACCTCTATTGGCTCACCAGGTCATAAACAGTCATATCTAAACGTAAATAGTTTCGAAACCAGTACCCTGATAAACGATTTCATTGTTCAGAGCTAACAAATAAACATCTGACATGAACGTTCATGAGTTTGTTTGGGTTTCAAACCCAAGGTCAAACTGCCAGCACTCACAAAGGAAGCACGTGGCTTGTCCCTAAAAATTATAACATTCGGCCAGCTCGGGGTGCTACTTGATGCGAATAATTATAACATTCGGCCATTAAAGGTTAAAATATACTTGCAGCCACCCCCCAAAGTACAGAGGCCATATCTGTACCATGTCAGAGTAACAAGGTACATACACATTCTGCATGGAGACAAAACATGTACACATCCAAACCACACAGTCACACACTAGCACATAAGATATTCCATAAAAATAAGGTTATGGATAACGTGTTTCTTTCCAGTGGGCACATTTTGGCATCTGTTCAAACCACCACAAGCTACGAGAGACAATTCCAATTTATTTGGAAATATTTGGCTTTTTTCTGAATTTTAAGACTGTAAAACTGGCAGACAAAACTCAGTACTATGATTATTGTGTTCTGGTGACACTATGTAGTCCAGTAGGTATCGAAGTTTAGGAGGAACCTGCTGCCTTCATCTTCAGGGTAGAAGAAGAAACTTCATAACACCTTCCACCCTGAAAGAGGAAGTAGCAAGTTCCTCTGAGACACCGGTACGTATCTACCAGACTACAGGGTGTCACATCCTAGTCAGTAATCTTAATATCTCCATCATGAGAATCTCAGATTTTGTACAAGATAAAAAAAGGGTGCAGACATTGGACATACTATGCCATGTACTATGTTATTCTGGAAATAAACTCACTGTAGTTTTGCAGACCACTGCTGACTGCTTTTAGGAAATGCACATTACAAGGTAGGTGACTACTTGGACCTCTAGCATGTGTACTACTTCCCTGAAGACACTGTCTGTGCAGTTTTATTCAAGGTGACAGTCCCCACAAATTACTGAAATGTGATCAGAATTGTCACAGCCGCCAGAAAAACCGTTTTGTTCTTTTGGGACCCATCTGAAGGGTGCCTGGAGCTAGAATGGGAATATTCACCAAGCACCGAGCACAAACAAAATCCATCTCACTGTTCAGGCATTCATCAGAGGCACATATACACATACAGACATGGACACATGCTACTGCAGCAACCACTCTTTCATACCAAGGCGGTCTTAAAAACACGTAAATCTGTTAAAATCTCCAGATCATACTTTTCAGCATCACAATATTTTCTCATATACACTAGGTTCTCACATGTAGGATGCGGAAAACATGCAGATCCATCAAAATCTCAACATAACATCCTTCAACAACAAAGTACCTTTCCACATATACTGTGTACATGTGGAACTGAAAATGGTATTCACAAACTTCAGACTGAGCCTCAGAGAAGTGTTCAGTTGTTGACTATGTCTGTACAGAGATGAGAGAAATGTGTGTGCACATAACTTGGGGACGGGGGATTTCTCACATCTGAATTAGCTCTGGACCCTAACAGCATCTCTTTGTCTTTAACAAGACTCAGTTACCACGTCATAACACAGGGGGATCAGAATGATTGCTATGTCGCACAACCATTCAAACACAGATCCATACCTGTATCGGAACCTGGAGCCCATACGGAAGAAGTTCTGTCTTGCTGATGGCCCCTTCACAGGCGCCCGGAGACGGAAAAAGGCATGGTGCTCAACTGCGCATTTCCACAGATGTTTGCACGCCTTCTCATTGTGCAATCTGGTGACAGACATGGCACATTCACAGCCTTATGTATGCATTAATGACAAAATACTGAACAATTGAATATTTGAAGAGTAAACTGAATCATTACAACATCATTAGTTGCTAGGCACACAAGAATATGAACTTACAAGACACTTGCTACTCCAGCACTATCAAGGGCAGTATGATTTCGTATCAGCAGAAATGTGTTTCATGGGGAGAACTAAGGATACACCCTTTTGGACAGTAAAAGAATTTAAGAAACTACAAGAAAACTACAGATTTTCCACAAATAATGCAACACATATAACAATACTGCATGAGGTCAGACAGGATCCCCCCCCCAAAAGTAAAGGAAGTTTCAGAAGATGTTTGAAAACACAGAATGGTTGTGCTTTATAATACCTATAACATGTCTAAACAGGGCTCACACTGAAAGCATGATAACAATGAACTCATATAACTAAGTATAAGTATTGGGTTTATCAGAGGAGACAAAAGTAACCAGCTACAGGCTAAAAATATCTGGTGTTTGATGTGCAGTAGGAACAGAGATTCTCCCCCCCACAGTACCTGTAGCAGCTCTTGGCCTTCACAGCCCCTATCCAACACATACCAGGGACTCCTTCCTCAGCAATAAGGCAGCAAGGACATGACGCTGATCACCCATGTGGAGCTACACCACCACTGCCATATGTCTTCAGGGCATAAGGACTGGAGATTCTTATGTGCAGCAATTCCTTGTATTTCGGATGAACACATCAGCTCCATCTTCAGGGTCACAGAGTATACTAAGCAAGAAACTAGACAAAGCAGATGAGTTCTCTGCTGGCTATTTGCTTTACTTACTCTTCACCTCTGAAGACAGAGACAGCATGTGCCTCTCTCCAAATTATGTGGCATTACAATGCACATGCCCCACCAATGGTATCTCCACCTTATCGTGGTGGTGGGGTTCGAGAGCTTCTGAGACTCTGAGGGCTATGCCAGTGGTAGTGTAGCTACTGGTAGAGCCACCCATGCCTGACAGGTCAAGGGGTAGGAGCCAGACAGAGAGGGATACCCTGGTCCTCCAGGTTGGGGGTTGAACGTCAGGCCAACAACCTCACACTGTAAAAACTAAATTGTTCAGAAATCCAAGGAACGAGTAGCTGGACAGACCTTTTCAAGATGACCTGGAAAATGTTTAAAGGATTTGAGAATTGGACCTTGGAATGTATTATGTCTTTACAGAGCCGGAGCACTAAAAATACTACTTGAACAACTAGATATCACTGGTATACAAGAACTGAGGTGGTTGGGTAAAGGAGTCATGGAAAAGAGGGATCATGTTGTATTCTATAGCTGTCAGAAGAAAAGTCGCATGTTTGGAACAAGCTTCATTGTTAATAAAAAAAGGAAGCATCTTATTTTAGACTTCCAGGCAAAATCTCACAGAACATGTAGGCTACGAATTAAGGGAAAGTGCCTTATTTGTGCACATGCCCCCACTGAAGATAAAAGTGAAGAAAGACTCCTTTTATGATGAACTGGATGAAATATATGGTGAATGTCCAAAAAGAGACTGTAAAATAATCATAGGGGACATGAATGCTAAAGTGGGGAATGAGGATGTATATAGATCGGTTATTGGAAAACATAACAATTCAAATGATAATGGGATGATTTTAATAAATTTTGCTTCCTCAAGAAACATGGTAATAGGTAGAACAATGTTTAATCACAAGGATATACATAAACGAACCTGGAAATCCCATGATGGAAATGTGTTTAACCAAATTGATCACATTTCAGACTTGATGGCTGTCAGGAGCTACAGGGGAGCCAACATTGACTCTGATCATTACCTAATAATATCAAAGATTAGAAGTCGAATATCTAATGCAAGGAAGATACATGGATCCCAGGCTAAGAAACTGAATTGTGGAAAATTGGTGGAACAAGGAGTTGCAACCAGATATACTGGATTAATTAGTGAATGCCTGGCAGGTCTCTCTGATAGTGAAGATGTCAGTGAAGCTTGGAGGGGCCTCAGAGATGTTATTATAAATGCTGCTGGTGCAGTATTAGGAAGAATGGAAAGGATAAAGTATAAGAATTGGTTTGATGGAGAGTGTGAGCAAGTGACAAATAAAAAAACCAGGCATATAAGAGAATGCAGCAAAGGAACCATACTCGAGGGGCTGTGGAAGAATACCGTAAAGTGAGAAGCAAAGAAAAAAGATTGCATAAAAAGAAGAAAAGGGAATATGATAAACAAAAACTGACTGAACTGGAGCATTTAAGAAGTTCAAACAAAATTAGAGCATTTTATCAAAAACTAAACAAGAGTCGAAAGGACTTTCAACCTAGAACAACCTTATGTAGAGATAAAGAAGGCACAATATCGAGTAGCGATGAAGCAATACTGGAAAGATGGGCGCAATATTTTGAAGAATTATTAAATGGTAATGCCTTCAAACAAGCGGAAGGTATGACCATAGACCAGAATCAAGGAAATTTTGAAGCTGAAGAGCCAGTGCTTACCATAAAAGTAGAAGAACAAGCTATTAAAAAATTGAAAAATAATAAAGCTCCAGGAATGGATCTCGTCACAGCAGAATTACTGATTTTTGCAGGCCCAGAATATGCCAAGCACTTACATCAGCTAATAGTTAAGATATGGATAACTGAAATAATCCCAGAGGAATGGAACCTAAGTATTGTATGCCCTATCCATAAGAAAGGCAATGTCATGGTATGCTCTAACTATAGAGGAATTAGTCTGTTGTGCATAGCATATAAAATATTTTCCAAAATGTTATATTTTAGCGCCCTGTTGCACTGATTCATGTCCATGATGTGTATTTGTACCAACCGTCTTACAGTGCACACGATTTCACCTTTCTCTTCACTCACTACATGTTTTGGCACTAATGTGCCATCTTCAGGTGTGGTTTTATTTACGTCAAACCATTGCACTGTATGCCATCATGTCTCCTTTATAAAATGATTAAACTGTATATATGTCATGTATAATAATAAAGTTTATATATTAAAACTTTTCAAGATTTATCATCTATACGTCGCACTTCAAATTTTGCGAATTACGTCAATCCTCTCCAATGGGAGTAATCTTCCTATATTCTTGTGTGTATTGTGTCCTTCCCTTGTGGCTGCGCGCGTTGTATCTATTCTGGTATATTAATGTGGGCATATTTCGGTATTAACCCATTCTTCAAACATGTCTTATTAAAATTTATGTTGGCATTGCAATGTAATAGTTTACGTTTACAATTCATGTATTGGTATAGCTTCTAGTATGACTACTACGAATAATGTTATATTTTAGCGTCCTGTTGCACTGATTCATGTCCATGATGTGTATTTGTACCAACCGTCTTACAGTGCACACAATTTCACCTTTCTCTTCACAACGCACGCAACCACAAGGGCAGGACACAATACACACAAGAATACAGGAAGAGTACTCCCTTTGGAGAGGATTGACGTAATTCGCAAAATTTGAAGTGCGACGTATAGATGATAAATCTTGAAAAGTTTTAATATATAAACTTTATTATTATACATGACATATATACATTTTAATCATTTTATAAAGGAGACATGATGGCATACAGTGCAATGGTTTGACGTAAATAAAACCACACCTGAAGATGGCACATTAGTGCCAAAACATGTAGTGAATGAAGAGAAAGGTGAAATTGTGCGCACTGCAAGATGGTTGGTACAAATACACATTATGGACATTTTCCAACATTCTATTTAACAGACTCTCACCCTATGTGGAAGGCATAATTGGGGATTACCAATGTGGGTTTCATCAGGAAGATCAACTAACAGTCAGATTTTCACTATTCGCCAGGTCCCTGAAAAGTGTAATCAATTCCAAATTGAAACACATCATCTGTTCATTGACTTCCAATCAGCCTATGACTCCATAGCTAGAGATGGTCTTTTTCTAGCAATGGAAGAGATGCACATTCCATGGAAGTTAATCGCCTTAGTCAGAGCCACTATGAGAAAGACCCAATGCCAAAATTAAAATTTAGAATATGTTGTCCAGCCCTAAAATAACTAGAAATGGTGTTCGATGAGGGGATTCCCTAGCCTGCCTCTTGTTCAATATAGCATTAGAGAAGGTAGTTAGAGATGCAGGCATCAACACAAGGGAAACTATATTCTGTAAGTCAGTTCAAATTTTGGCATTTGCAGATGATATTGATATACACTCAACTCTCGATTATCTGGGATAATGGTGGGGATGGAAATCATGATTAATCGAAAACCCGGTTAAGACACATTTTATTAAAAGGAGTACTGTAATACTGTACCTTCATAATTCTATAGGCCTGCCTGTACTTAAATTTATTCAACCTCGTTTTTATGTCATCTCATGGCCTATGTAATACATTTTTACATTACACAGAAGTATGAATTAGTTATTTCAAACACAGTGTTCAACAACATCCAACACTTTTTACGAATATTCACACTTAACACTTAAAAAAATTTTAATATTGTTGTTTGCTTTTTCGCGGCATTTACCTTTTTACGGATATCCGTATGAAGCCTACGTAATATTAGCTTGTCACTTAATAAACTGATTTCTTCACTCTCAAGATAGTCTAGTAAGAATTCCAGATGATTAAGAGCAGCACCATGTGATATTTTCTTACTAGCAGCACTGTCCACCTCTTCCTCATTCTCACTTTCTTCCCGCTCCTCTGGCGGCACCCCCACTGAACTTACGATTTCGTCACTGCTTAACATTTCGAAGCCCAGTTCACATGAGTTTCTGTTCAATACTTATCACAACACGCTTGCTTTTACACCCTGACATTTTGCTAATGCACTTGAAGATCGATACAAAGAGACTAACTCGGGCGGTCTATCTGTCCTTGAAACTTCCCACAAATCCTTGCATTCTTTCACCCCTATCCTACAATATTGGGTTAGCATAATGGGGCCAAAAATGCAGAGCTCGGTTCACACTAGTGCAGAAATAGTGTTACAACTCACCATGTGAAACAAAAGCGAATGAATATTAAACAACATATAAGCCTCAAAAAAGCCCCGGTTAGGCCACAAACTGGTTTATCCGCCACGGATAATCGAGAGTTGAGTGTAATTGGTAGAACACAAAAATCTATGAAAGAAGCTTTTCTTAATTTGGAAAGAGCAGCAAAAAAGATGAATCTACAAATTAACCAAAATAAAACAAAGTACATGCCGGTAACCAAGAAAGACTGTGCTAATGGACCTGCATATATTGAAAGTGGCTCATATAAATTTGAGGTTGTATGCAGTTTTACTCACCTTGGATCAGAAGTTGACTGTAAAAATGACATCGGTGATGAAATAAAAAAGCGTGTATTTGCGGAAAATAAATGTCTGCATGACCTTAGGAAACACCTGAAATCCCAATTAATACCCAGGAAAACCAAAACTATGATGTATAAAGTACTTATAAGATCAATGCTATCTTATGCCTCTGAGACCTGGCCACTGTCAAGATCGGATGAAAGACTGTTAAGTATATTTGAAAGGAGGATCCTGAGATATATCTTTGGACCAGTGGAAGAAAATGGAATATGGAGGAAGAGGTATAACCATGAGCTATACAAACTATTTAATGAACCAGACGTTATTGGATTTATAAAGGTTAAAAGGCCTGAATGAGCTGGACACAAGATACGTGCCAGCGAGAACAGAACGATTAAGAAACTACTTAATACTAAACCAGAAGGAAATAGGAAAGTGGGAAGACCAAGATTGAAATGGGAAGAATGTGTGTGTGGCAGGACATAAGAATTTTGGGTGTAAAGAACTGGAGGAATGTAGCATCAAATGGAGAAGAATGGCGAGCAATCCTGAGGAAGGCCACGGCTCACGAAGAGCTGTCGTGCCAGTGATGATGATGATGATGATGATGATGACAAGGCACATGACCAGAAGTTAATGAAATTTTTGGACATGTTAAAAGTCTGATATTTAACCAGTGAACCTGGCATTTAAAATCCACAGACTATATCTGATCTGAGATTCTCACCACAATGGACATGAATATTAGGAAGGTACCGACAGTTCACAGGAAACTGTGGCCTCCATCTTCCGGGTAGAAAAGCCCTTGTAACTTAAAAATGCAGTCAGCAGGTTTCCCTTCTGACTGCACTACATGATATCCCATCCTAAAAGATACTAGTCAACTGATTACATACTGCAAATCCTAACAGCAAGAGATTCAGCTGAATTCTGACCTAGCAGCTAAAACACAAACCAAATATTGACCTGAAGACAAACGTGTGTTCCTGTTCACGCCCTTGATCATCATCCTCCACTACGACCAATGTCAGTTTCTTCTTCTTGAAGTCCAATTTTCCAATCTTTGGCCTGGAACAAGGGCAGACTGAGGTCAGGATTACACTGCTGTGTGTCTCACAGTGCATATTATTACCTATCTCTAGCAGTGACTATTAACACAATACCTGCCAACTGGACAGGTTAAGTTTATTGTGTGCGGGTGTTGATCCTGTCAAGCAGTGGGCTGCTGCCACCAGATACATAAATATCATTTCCTCAAAGAGATGTCATCCAGATGCAGAGAGGCATTAAGAGATGCTTGGCAAACTTCAAATGAGTTGCAATATATGAAAAATGTTAATCTCCACTTGCTCCCTTACAGTTCTGTTTCAAATATAGAAAGTTAAATGTCCAGCTTTCCTGGAAGAAGGACTGGTCCAGCAGCTAAAATTCCAACAGAGAGGCAGGGAGCTGAATGTATTACAATTTGGGCCTTCTGAGACGTAAGGTCAGGTAGTCTGCTAGACATACACCAAACCTTTGAAAGATCCTTCTGCCTCCAGGTTCCTCTGAAACACTGGCACTTATCTACCAGATGACAATATTTCTATCTTATGAAGACTTGATTTAAGTGCTTTAAACACAGAAATGTCACTTAAAAATCTCATAATTATCACACTCACCACTTACCAGAAAAAAAGGCCGATCTTCTGAATCCCTTCAAACACCAAGATCCCTGTTGGAGTCAGGCCGAGCGAATACTCACATCCATCCTTACCCTGCAATTACCACACCACATTCAGCGAGACTTCTCCTGGCAGACAAATTAGTCCTGACCTATAAATATCACAACTTGAATATTCCTGCAAGCCTCCTCATTAAGAAGCTGTACACTAACCACCTGAGCTGTGGGCCCAGGTTACAGTAGAGACACAGTCTATAAGCCCGACACACTGAGTTGCCATAAGTTGTGTATGTATGCTGATGAATTAGCCAGTTTTCTGCGTGCCGCCAGACAGGTAATGTCAGTAAGTTAGAGAGCATTACTTACCAGCACTGTGTGGTTGTCCACGCCATACATCTCCAACCACTTCACCTTGTTCAGATAGTTCATCTCAGCCTGCGCAGGTGTCAGGCCCCTGCAAACACAGGACAGACTCCTCACATGGGATGCTTCATGCTGGTGGGGCTTGCGGAAAAAAGGGGAGGGGAAGTAGCAGATAACAGGTTCGAGGGTACAGAACAAATAAAGGATCTCTCTGGATGCCAATCCAACAAAAACTGCAGCCTGCAACTCTGCTATAAATTTAATGTGCCAGATGGTGTGTGTATCTGTGCGCGTGCTTGCATGTACAGACACAGAGTGACTGGTGAACACAGCACGATGCTCAAATAAGCTGAGGCCAAATGGGTGACCTGTATCAAGTGTTCACAACATTACAGCTCCTACGGCAGAGTGGCAAGAGGCAAAGCGAGGCACACCAACCTGACAGTGGTCCAGCAGACATACCTGCATTTCTTGTACTCCTCCAACACAGCAATCTCCATCTCCTCAGTCTGGTTGGGTATGAAGTGGAACTCTGACACTACTGCTGGCGTGTGGTAACCCTCTTCATAGTCCCCTAGTTCAGCTGCAGGAAGATATAACACACACAAACTGATTCTGAAGCTTTCTGACAGTCATCGTAAACAGTACTCACTTCTCAGACGTAATGCCACGCACTCCAGCACCCCTCTACATGGGGACAGTATGTTCTTCCAAAGTATCACTGAGCTTCTACCAGAACACACAGCACAAAATCCCAAAAGATACTGCTCTTCACAGTCACCACTACAATGACATCAATTCCAACACCAATTTTTCTGAAGAATGCCATCTTTTGGGATGTGGCACCATGTAGTTCAGCCACTTGCTCACACTGGTTCCTCACTCACAGATATTTCTACCCTGAAGATGGAGGCGACATGTTCCTCCGAAACGTTGGTTTACACAAGATCTACACAGCGCCACATCCAAGAAGACAGCATTCTTCATGGTCACTGCCATGAAAACCTCAAATCTTACCAATATTTCTGACCGACATCATTTTAAGCATCATACAAGGTGGTTCAAATATGACCGGGACTGATTTGTGTGTAAACAAGCCGCACTGCACAGCAGATGTGCGACCTTGAGAGAGTGAAGCCACAACCTCCACCCTCCATCCTGTTCGGGTTAGAACCTGTTCAGTCCTGTCTGGAGTTGCTAGAGTGATGAATAAACAGACGGTACCGCAGAGCATGGAAGAATGCACTGTGATCAAATTCCTCGGAGAAAAAGTCCTATCTGCTGAAATTTACCACAGACTCCAACAACAGTATGGGGAAGAGTGTCTCTCATGGACCCGTGTGTTTGAGTGGTGTAAGTGCTTCAGGGAGGGCAGAGGGCACGTGGAGACTGAACCGCATGATCGTCGGCCACGATTATCCGTCACTGAGCCAAACACTGATCGTGCAGACATGCTTGTTCATGAGACCAGGCGCATCACTGTCAAGGAACTTGGAGCAATGCTGTCCATCAGTGTTGGTAGCGTAGAAGACATCATGAAATACCACCTGCACTATCGCAAGGTGAATGCACGGTGGGTACCATGCTCTTTGACGGACATGAACAAAATGGTGCGCATGCAAGCTGCCAGTCATCTCCTACAGCAGTTTGAAGGCGAAGGTGATGCATTTTTTAAGTCTATAGTGACCACCGATGAAACGTGGGTGCACTACTTCATTCTCAAGTCCCAGCAGTCATCACACGAGTGGCAGTATACCAGTTCTCCCAAACCCAAGAGAGTGCGGAGGAGCCATTTCACAGGAAAAGTGATGGGCAAGGTTCTTCTGGGACTGGCAGTGGGTAATCCATGTAGAATTTCTGACAGATGCCAGAACAGTCAATGCAGCTTATTACTCAGACCTCCTGGCAGCAGAAGTGAAGGAAAAGATCCGATCCAAGCGGAAGACACGCGGAAAGCGGGTAGCCTTCCTTCAAGACAATGCACGCCCCCATATGGCCAAAACAACAATGGAACCTTCTGACACATCCGTGGTACAGTCCCGATTTGGCCCCAAGTGATTTCTACCTGTTTGGAAGGCTCAAATCAGACTTGCAATGCATGCGGTTTGTGGACAGTGCCGTCATCCAGACTGTTCAGGAGTGGATACGCTGCCAACCACATGCCTTTTTTGAAAAGGGCATCAGGATGCTTCAAGAACGTTGGAAAAAATGTGTTGACTCCAGAGCGGAGTACGTTGCAGACTGACATGTGCAAGGAAGTGTTTGGCAATTATGGTTAAAAAAAAAATCAGTCCCGGTCATATGGGAACCACCTTGTACATCACTCCCGTCTTTGCAAACCAGAATGCTCTTCAGGGAGTGGTTCTGCATGACAAAGCAAGGAATCCTACTCCAAACTCTGATACTAGCTCTAACAGTACTATTCTGTCACCTGACGTAGAAAACAGAACCAGTTTCAGAAACCTTGTAGTTTGAAAAAGCTGAGACAATGACGATTACTCACACTGGAGAGCCAGTGCTGACAACTCGACAGCCGTCTGGTATGCACACTCAAGTCGACCCTGCACAATATCCTCTTTCAGCTGCAGAAAGAACTGGTACCGTGTCAGTTCCTCACGCAGGCTGTTTGGTTCTGAAGAGTAGAACTTAACTTTGAGGCGAAGTGTATAAGGTGGACCAACTGCAACAGCACACAACAAAATACATCAACAAAACCTAATGAAATATATCTGGAATGTAGAGTCGTTAGTATTTATAGCAGTTTATGGGTGCAATCCCACCATCCCATGAAGACAAGGGCCCTTTGTTAAAATATCCCATATCATCATCACCATCAAAGGTACCTAGACAGAGAAGGAAAGTACAATTATTGTGTTTTTGGACATTATCCACTGTCCTGTTTTTTTTTTTTAAACGTTTCAGAGTCTGTATTCCGTCTCCAACTTCAGGTGGAACCTATTCAGTTGGGCCCAAACAACAGAGCTAGTCCTTGCATCTAGACACCAGCACCAACACTAGACAGGATATATATAAACTAAGCACAGCATAAACCATCTGCAAGAGTTAAAACAAACATTAAAATCATTCAAAATCTCCACACACATGAGGCATAGCACCTATGTCCATGCACTGTTTCACAGCTATTGTTGTTAAAATCAGAGTACTATCAGAACAGAAGTCATCACTAAAGAGAAAAATTCTCTGTATGACACCGACATAAAAACACGATTTCCACACATAATTAACACTGGACAGAGCTGTAGTTTTCTGACTTCTGCTGTGATAATAATGGGAGTCCAGATGGGAGAGATGTCCAAGCTGGGATGACTGGTCTGTTGGGCTACCAGAGACATGTGGGCAGATTCCTTGTATTTCCTGTGGGTGGTGTTTGGTCCAGGAACACAATAATTGTATTAATATATGTTCATCACAAACTTTCAGAAAAAAATGGACTGAACAAAGAAAAGTAAGAGCCAATGAGGAAACAAAACAATCAGAGGCCACAGAGAGAATTCCATGGATCACCTCCACTCCACAACGCCTCTGAGATGTTACACTTCCCCCACCAGCACACTTCCCTACATTCCCCTCCAGTCACCTAGTCATTCTGTTCACAGGAAAATTTCTAGTGACAAACACATGATAACGTTTTTTAGCAACAGAGGGTTTGAGACAGAGGGAGCTGAACAGAAATATGACAGAAGATGGGGAGTGACAAGTCTTAGGCACCGTCACCTCCACAATCCATGGGACTTCTTTCTACGGCCTCAGTATAATGACCTAAAGATTTCAGATTATCCCTACAGTGAAGATTCATGATGTTGTCTTTTCGGTTATGACAAAATCTTGTAGTTTGGTAAGTGGGTAGCAATGTTCTTGAGGAGCATACCGTCTCCACCTTCAGGGTTGAAGTCAGCACTGTTCCTCTCAAATGCTGGCACCCACCTACCCCACTGCAACATGATACAACGTGATGTCATAACCCAGATAATCACAGCATGGAAACTAATGCTGGATCATGTCTCTCTCCCTGCCTGCACAGACTGCCCCAAGGTCACAAGCTGTAAACATGTGACAGGCATACTGACAGCACTCAAGGGCACTCAGCATCTCCTCACAGCTGCCTGCATTCTGTGCACTTGTGAAGGGAACATCTGAACAAATTCCAACTCCATATGCATTTTGTGCAATCTTTGCATAAAGTGAATTCCTGTTAGTCTATCTATTTCACCTCTTGAACAACTGAACACTCCTACAAAATTTGGTGTCTGTGTGTGTGTGTCAGGTGGGGTGGGGTGTTCACTAGAAGCTATCAGCAAAATTTCACATTTTTGTGTGAACATGCATGAAAAGCATAAACACATGATGGATGCAACTTATAGCAGAAATAAAGAATGCAAACAAAATTTCAATTGATAATCTCACAGGTACTGGTATTCACTAAGAAGAAACGACATTCAGTTGCCCCACACACACAAAGACCACCACTGCTGGGCCCACTGTGCACCTTGATCTTGTCAGAGCCCTTTGCAGAGTTCTGATCATAATGCTAAAGTCAGAACCATTCTGGCTGGGGCCCTCCTCATTTATATCAGTTCCAACCATGCAGATATGAAGACTTCTGTTCTACGGCTGGCCAGAGCTGGGCACTGACAAAGTATACAGTAGGAGGATCCATCATCCTGCCCACGTTTCTGGCACACACTGCTCTCTGAGAAGGCCATATCATGGGGGCGTCACCTCAATGTACGGAGGACCTTCAACAGAACTGTTACCAGTCTATACTGTTTCCTGTTCAAAGTCAATGTACTCCTAGACACTTTATCCAGAGGCCTCTCAAATGACGAGCTTCAAATGCCTCATACCTAGCACAGCAGCTCAATGTTGAGGGTGACCCTCCCTCAAACACTCCTCTGCCTCGAGCCCACCGATGGGTAACTTCACTGACAGGAATCATTTTGGAGTTGGTAAGGCAATACAAGAGAATGACATGTGCATGGATGAGATTCTGGGAGTAAAACATTACAAATGCTGCAATTTACTACCTTCTATGAACTGTCCTCCTGGGACAGTCATGTCCATTTATGACCTAAATATAGCCCAACCCTCCACAGCCCCTACTGCAGTAGCTTAACAACACAATGAACATGACTGTACAGGAATGACATGCAACATGTAATCAATATTTCCCATGAGTCACAGTTTCGTAACTTGTACTCCTTGCCAAGTATAATTAGAATAATCAAGGCAAGGAGGATGAGATGGGCAGAGCATGTAGCATGGACAGGGGCAAAGATGAATGCATAGAGGATATTGGTGGGAAAGCCAGAAGGAAAGAGACCATTAGCAAGACCAAGGTGTAGGCTGATGGATAATATTAAAACGGATCTTGAGAGATAGGATGGGGTGGTATGAATGGGATCCATCTGCCTCAGGATAGGGACCAGATGATGGCTCCTGTGAACATGGTAATGAACCTTTGGGTTCCATAATATTCTGGGAAGTTCTTGAGTAACTGCACACCTGGCAGCTTCTAGAGAAGAGCTCAGCTCCAAGATGTTAGTTAGGGGTCTCACTGAATGTGAGAATTCACTGTAACTACAGTGTTACAACAGACCCCAAACCAACACTGCCAACACCAAAACCTACCACTGCTAAAGACTAATGTATGATCAGCATGGAAGAAAACCAACACATGTCCTGTCCACAGAGCGATATGCAGAAAATCACTTACTTTTCACCTGCTTCTTGATGGCCTTTGTTGGGTCCAGCCAATGCTGAAACAAGAACAAATGCAAAGAACGACAAACATTCTGAAACACTCTGAAGCCATATGCTAAGTGCCACATGAGTGTACATTTAACTGTCCTTTTATGTTATTCTGTCTTATCGACTCCTGAAGTTACATATTGTCACGTGTTTAGTGACCAGACACATAGTTTGGATCGGTAACTGGATTTACTGACAACTAACAAATCATAACTATAAATAATTATAACTGTTTCACTAATTTACCCACTACAAAATCAATTATGGCAGGCACTAAGTCTTCTCAGTCTGTTTTCGCTGGCTGTTGCTTGGTAACCGAACCCAACACCATGGATTCCTCAGCTCTGGCATCCACATCCTTACTGGCTACTGACTGTTTCATAGTTCCTCATGACCGCACTATGAGCCCATACAACATGCACACATGTACACAGGCTAGCCCGTGGCCAGCCACATATCCCGCTACCCCAATGATACATAATTTCAAAATAAAGATTAACTGCTTTTTAAGAATGGGGGCTGAATTTGTTGCTGTTTCACATACTGTATTTAAAAATGCTTAATATTTACACCAAATTTCAATAAAGACACATTTATGGTTTGTAGTGTGAATTTTATGGTTGCCTTACAATCTCCGTAAGGGTGAAATTCCATGACCCACATATCCATAATGCAGTGATGAACTGTAATTAAGATATGCCATGTATTATGGAGCTATTAAACGCTTACACCTCTGGGTCCTCACCTGTACATTATTTGCGTCTGTATACTGCAGCCCAAAGTAATCCTTCTCGATCAGATCCAGAGAGTAGAATACTTGCTCATACAGGTCAACACCAACAGCTTTTTTCTGCAAGCCAAAATCAGTGAATATCATACACTCAGCAAAACAGTGCACTGTAGTTTGATTGGTACTATACCACAGACTGCAGTTCATTTTGTGCAAACCTGTATATCATTGTAAGATTTGAGGCTTTCATGGCAGTGACTATGAAGAAAGCAGTTTTCTGGGATTTGGCACCGCGTATATGTGGTGTTAACCGACGTTTTGGAGGAACGTATCGCCTCCATCTTCAGGGTAGAAGAAAAAATATAAGAAATCTGCAAATCTGCAGACTGTGTCTGCTTTTACCGGTTCTCACGGTCTCTTCGCTTGCAGATTTCTTATAGTTTTTCTTCTACCCTGAAGATGGAGGCGATACGTTCCTCCGAAACGTCGGTTAACACCACATATACACGGTGCCAAATCCCAGAAGACTGCTTTCTTCTGTATATCATTTTTTGACATGTCATACAAATGGGAGAAATATATTTTGTGAACAGCTGTACATGAAGCTACACTGCATTCTGCAAAAGTATACAAAGAATGCTGTAACACTATGACATTTACAAGCTACACAGGAATGGCACAGGTCACAGTCTGCAAAACACAATTTCAGATATCCTCCACAAGGTAGCAAGACTGGAAAGCACTGACCAACTCGTTTCAAGGCTACCAACACAAGTGTGCATACTACTGGGGTGGTTTGATGGCTTGCAAAACTGCAAAGAGAGGGAACATTCATAATAATTCCCATTTCTGCCCAAAAATACAGAAGGACAAGCCAGTCTGAACCAATGCAATGGCACATACTGGAGACTGCCAAAAATAATAATGATTTAACCTGCATTTATTTCACTCAACATCTGTGGTTTGTGCACAGCGTGCAATAGCTGCAACATAAATGGGATTCCTTTGGACCTCATATAAGCATGCAATGATGCTTTCATCATTCCGTATACCTCTGCACAGGAGCCAGGATAGAACAATCAGTATAGCAACTGGCTATGGGCTGGATGGGTCAAAGTTTGAGTCCTGGCAAGGGCAAGATTTTTCCAAGAGTAGCACTGATAAAGGGGTAACTAGAAGGGGAAGCACAATACATCATTGTAGGTCATAATACATGGTCCACCCCTTATTCATTCATTCAAGGGCAGGATTTTTCTCCTTGGAACATCATCCAGATCAACTGTGGGACTCACCCACCCTCCTATCCAATGGGTACCAGGAGTTCTTTCCCCTACAGTAAACCAGCTGGGCACGAAGATGACCACTCAAATCCAACTAGTGCCATGGTCAAGAATACATGGAGCTATACCTCCACTCCCCTACGTGTCTTCATGGCATGGTGTTTAATTACTTAAGCACGGGGACAATGACATGCGACCTCTCTCAATAATTTAATTTTATTGTATATACCTGCAAGGCAGGCTGAACAAAATAACAGCTTTTACTGTCTGAAGTTTCATTTTGACTTTTACATAATTTTGTGCATGGCCACTTAATGACTGAAACAAACTGTGGAACGGACTACATCTGATGGGAGACTACACTTAAATCTAGTGCAGTGTACTAATGGCTACCCTACTTTTGTTAATACTGTCCAAAAATGTAACATACGAGTATTCTGTGCATTTCAGTATACAGTGGAACCTCGCTTAACGAGTACCTCTCATAACGAGTAATTCACATAACGAGCAAAACAAATTGTAAAAAAATGACTCGTTTAACGAGTGACGAGAGGGGAAGTACCAGATTGTGCGCTTGCTACATAAGTCTGTGTTTAGCACCCGTTCTGCTAGCATCTTAGTGTCGCTTGTGATCACACATTTTTCCAAACTTGTGTTCAGACATATTATTCGTGATTTTTTTTTTTGGAAAGTCTAATAACCCTTGCAAAAATGTCCCCAAAGAAAAAGCCACAAAAAGACAGCCATAAGAGAATAAAAATAACTGTAGAGATGAACTGTAAAATCACTGAAAAGCGAGAACGAGGTGTGAGTGTGGCTGATCTAGCACGCACATACACTCGGTCTACATCAACGATTTGCACAATTTGGAGTTGCATTGTGTTTCACAGCAAGAAGCTGTGGAGGAGAGTTTGTCCGAGGAGAAGGAGGAGGTAACAGCAAAGCAACAATCTTAGATATATATCATAAATAATAAACTAATTATTTCGATATTTTTTTTTCTGCAAATCAAATGCGCATTCCAGGTTGGTTCATTCCGCATAGAAGAAAAGATGAAGATGATTCACGCTCCTTAACAATGTGTATATAATTTTCTTTGAATAAACGTTATACATAAATTTGAGTATTTTTTTTTGGCATGGACTGTGTTATCATACTCGTATTTTACATTAATTTATATGGGAAAAATTGTTTTGCTTAACGAGTGTTTCGCATGATGAGTAAGATTCTGGAACGAATTATACTCATTAAGCGAGGTTCCACTGTATTGGGATGCACCACTGTCTGTGTTAGGTTGTACAGATGCTGAATTGTGTTGTCTGCAACAAAATCAGGGCATTACATCACATTTTTGCAATGCTGTTTCCAAATATATATATTGAAGTCCATTGTGTGGAGAATCCTGCCAGAAGCAGGACTAACAATTTTAAATTCTAAATTTAAAATTTAGAGAAAATTTTAAAGGATTTAAAATCATAACTAAAGATTTGTTGTGCTACTACAGGAAAATTTGACGTGTGCAATATAATCTACATACCAGACACATATCAACGAGGTAGATGTTGATAATACGAAGAAAATAACAATGTGTTTTTAAATGTTAAATTTTAGACTGGGTTCAGTGTGGCAGCAACGTTAAGAGTATACACCTGATGATGGCCGATAGTGGCCAAAACATGCAGTGTAGAAGAGAACAAGATCAAAGACATATAATATATATTGTTTGCACTTGGGACGGAGTTTGTATCATTTATCCTGTACTACTTTGCTGAGTTGCTATGCCTATAAACTTGCACTACATTTTGCACAATACTGTACACATATGTGTTCTATATTATGTGCAATACTGTACTACTAAGCCAGACCTTCCTTTTGTGTTTCTATGTTCATGTAAGTTTTATTACATTTTGTACAGTACTGTGAATGAGTATTACATTGTGTGGGGTACAATGCCATAAGCAGACTGTTCTTTGTGAGATGTTGTCCCTAGAAAGTTGCACTGCACATTGCATGATGCTGAATCAGAGGGTGTGCATCTGATGTTCACATGCCACTGCAGGGTCATTCAGGAGGAGTGAAAGTTGCTACACATTCCTACTTCATTTATTGCAGCTCCAAATTCAACTTTCTCTGCTGCAGAGATGCTCAATGATTCCCAACAGTTCTCCCCATTCTGAGTTCATTAATTGTATTTAGTGCCTTAATCCCTTCTTGCACCAAGGAGCTAGGTCACTAAATACTGTACAATTACTGTGACATAAACAAAACATTCAATAAACTTCCTAGGACATGTGCTGTAAGTCTTGAGGTTTTCACTCCTTTAATAAATAGTTCAGATTGTGGTTTACTTGGCTGTGACACCGTCCAGTCTTGCACATGGTACCAGATTTCACCTACAAAATTACACCATGTCACAACTCAAAAGACCAAAATCTGAAGAATATGTGGCACCCTCTAAAGAACCGAACAGACAATGAAAGGAACAGCTGAAATTTTATAAAACAGCAGCAGCACAAACTGTCACATGGAAATGAATTTTGGGCAACTAGAGCAGGGGGCACAAATGCAATACAGTCTGTAAGGATAAGCCACTTAAGAACAAAGGCTGCACGAGACCCCACTGAAAATGAAGAGACTATGAGAGTGCAGAAAATGCAATCAGTAGAAAATCATTGATAAACACAGACAAAACTGCATACGCCATATGAATACAGAAACAGATGAAACCAGAACAGGTTCCACAGCAACAATTACAAAGGCATCAAGACCAAGGAAGACTTGGGATGAGCATGTGACAGAATGGGCAGTTTCAATTGCATTTACCATGAACCAAAATATAACAAGGCAAAACCTCTGATGTATCAAATTAATTTAAATAATATTAAAAAAAATTCAACATCTACCTCACAGAAAACACATTCCATCTCCATTACAAAGACAAACCAGTTAATGCTGTTTAGAGAAATAACTTCTGCATATTTTGAAAATGATAACACATATAAATACACTGTGTGGGCAAAATGCAGAATTTCTTAATATGAGAACAAGTGGCACATATGGTTATCACAGTTCTTGGAAAAGGTTTTAGTCTGGATGTATGACTCACTCTGTACTAGGCAGACAGAATAATCCTATTTTGTGCCCTAAATTTCCCTCCTAATGCACAGCCTCCAGTAGCTATTTCATCTCATGGGATATGATAAACCATTTGAAAACATTTCAGAACAAAATTATATGAGTATTACAACAGTAAACAGAAGTGAATATTGGGTTTGAGATGTGTGTGTGTGTGTGTGTGTGTGACACCATGCAGCATAGAAATGTATAGATTTTCTGCAGGAGTGTCAGTGAACTTCTACCAGACTACACGAGTCACGTCCATGCTGACAGTACTATGCAAACAGGAACAGAGTTTATGAGGAACTGTAAGAAGAATAAATGCAAGAAAATCATCTTACGTTTCATCCCTAAACTGGATTCTTCAGTATTCAAAAACAAACTGCTTGAGATCAAATTTGTGCCTAAAACGATGAGGTGAGTGGGGAATTCAACATAACACATGTCTGTGATTAATACAGATGACAATGAATGTCACAACTCAGTGGTTAGCATGCCAGCTTCATATTCTGAAGGTCCTGGATTCAAATCTTGGCACCAAAAACCAAACATTCTGAGGTTTTCGGCATGTAGACATCAGATAATTTCTTAAATTAATCCATAACTACTCCCTTCCCTATCCTTTCTAATTCATTATTCACTAACCATCTACCATCTACATTTGATAATGTGTACTATAAATTATTGTTATCATTATTGAGCATTTAAATAAAGAAAATACACAGGATGACGGTACTGTCAAGAGGGTTAAGATAAACAAGACCCCCTAGGGAAATACTTTAATAATGTCTTGCTTGTCACTACATGGTCTGAGCTATTGACAGCATCATTAAATAAATTATGTCAATGCACCATGGTACGTCCCAAATAGACTACTACATGCCGATCTAGGCATATCCACAGTATGGGAAGAAACCACAAACATCAGCCGTAAATACAAACACAAGATAATAGCACATCCAAATGAACTGGCAACCACATTACTAAACGATGCAGACGAGCTCAGAAGATTGAAAAGACATAAACCAAACGACCTAACGACGTGCTTCATATAAATGCAGTACACAAAATAACAAAGTCACACCCGAAATAGATCCGTAGAGAATGCTCACTGGAGCATTACTCTCCCTGACATGTTCTCTCTTAGTATTTAAGCTTTAGATTAAGTCTCACATAAGCTGTACTTATAGCCCATAATGGGCTGATTGTACAAATACATGGAGATAAAAAAAAATAAAAAATAAATTACAAATACATAATGAATGCTGAACACCTTGCACCAGGAAATAACTTCTTCTTACAACTCATAACCATCCTGACATACCCCACAGAGTTAACGGAGCGCAATTAAACAAACCTAGATGTAACTACTATGCTATACAGCTCAGGTATTGGCATTTCCTGCTCGGAACAACTGTACTGGCTGTTATGCAAACACTATGCAGCCAGAAAATCTTTTATGCACGATAAGTTTGCTCAGAAGGGTAACATGTGCACAATCAGCAAGAACTCTTCCTTGAGAAAGTTTCTTTATGGTGCTTTGCTCAACAGTGATACATGAGGCTGATGCAGTGACACAACATAGCACACTACTGCATTCAGCGACCCTGAGATAGTTTCCCATGATTGTTCAGTTACGTACACGATGTCAATGCCCCCATGTTCTCATCTGAGACAAATGTCTGTCCTTGTGGAACAAGGGGCCAAATGCCACTAATTCCCTGTCCTCTGGTTTTCAGAGCTTTGAGCTTTCAGGACTTTGCTACATCGTGGGCTGAAGCTGTTCCCACACTGCAGACCCTACTTCTCATCCAAGGAGCCAAAGAGCATAAAATAACAAAACTACACACTTCTCCATAAAAAGATAAGAGTTGGCTCATCAAGGCGTATGGGGGAGCAGATGTACAGATCCACACTCTCTTGACCTCAGCACTAGTTGGAGGTGAGTGGTCAGCTTCACGCTCCGGCCGCTTTATCCCCGGGGAAAGAGCCCCTAGTACCCACTGAATAGGACGTTGCGTGGACCCCAGAGCCGGTCTGGATGACGTGGAGAAAAGAAAATTCTTGACCTTCCTTGGACCTTCACACTCTCCATAACTCCTTGGTACATGAACATTCGACATCCCACCCAGGCCACATTCTCCTGTGCAGCACAACAGATCACTGTAGGTCGCAGTGCAGGGGCCGAGAAGGCACACGCCTTACACATTCAACATGTGGCCAGTGATTCCGAGCTGGCGTTTGAAGTGTATGGATTTCATCAAAGACAGCCCACTCACGTCTACCATACGCCAATCCCTATAAATTCACGATTAAAATGATCTCTTCCCCATAACATCAATGAAGATATTACCCATGTCTTCCGGCCAATATTACTTGTCATATTAACAGCCGACTGCGTTTTCGATACACAAAGAGGGTGGATATTTCTTGCAAGCGACTGCATAGCAGAAACCTCGTTCTAATGTGGGTGTACGCGTTAAAAATCACACTGCATGCTTTTATTTACAATTCTATATTAGAGTGTTCTGAATAAATACTTACAGATAAATCTATGGACAGATCGGTGCCATCTAGAAGTATAACCTTACACTGAACGACATGTTTATTAGGGATGATCCGTTGTGATCCAGATTTGACTTGTGTTGAAGTTTTTTGTGCATTACGTCCTCTTCTCCGACTCAAAAATCTCAACATTTTGAATGTGTCCGAGGCTTCGTAGGTGCACACTGACGTAACTAATATTAGCACATTAATATAGGGCACAACGTTTTATTTACTAACTACATATCGTAATATTCAAAGCTATAAAAATTCATCCCTATGAAACAGACCCTACTCTGCAAACCATCACACCAAACATCACACCGTAACACGGAAGACAGCTTCGTTGGCCTCGTTGGCTCATTTCGTACACCTATGCGCACCGTTTTGCGCATTTCGCTGGTAAACAACACTCCATCTCACAGCTCTCACACGCTCCCACGGCTCCCACGCCTCCCACGTACAGTGACTCAATGGCGGATAGGAGTGAGAGTGCTTACGATCATTAACACCGAGGCACAGGGTACCATAATCTTTTGCAGTGTTATTACCGGACTTTAATTTTTTGATATAGGTATGTAAGTTATGTAAGGAAAATTATTAAATGAAATTTTAGTAGCCATGAACAATAAATTAACTATTGGGGGCATTTTCTGTGACCTGAAGAAAGCATTGGACTGTGTTAACCACGAAATATTTTTAAATAAACTAGGATACTATGGGATAAATGGAGTATTTAAAAAATTAATCAAGTCATATTTGAACAATAGATATCAAAAGGTAGTATTAAATAATAGGACAACCTATAATACCACCTTTTCTGATTGGGAGATAATCAAATATGGTGTCCCACAAGGCTCTATATTAGGTCCTTTATTTTTCTTATTGTATATTAATGACTTACCCAAAGTAACAACAAATAATGCGAAGATTATTTTATTCGCTGACGATACTAGTATCATAATATCCGATTCGAGCCCTCATAATTTGGAAATTAATATGAATAAACAATTCTTAGCCATAAACAAATGGTTTGAAGCTAACCTGCTATCCTTAAATTTTAATAAAACCCACCATCTCCTGTTCAGGACTAAAAATAGTTTGGTAACAGACATAAGCATATATCATCAAAATAAGAATATCACTAATGTGCCAAATATTAAGTTTCTAGGTATTTATATTGATGAAACATTATCATGGAAGTCTCATATTGATAAATTAGTAATTAAAATGAGTGCAGCTTGCTATGCAATTAGAACTGTAAGAGGTCTCATGTCACAGGAAACCCTAAGGATGATCTACTTTGCCTATGTGCATACTGTCATGGAATATGGGATAATTTTCTGGGGTAGCTCAGCAACTAGTATAAATGTTTTCAGAATGCAAAAGCGGATCATTAGAACTATTATGAATGTAAGAACTAGAGACTCATGTAGGGAACTATTCAAAAACCTAAAAATATTACCAATGTACTCACAGTATATATACTCTATAATTCTGTTTGTTGTAAATAATAGAGACCTATACAGTTCAAACTATGAGACCCACAATCTTAATACTAGACATACCACAAATTTGCACCTTCCCACATCACGCCTAACAATCTTTCAGAAAGGACCATATTACTTTGGTATTAAGGCTTATAACCACCTGCCATCCAGAATCAAGAGTATGAGTAATGATGTGAAACTATTTAAACTGAGGCTAAAAAGATTTTTTCTTTCAAATTCTTTTTATTCCTTAGAGGAATACTTTAACCATGTATGTAATTAAAATTGGTAATTGTACCCCTGATATGTTATAATTTTATATCATTACCTAAGTATTTTGTATCAATTATTGTTTTATAATTTTGATCATTTTATGCATTGTACATTAATATAAATCTTTTAACTGTCTTAATGACAAAAGTATGTATGTAGTTTTTGTATTTGCGTATTTTAATCTATTAGCTTGGGACAAAATCCATATCCACTGGTCAGCTGTACCATAAGGATCAACGGAATGTATAAATGTAAATAATAATAATAAATAAGTTGTGGGTATTCTTTAGGGAGTCATTCTAAAGAAATTCTGTTTCCTCATATTTTGACAAATTGTTAGAAACGAACGCCGCTGAGGTTCGTGATATTATTCCGCTGTTGCAATTTCTACTTGGGATTCTTCTAAACTTCTCAGCTCCCTTCCTGAGGGTCATGTTCTTATTAGAATGCACATTTTTACCGTGTTTAAGGGGTTTGTGATATTCCGCTGTTGCACTTTCGACTTGGGATTCTTATAAACTTCTCAGCTCCCCTTCTGAGGGTCATGTTCCTATTAGAATGCACATTTTCACCATGTTTATTTTCTTGCCTGTTACACAAATCAATCCGACATACAAAGGAAGTCGTGAGAGCTTATGGTTTATGGTGAACTGGTTGGAGATGCAGGGTATGCAAATGCATAGCGGCACCACGATGTAAATCTGTAGAGTAGGTTTGCTGTTTCTAGGATGTAACTCCATGCAGTCTGGAACATCTGGAAGCAAGAGTTTCACTCAGATTGGGTGAACCAGCTGCCTTCGAAACGTTCGAGCAGACCAACAATCTGTCAAAGACTACACAACGTGTAATAAGACCATAAACTTTGTAGTCTCTGCTGTGAGAACAAAGAAACCCACATCACTATGTTTTTATACACACTCATTAGTGCTCATTAGTATGTTTCCTTACAGACTTGGGCAAATATTTGCGGCTAGATACTAGTACGCCTGTTAGAAATATGATGCTACATCACTAGGATTGTAGTAAATCAATTCATTTGCAGCCCACAAGACGTGTGATAAGAAGTTTCGAGGCTATGGAAGATTCTGCATTCTCAGTGCCAAGAATTCTGCTACAAAGAGCTGAAGAAATATTCCCTGCTCTGAGAGAAAGGATGGTAAGTGTTTTGTGCTTGTGTATGCAGAAGAATTATCTGTCAACGTTTTATACCAATCTTATGTTAGTTTTCATCATCCATCTGGGGAGTTGTGCATGGTTCTTCATATTATAACAGTTTGCTATATTAANTCTCATAGAATTTAAGAACAATGATGAATAAATAATTTTCGAGCAAAATTTAAATGGCCGGCTGAATATATTACCGCAGGAGCCGCGGCCGCGGAATTTAAATGACCACGTCAAAGGGTTAAAGATACATTTATGGGGTTTTAGACTGTTTGTTTGTGTCAGGATGCAGAGTCATGATGGGCATGTGTGAACACAGTAAAGGGTGCTTAGGTTCCATAAGGAGCAGATACATATTGTCTGTACTTCCACAAGGACCATAGGTTTCTCAGGAAGGTCCCTGCATTATGAACTTAACACTTCCTAAGATTATGAAGTCTGTAGAGAAGAAATCTGTACAGAGCAGCTGTTATGGGTTAGATGTAATGAGGAATGGCTACAGCAAGGAGAGCATATATTGTTTCATATATGGTGTTGTACAGCCATGACTGATAAAAGATGTGATGCCTTTACAGAACTGTACAAATTCAGAGAACGTTTTAGTGGGTCCATGTGGTGAGACATACTCAGCAAGTCATGATGCAAGCCAGGCCATGAATATAAAAGCTGAGGCAGTCTCAGACTCACAAGAGGAAGTGGATCCTGTGCCAATAACATTTCCAAAAGTGAAGTCTGAACCTGAGGTGAGCTGTATGTGCACTGTTAGGCAGATAACACAAATGTGCAGAAGTGCCTCTTGCCTCTCTGTCTGTGCATGTTGACCAGATTTTGAAGGTTTTCTTTCTGAAATGTCTTTAGGCAACTGTAGTTTGTTGAATGTTGCTTGTGATGTACCAGTCCCATTTTCTTTTAAGCAGATCTAATATAGATGGAATGAAATTCTGTGTAAACTGAATGTTTGCGGTAAATTATATACAGGAAAAATCCTTCACATTTTCCTTGTCTGTCCAATCCACTAAGCAGTGCTTTGGTACTACATCATAGAGTTCCCAGGATCTATAAATGCTTAAGTTTATCATTTGCTTTCTGTCTCCCATGCAGTCTGTATCCGTATAACATAGCGGTGTCATTGTGTTGAGGATTTGTTATAGGATAACTAATGATTCTCTAAAGATTTGTGACAAGGTGTGACATATTATAGACACGTGTTGTCTGTTGCCCTTTGTTTGAAGTAAATTTAATATACCTGACACTGCTGGAGTTGCCTCTGTACCTGCTGTCAGGTGATTGGTTGTCATGACATATTTTTCTGTTGATTTCTGTTAGACGGAAAGGTGACTAAACATTAGATACAGAGAATGTGTAAAAGGTGTAGAAAGCAATAGTGAAGAATTGGCATTGGCAACACATCCTAAAATATAGACGCAATTGTGGTTAAGTGGAATCTACAATGAATGTAATTAAACACAAATAAAGCTATTAATGAAGATGAAAGAAAATTTCTATATATGCATATAGATGTAAGTTTTTACTTTTCTTGGCCATTTCACAGCGACTGATATGCCACTGGCTGCAAGGTGCGTACAAATTTTGTCAATGAATTGGTATGCCTGTGGCCGGTAACGTTTGGAATGAAGTATACAGTTCACAGGTCACAGAAGTTGTTGAAAATGCTGTCCCCCTACATGTAGACATTCCTTGCACCAGCAAAAGGGGTTTTGATTAACCCTTAAAGATGTTGTGCAGGAATATTTGTAATTTCCCAATGAATATTTTTTTAATTCTTCCATATGGGATTTACTGTTTTAAACTTTGTCCTGTAAAGAACCACACAAGAAAATATAAGAATTAAGGTCGGGTGAATGTGCCTGCCAAATACCAGTGCTGATATTTCTGTCCCCCAAGATACCAGACTAAGCTTGCATAGACGTATGTGAAATGTGGGCAGTAGCTGAGTCTTGCTTATTTTCAAAGGGGCTATTTCCACATCCTAGGTTTGTTGCCTGTATGGATATATGGAAAATAAATGAAATGAATGAATTGCTGAAACCAGCCATAGGATCTTCTTTTGTAAGTCTCGAAAGTATAGTCTGAGAATGACCTGTACATATTTTTCACAAGTAATTTTCCGTTACGAAACGCAGGTAGAGCAATCCTTGCCCTTCTTTCATGCCAGACTCCAACTTTTACTGGATCTAGCCATACTTCGTGGGTTAGATGTGGATTGCGTGAATTCCAGTAGCAATTTTTTTCGTATTTATGTATCCCAGCAAGTGAACCCATGCTGCATCAGAAACGAATGTCAGTTCCAGATGAATCTCATCTTCAGTGATACACTGTAGAAACCAACTGCAGAAAAGAACCCTGCTAGCTGGATTGCATAGCTGCAGGGCATGCATTACTATTGTTTAATGTGGTTTAAGCTGCAGCAACTGTGTATGCCCTTCTTGCACTCTCCTGCGACACTCCAGTCTCTTTGAGGTAGACAGTGAGCACCTGGCACTTATTCTTTTGTTTTGTGTCTATTAAAGAGTCTCGTTAATCAAAGTTTATTCACCAAATTGTGAATTGTTTGTCTCCTGGGAACTCTTTCATCACAAAATTTTCGCAGGCACTTACTAGCAGGATTGCATGTGTCATACAGAAATACACATTGCTCTAAGTATATTGCATCATGATAGAATGCAGTGCTCACTAATTGTAACAGAACAAATGACTAATGGAGTTGATAACTGCTGCCCACTGCTGACAAATCATAAACACATTCCCATACATGAACTGCATTGATTCCCGTGAAACATAATGCCATAAAGCCATCCACAAAATCAATAACTTCCTGTAATTCAAACCATTATCGACCATCAGGCATGCTTATTCATTGGCAAAACTCATATTTGATTCACAGTCCGTGGTGTGCTGGTCGCTGTGGACCAGTCAACAACCATAAGAACCTCCCTGTACAAATACAAAAAGATAAATCTACTCAAAGATAAACACAACAAAGACAAAAAAACAGTATTCAGTATGAGGTGGTATCGGATATTTTCTGGGCTGTTATTGTTGTAACTGCTTTAGTGAAAGGAGATTAGAGGGAAGGCCAAGGTCACACTTCTGAAAGCCTATTGCATCAGTCTGCCACATGACACCACACTCTGATCACACATTGTTTTTACTCTAGTGCTTTTTTGACTTAATGTTTCGTGTTGTCTGCAATGGATGGCAAAATCTAGCAATGTGTCTGTATCGAGTTCTGTGTGAAGCTCAGTAAATCCACTGCCAAAACACTTGAAATGCTTTGTGAGGCTTTTGGGAGAATGTTCTTTAAGCGGGACAGTGGTTTTTGAATGGCATTCACATTTCAAGGCTGGTTAAGTGTCAGTTGAAAATGACGAATGTACAGGGTGACCAGGCACCAGCAAAACGACAGAAAACCTTTAAGAATTCGAGAACTCATCCACAAAGACCATCGCCGAACAATCCATGAGTTTTCAGACCCCATTGGGATCAGTTAAGGAGTTTGCCAGATCTTAACAGAAAATCTGAACATGCACCGTATTGCTCCAGCATGACAACACACCTGCGCACGCATCCCTGAAAACCACAGAGTTTGTGACTAACAACATGGTTATTATTCCCCATCCTCCCTGCTCACTGGACTTAGACCCCTGTGATTTCGCTGTTTCCCAAATTGAAAATGAAACTGAAGGGACGATGTTTTGAAACAGTTTCTGACATCCAAAGGGAATTGCACGTGGTAGTCGGCAGCATTGAGGAAAATGACTTCCATGGCTCTCTTGAAGCATGGAAAAAAATGATGGGAATGCTGTATATGTTCCCAAGGAGAATATTTTGAAAGAGATGGCAGACAAATTAAGTTAAGCCAATATTTCTTTTTTGACCTAGTCCGGGAACTTTCCAGTACACCTTGTATAATATTCGCAAAAGGTAACCCATACACGAAGTCAGTCATGGTAGCCAAGCGATCTAAGGCATACACTGTCTTCACTCGCTCGGAAGCTGGAATCATGGGTTCAGATCCCACTCAGTGCATGGATATTTGGTGTGTGTGCGCACACATGTTTTTCTGCGTTTGTTTACAGGTAGAGGCCTTGCGGTGAGCTGATCATCCGTCCACGGAGTCCTACCGAACGTCTGAGATCTCGTAACCCAAAGTGAACAGAGAGTGTCTTGGACATAGGCCAAGGCCCAAATTGGGGCTGTAATGCCAAAATAAAAAAAAAAAAAACTCATGCACCAAACTATGTGTTAAACACTGTACGTCTTCCTGTCATTAATTTTATGGATTGTGGTTTTATCACATCATATTACAAGGTATTCACATACACTTACACAGATCTGCATCAGCCCTCAAAATAGTTGCCATTGGTTGCTGTGCAAGTCTGCCAAAGTTGATATAACCGCCAAAAACGTTGCTGAAACATATTGGCAGGAAATTCCCGCACAGCGTCTCCTGTGGCATTGACGACCTCCTCGGACAACCGAAATCTACGACCATGTAGCTTTGCTTTCAAGCAGTGAAAGAGAAAGAAATTGCATGGTGCGAGATCGGGTGAGTGCGGAGGGTGTTGCAAAACGGTGACCTGTTGCCTTGCCAGTTCCGCTTGGACAAGAACCGAGTGATGTGCTGGGGCGTTGTCGTGTAGCAACAGCCAGTTCTTCCTATGCCAAAGCTCAGGACGCTTACAACAAATTGAATCGTGTAGACGGATAAGGAACTGCTTGTACCTATCCTTGTTTACAGTTGCTCCATGTGGGATAAATTCCATGTGAACAGTTCCTGACAAGTCGAAAAACAGTTCAAGCATCACCTTGCCTTTTGACCTGTCCTGTCATAATTTCTTCTTTCTTGGCGATGATGGAGATTTTCAGGTGGCTGATTGTCGCTTCAATTGCGGATCGTAAAGAACACACCATGTTTCGTCTCCTGTAATGATCTGGTTGAGAAACGTCTCATCTTCGTCAGCGCTACTGATCAGATCACCACAAATGGTCATGCGATCATCAGGGTCTTGCATCAGGACTTGTGGAACACAGTGCTTGTTAACACACAACATATTCAGGTGATCGGTGAGAATTTTGTGGCATGTACCATGACTTATCCCTACTGGTGCTGTGATATTACATATCGATTGGGAGCGGTTGGTATGTACCAGTGTTGCAACTTCTTCGATCTTGTGTTCAGTCCTGACTGCTTTTGGCCGACCACTACGCTCATCATCCTCCAAACTGTGTCTCCCCTGTGCAAAACGTTGGTGCCATTTAAACACGGTACTGTGGCCCAAAGCTTCTTCGCCGTACACTTGCTTCATCGTGTTAAACGTTTCGCTAGGGGATTTTCCTACTTTTTGGCAGAATTTTCTGTTTGCCCATTGTTGAAACTGCCACATTTTCGATTTCTGCCACTCACATTTAACTTCAGTTCACAGTAGAGGCCGTAGTTCTGCATACACTGTTTGCACATAACTGCCTCTTGCTGTGACGAGAGATGAACTGACAGGACACCATATCATGCCTCAACCTATCTGCCTTAGTGCATTGCAGTGACGCTTTGTGGCCAGTCCACGAACTTATTATGGTAGTATATCAATCATGTTCTGCAATAAGTCTGCACAGAAATAAGGACACTACCATAAACCAGAATATCTTCAGGGTCTGGCAGGGAAACCTGGTGGATTCTAAATTAGTACAGTGGAGCCAATATTTATTTCTTTTAATTATTTTATTTGTCATAATACATAACAGTGTATGCCATTTTCTGTGTATAAATGCCAGCTCATTTTGTCTTAAATTTATGCCATCCAGATGCTTACCATCTCTTCGTAAGCATTCTTGTAGCCTCGTCTTGCAGTTGTTCATTGAGAATCTTACCATGTCTGTGGGTATTGCCGCGATTTTATGTTCAGTCGCAACATTCAGTTCATGAGCTGTACATGATCTGTTGATGAATACCTTCGCTTTGAGGTAACCCCAGTCAGTCTGCAGTCTGTCTCTCCATCACATCGGACAGTTACACAACGGAGTCGCCCGTCAATTAGTATTGAAAATTAAACAATAACATACAACATAACAACGGGCCTCCAAACACCATATGAGCTATTGTGTATATAATATGTCCGTATAAGTATTACATGTATCATGATTGCAACTACCAACTTCCAAGTACCATCGCATATACAATTTTTAACTATACTCTTGACTATGTAACTGTTCATTTAAGATTTAACTTTTATTGTAATTTATATTTGTATCCACTCATCATTTGATATCACTGTATACACTTGGAAGTTTAGTACTCTGAGTTATATGTAGCATGCAGTTCAATAATGAAAGCTCTGATGGCTTCATTGAAGGTCGAAACATGTAGCTAAGATATCTTCTACAGCTGCTTACAAGTGTTGATGTTGTGTTGTGACAGTTTCCAGTAAGAAATAATATATGACACACAGCAGGATGTATTCATTGGAAATTACTCATGCCTACTGATTCACTGTACTTGGGCTTCAAACTCATTTCTCTTCCTATTAGGATTTTTCATGTTATTTACTCTCATTTTCCAGGGTAATTTGAATGAACTTCAGCCTGTACATGGTGAGGGGCAACAGTATTCCTGCGATGAGTGTGGTGAATCATTCAGTCAGCAGGTAATTCTGAGAGCACATCAGCGCATACATACTGGGGAGTGGCCGTTTTGCTGTGGCGTATGTAATAAATCATTCAGTCAATGGAACCATCTGAAGAGACATCAGCGCATACATAGTGGGAAGAAGCCATTTTGCTGTGATGTATGTAATAAGTCATTCAGTCAGCAGAGCCATCTGAAGAGACATCAGCGCATACATAGTGGGGAGCGGCCGTTTTGCTGTGATGTATGTAATAAGTTGTTCAGTCGGCAGAGTATTCTGAAGACACATCAGCGCATACATAGTGGGGAGAAGCCATTTATATGTGACGTATGTAACAAGTCATTCATTTCCAAGAGTATTCTGAAGAAGCATATGTACATACATACTGGGGAGCGGCCGTTTTGCTGTGATGTATGTAATAAGCCATTCAGTCAGCAAAGTAGTCTGAAAATACATCAGTTCACACATGGTGGGGAGCGGCCATTTATATGTGACGTATGTAACAAGTCATTCATTTCCAAGAGTATTCTGAAGAAGCATATATACATACATACTGGGGAGTGGCCGTTTTGCTGTGATGTATGTAATAAGTCATTCAGTCAGCAAAGTAGTCTGAAGACACATCAGTTCACACATAGTGGGGAGATGCCATTTTGCTGTGATGTATGTAACAAGTCATTCATTTCCAAGAGTATTCTGAAGAAGCATATATACATACATACTGGGGAGCGGCCGTTTTGCTGTGATGTTTGTAATAAGTCATTCAGTCGGCAGAGTAGTCTGAAGAGACATGAGCACTTACATGTTGATGTGTGCAGTAAATCATAGAGCAGTAGAGATGGGTTTAAGCTAAAGGAACAGTATGTGAATTGTAGCATTCCACAGTTCTTCATGTTGTAGGTAAGACAGTTTTGCTGTGTGTGGCATGCTCCAGTGTTCTAGAATGCTACAATATATTGGAGTTGATTGCTGTTGCTAACCTTTTGAATTGACAAGAAATGAACCGAGTCCCATGGTACAAAACATCTGTGCAAATGAGTTCCATTTGATTCTGATTGCTGAATGTGTACAATACCCTGTCCTGTTGAGTGGAAACAGACATGACATTCTAATACAGTTATGATGTTAATTCAGCAGTGGAAGCTAATGATTAGTAGTGTGTGGTCACTGAAATGGATCGACAGCTTATACACATAATTCAGCAGCGTTGTATGTTTTTTCTGTATGCTATCTGTGGTCTTTTGCCATTACATGTGAGTAGATTCGCTGATCAGTTAGTTTCAGATTGATATATTGCTTGGATTGAGTATGTTGAGATAACTATGAGGGTAAGTCAATAAGTAAGTTACAAATGGATATAGAACTTTAATAAATAAGAGTACTGATTTGGAAAATGCTTTTATTTCTCAGCATAACCTCCCTGTACATTGAGGCACTTGTCCCATCGTTTCTTAAGCCCCATGAAAACCAGCAGCATAAAATTGTTTGGGCTGCTGTTGGAACCAGGCAGTCACCTTAAACTTCTTTTGGCAGTTGATGATTCCACTGCATTCACACACGCTTTGTCTCAAGCTGGTAATGGTGAACCCAAGACTCATCGCCTGTGACAATTCGGCCTAGCATATTGTGTCCTTCATCGTGGTAGCGATTGAGATGCTGTAATGCCAGACCCATTCTTTGCATTTTGTGTTGTGGGGTCAGCATGCACAGCAACCATCGTGCACAGACTGTGTGAAAACCTAACCTGTCAGGCATTATGAGGTTGGCCATGCTGTGTGAACAACCAATAGCAGTGGCTATAGTGTCTATAGTTACCCTTCTGTAGGGAAGTCACCGCCTGGTTCCGACAGCAGCTTAAAGAATTTTATGCTGCTGGTTTTCAGGGCCTTATGAAACGATGGGACAAGTGCCTCAATGTACAGGGAGATTATGTTGAGAAAAAGAACATTTTTCAAATCAGTACTCTTAGTTGTATCTTACTTATTGACTTACCTACGTATTATGGATTGGTCAGATGAGTACAATCTATGCTACATTGGACATTGCAGACTTGTACTTAACCTTTAAGTGATGGCCCTTTAAATTCCGGTAATGGCAGCGGGACAGATTTGATTTAAATACCCGCAATTTTAAAGCAATAAAAACTGTAATCATTTCCTAAAATTGCTGTGATTTCTACAATTTTTGTGATAAACAAACCAAATAAACGCTGTTTTTTTCTAGAAAGAATGTAGAATCAGATATTGTAATTTACAGACTTTATAAAATGTGTAAAAATTTTTAGACTGATTCCAAGTAAAAAATTCCCAAATTTATCGTCTCTCTACAAGAATTCAGAGTTCTTGGAACGAAGAATGCTGTATGTAGAAGTTGTAACACAGCAGCGGATGGTTTATGTAGCCATGTTTAGTCTTGCATGTCTCGAAAGATTATACACGTACGTCATTTCGGTATGCAGAGATGTGGGGTGAGTATCTATTCGTATACAAGAACCCTGATTGTTTATTATCGCTTGTCGCAACACAACAAGCTCTCTGTTCTCACTCTGCTGGAAGTAGATTGTAAGTACTTTCATGGTTAGCATCCTAATACTGCCAAGCAGTATCAAAAGCATGAAACAACCATTGCGCTGTCTCGTTAGGAAGACGCTGACATATTTCAACTCATAAACGACTCCGAATCAGATTGTTGTACCGACAATTCTGAGAGTGGCGTTGAGGAAAGTGAATCAGAAATTGATTTCGACGAAGACCCATCATCTTGGTCGGCAACCTGGGGACCACCACACCAGCATGGCAACAGGAGTGTGAATAATTATTCAGGTGGAGCTGTGGGCAAACTGTGGCAAACAGTTATAGCATCTGTCGTCGAACCTGGAAATGGACAAATAAACTATTTTTCCATCTCCTGGATCTGAACAGTTACATCCTGTTGTCAGAGAATTTCGTCTCGCTCTTGTGCGGAACATGCTGGAAGGGGTCCACCTCGCCATCAACGGCCCAGGGGTTGAACCCCTGCCGTTTTATCGGAGATATCTCGATTATAGGAGGCCAAACCACATCACTGGCCGACTTCCTCTACTTCGTAATTGAGGTGTCATGTGTGCTTTTCGCGTGGGAAACGAAGAACCGTCTAGACAAAGTGCATGAAGTACAACGTCGGACTCTGGATTTCCGGATGTTTCCAAGATTTCCACACAAAGCCAACTTCCGTCAGACAACGCAGGTGGGAAGAGAGACAACTTATAAAGCTGGTGACCAGAAATCATGTAAGTAGAAAAAGAATTTATAACTTAAAATTAGATTTTAAAAAGCCGGCTGCACGCGTGGACTGCGCCGACGACATATGGCGTCATTCGTCCCCTTGACTTTATTTTCATGACGCCATATGGTGTCGCTCGGCTCTTAAAGGTTAAAATAGACAAACAGTACAGTCTCATAATATACAATGTATGTAGTTGAAACAGTATCATCAAATCTCCGACTAATGCTCATTTCATCCCCTAGATGCATTGAGCAGTTAATTCCATTAGTAAGGGTTAAGGCAGAGTCTGAAAGATATTCCACAAAGTGCATTACCTTCAGCAGGTAGGTTACCTGTTGGTCCCACTTGCGAAAGGTGCCTAGAAGGAGACAAATCAGCCACACGTACCCTATGTGATTGTGAGGCCATAGCTTATTTAAGATTATATCACCTAGGCCAGTTCTTTATGGAACCAAGTGACTGTTATGACACCCCCATAAACAAAGTCCCACATTTCATTTGAAGTGTAGGATGAATGAAGGGTTAATCAAAAGGGGAAGCACAATAGATCACTGATGGTCATGGTGCAAGGACCGGATTATTATGGCCCGCCGCTCATACAATTATTCATTCATTCAGGCAGGTTGCCTTTTGTTGGAAGAAGCTTGAAAAATATCTTGTCGGTTTAGCAGATGAGGGACTCTGTAACTGCAGACTCAGTAAAATAGCCAGCTGTGCTGCCACTGGGTTCACTTTAAGCTCCCAGCAGTGCAGAATGTTTGGGGGACCACACAATGGCCAGATTGTGAGAGGGCATCCCTGTTGTATGACACTGTTTAGCTACATGAGCCAAATACAGCAGTAGGGCCCCAAGGGTTCTGCAAAAACAATGCAGTACAATCCCCACAAATTATTTTATTGCATACACTTTGAAAAGTATGGTATATTCTAATAATCGCAATAAATACCCCATACAAACTCATAAATTGATCATTACACCATAACATTTTTTAAACATTTCCTCTGCTTTAAATTTCCATGTCTTATAAACTCAACTAAGTCTTGCTGAAGTAGCAACTGAAAAGTACAGCATAGCCAAATAAGGAAGTTGCTTCAGAAGAATTCAAAGAGGAAATGTGACCTGACGAAATATTATGGTTTGCAACACTGTTAAATTGAACTGATGGCATTCAGCTGAATTGCTGACAACCAGCTTCCTAAAATATTATTTTTTAACAAGTGAAACGGGTACAATACAATAAACAGAGATGAGCTATGTAAATTACTTGTTCATGACACAGATTATTTATTCATTAACAAGCATCACCAAAAATACCTCTGGTGGGGAAGTGGCAGTTTCTGGACAGCGTGCTGCATGCGGAAAAGTCTGCAACCCACTTCAGGACTGTGCTGAAAGGCGTCAACAAAGGCGTGGTAGAGCTGGTATGTGCACAGAGGGTTTGGAAGTTCAAGGAAGTACATCTTGAGTGCAGATGCAACGGAATGTACGTCCTGAAGAGGTTTCTGATATTCACAGACAACTGGCACCAAATGCTCATCAAATTCATGCCTGGAAAAAATTGAAATTAACATTAGTAACCTTATATATTAACCTTTAAGAGACGGGCCATTTAAATTCCCGTAATGGCCGCCATTGTAGAGTAATAAAAATTGTAAGCATGTTACTGAAAATGCTGTGATTTCTACAATTTTTGTGATAAACCAACGAAATAAATGCTGCTTTTATCTAGAAAGAATATAGAATCAGATATTGTAATTTACAGATTTTAGAATCTGTAAAAATTGTTACATTGATTCCAAAAAAATTTTTCCCCCAATTTTGAGCGTCTGTCCACAGAAATGCATAAAGCTTCTGAACAAAACGTTTCTGCAGTATAAATGCATGCTGCTGACACACTGTCTGACTGTGTCTTATCTGGCAAGAGGAGAGGAAGATTATGTTTTCATTGCACGTTCTTCAGTCACGTCGGCTTTCTGTATACACGAGTGTGGGCCTGTTTATATGTCAGAGTAGCCACACAGAGTTACTGTTCTTGGAATATTCCCGCAGTGCCCATTGCTTCCTCGTCTCTTCAGAATCGACTGTACCACATTCTGAATGGTGTGATTTACGAGCGGCCTCTCAATTCTGGCTTCTTCCATGCGAAATGGGGCCATGGTGTATAGTTGAAATTGTGATGTTTTATAAGCATTAGGATTAGAGGACATCACTGGCCTACTTCCTCTAATAAGAGTGTGAGGTGTTGTGTGTGCTCTTCACGTGGGAAATGGAGTTACACATCGACGAAGTGCATTAATTGTGGCGTCGGACTCTGCATTCAGTTAGATGATGCAGAAGTGAAGACAGTCTACTTATAAACCTGGTGTCCAAAAATAATGTAAGTAGAACAAGAGTTTCTATCTTAAAATTAGATTTTAAAACACTGTGCGGACACGTGGAATGCGAGTCACCATACGGTGCCATAAGACCACTCGGCTTTACTTTAAAGGTCCGCATATGGTGTCTTTCAGCTCTTAAAGGTTAACCCTTATCCAGCTATCAGAAGAACAATAAAAAACTGCATCCTAATCAGTTTCACCCCCAGCGTCTTTGTAACTGGCAATTAAAGTGTGTCAGTGCAACAACCAATTACCTGAAGATGGGAGATGCTCCAACTCTTGAAATGTTCTGTATGGCAAATACACCTCACATACTGGAGAATGCCCAGCACAGGACTGGTATCAAAAATTGAGCATTGCCACCTATGTTTAGAGAATCACAGGAACTGAATATCTGCTTGCATGTGTAAATTAGTAGGTTAATTATAATGAGTCCACAGAGTTTTCAGTTTGGGAGAATCAAAATACAGCTTTCTAAACAATACAGTCAGTAACAGATTTTACCTGAGCTTCTGAATTTTTGATGTAGAACTGGACCACCCTTAGATTCCTCCCACAATCCCATTGAATTGGACATATTCCGCACACGCCAGCAACACTGCTGGCACTACAAACAGAATGTCCATATATAGAATCTGCTGAAACAAAATAACCTTCGATTCACAAGATTAACTGATGTGAGGATCTGATTCTGTTTTGTGCAAGAATTAACTCAGTACAGCTTATTTTACAAGACCCACTGCAGTTTTATCTTCACTTCCATCTTCCATTTTCTCAGCGTCAGCCTAGGAATGGAAGTGCAATGTGGATAACCCTCTCTACTGCTGGAATCAGAATCTCAAAGCCTGCATTCAGATGTATTCACTTACACTGCTTCCTTCTACCACAGCAGCAACAGCTGATCCAGTCTGCTCCTACATAACTACACCTATCTGAATGGCCCTCTCCACATAATTTGTATGCTTCTCCAAGTATAAGTAGAATATACTTCTTTATTAGAGTCCGTTGCAAGACAACAATACAATGGTCAAGGCTAAAATTGGCTTAGCTACATGTTTCGGCTATTAAAGCCATCATTAGGCAAACACATGATTACCATATTCACACACTACTGAACTGCAATTGTGATAGTGACTCTGGATATGTTGATAATAACTACATTATAAAATACATTGTATATAAATACAATGAACTATAAACTTACTATAAAAACGAAAGTTATGGTATAAAATAAGGTCAAAAACTCTTCATGTGATATTCCATATCATCAAGTCAGTTGTTGCAATGTTGTTATATTCCCGCAGAGATAATGGTATATTCTAGACTTTTGTACATGTAAAAAACTGCTTGGAGGCCTATGGTATAGATTTGACATTAACTGTTTAGCCGGTGCCTCATCTTACAATGTATTTTGGCTGTTCTGTAGGGAATATAGATTGCAACTAGATAACCACCTATGATTAAACTGTGCTTGCCAGTTCATGTGCCATTCACTGCACCCAACTACTGGATGGATTTCTATCAGACTTGGTATTGTAGGTAAAAGTAAAAAATTAAAGTTATCCCTGTAACTGGCTGTGGAGACCCATAGGATTGTGAGACGTCGAGGCTCCCACATTTTCTACACAATCAGCCTTACGCGCCAGCCGCCCTTTACCCCCAGGAAGATTCCTTGTACTCATTTCTGCTCATTTCTACAGGGTGGGCCAGACTCAATTAGGCAGTTTTTGATTAGATGTTATTTTTATTGATAAATGTTGACAATTGCAATGGTTACAAAAATGGATTCGCACACACATAAGTCATCGATTTTCAAGATGCTGGTCAACCTGGGCACCACCTAAGTCAACACAGGCTTGCAGACGCAAAGCAATATTTTCACACACCTTTCTACACATATTCACCGGAACTTTATTGAACTCCTGAACAATCACCTCACAATCACCGATCCTGATGTTTGTAATTTGGCCTCATCAGTCCAGACAATATTCCGGATAAGTTCAGGGTTCTCCTGAAACTTGGTCAGCATCAACTTGGCGAACTCAAGTTGCCTGTTGAAGTCGTCCTCGTTAAGAGCATGAATAAGCCGTGGATGGCATGGCGTCAACTTCATGTCACTCAAAACTCTCGGCAAACTTGTCCTCGAAATGTCCAGTAGGGCCAACAAACGGTGGGTAGACTTCGATTTCTGAGGAGATGATGCCAGTTCTGCAGCAAAACTTGCCTGTGTGTCAGCAGTTCGGACAGTTCTCGGCTGACCAGGATGCTTGGGATTCAAAGCACTGGCAGTTTCATCAAACTGCTTGTTTATTCGAACGACTGTGTCCCTGTGGACTGCTGGCGGTCCAAACTCTTCCAACATCCTGCGCTCGACTTCTGATACATTGTTGGTAACTGAGAAAAGGAGCACACATTTTACATGCTGCTTGATAGACAACCGTCTACCGGCCATGACGTTTCCTCAATGCGCACTAAGTAGGCAGAGTATTGACCTCGTTCACAGCATGCCGTATGATGCTGCCATCTATCGACAACAAAAGGTACTTTCCCGTTATCCCGTGTGTTGTTGGATTGGTTAGTTATTAATGATCAAAAACTGCCTAATTGAGTCTGGCCCACTCTGTATTACAGACTGAGTCAACCCTACGACCATAGTCTGCCTGGAAGGGTTAGGTCAACTGCAAAATCCAATGACATTGGGAATCAAACCCACAATCTTCCAAATTGTAGCATAAAGCTAATTTTGTCCCCCTGCTTAATTAATGAAGCCACTTTGCCAAGAAGATATGGGAGTGGAGGTATAGCTTGCATCATTCTTGACCTGAGCACTCCCTGGCTGCTTTACCCATAAGGAAAGAGCCCCCAGTGGTAACGCTCTAAACTTTTATTTCTTTATTTTTTTCGCTCTCACAATAGGGCTTAATCTTGTACTCTGGAGGTGCTCAATTCCATGCTTGATTGGGACAGCACCTATCCTTACTGATGTTTCTCACAGTTTTGCTCAGTCCCTCCAGATGGACAAATACTGGGATAGTACCTCAATTAGGCCAGAACCGCTTCCTTCCAAATCCCTTCCATTTCGTCATTCATCAACCTACCATTTGATGCTACATAGACCAGATATTGGCAGTGTCAGTGGCAGTAACCTATATGCCTAGTTAAGTGTTGTCACGAAGTCATGTATAATAATCCCATGGGAACATGCTCTGTTAATACCCACTGCCTAGGAAATCAACTTCCCATCTGGCTCCACTATTCCGGCTTTCAGGCATCACGGTACAATATGTCGAGCCCAGTTTAATCTGTTTATTTTTATATATTTAGTGATACCTGGCTCATTAAATAGCTTAAATAATTCATGGTTATATCTCTTCCACCATGTATACTTATACTGCGCAGCTCCAAAAATGCATTTGAGAACTTTTCTTTCAAAGAGACGTAATGATCTTTCATCTGCCTTGGATAGCATCCGGGTCTCAGACGTCTCACAAGTGTCGTGTGCATCAGCAATTTAGTTTTCTTTGAGAACTTTGACTTTAGATGTTCCTTAAGTCCATAAAAACATCTACTTACAGAAAGGGTATGTCTTTTTATCTTCGTGCTAATGTCATTTTTGCAGTTGACCTCTGATCCCAAATAAGTGAAATTATGCACAATTTCAAATGAATAGAAATCAATTTCTATCCAGGTTGGGGTGCCTGCACGGCCCTTTACATGTATACCATAAATGTGTAAAACAGGAAATGCACTGAGCACTGTGAAGTATGCAACTGCATGGCTAAGTCAGGAGAATTGTGCATGCAACTCACTGGACATACAGCAGCCTCTAGCATGGCCGCAGACAGGACACTAATTCTCCTTGTGGGTCTGTTGAAACACAGATAACAGAGCCACAGAACATTTCGCATTATACTTTGGACATGCAGTTTCTTTCTCTGTTGCTGGATGGAGCATGTAGCTACTTCTTGTGATTCCTCGGACATGTGTACATCGTTTGCTATTCATTTCACTGTTGAGAAGTACCAAAAACTGCTAGTGTGTTGCAGTAAGCCAGCAGCAGTGTCATTGGGAGTGAAAGTGTTACTGACTGATTTCAGCAATATAAAGCCACAGCAACAACGTGAACAGAAGCTGCCTGAGGCGTGATTACTTGTGACACAATGCCCTCGTGTGTCCCAGTGGTCTGAATGCAGCTTCTGTCTGTAGAACCACACAATTTCTCGACAGAAGCTATCGAAGCAACCCTTTTCTTCATCCCAATCCACACCTGTCGAGAGATATAACAGGAAGAGAGGCAGGCCACATGTTGCAGGGCTGTACTGGTCTGAAACAGAGAAACCATCAGACAGTGCGCTGCAATGCAACAGCATTTGACCAGAAAGTATTGAAGATCTAAGTTTCTCACAGCGGTGAATACTGTGACATGGCAGCTGAACTGCTCATAAACACTTTTCTATGGCAACAAACACATTGAAATGTTGGAAGTGGTTATTTTTATTGGGTCCGTACTGAGGCGGTATAATGAGAACCATTCAGAGCTTTCAGCCTCAGGCCTACAACCGTTCAGCTGACTGACTGCAGTTTCAGAGTAGTTACATAAATTAAGGCATAACCCACTGCACAAGCCTGCATTGACAGGAAACCTCTGTATAAATGTTACTTTGGGCAGTGCAGTGCAGTGCAGTGATGAAGGGTGCACAGTCCACAGTGACAGCATGAATGTACTCATGCTGAAACTACAGTACAACAAATATAGCACCTATGCAGAATGACAGAGAGGCCCCACTTAAACACATACATCTTGGTCACAGATCTCAACGAAACTCAAAGCCAAGGATGACTGTACTCAGATGAAGGTACAGTAGGCTTCTTTGAAATGCTGGTAACCAAACTTTGTGGTTGACAAATTGAGACAACTTGCTCAGCAGCAGTGTCAAATGGAGCCATTTTTCACCACAACGCGGTGCAATGAACGTGAAGATGGCCTCAAGATACGGGCATATCACATATCACAGACAAACATTCATCAGTCTTCTACCTTGAAAATGGAATAAATATGTTCCTCTCTAATGTTGATATGCACCTACCAGGCTACATGAGGTCATGCAGACCACAATATAAATATCCAGTGCTGTAAAAACCTTGCATCTTAAAAAACATACACTGTACTTAGTTTTCTCTGCATTCACTTCTAGACCAACATCCTTACAAGTGTCTAACAGTTTCTTTTGTCAGATTTGAGGATCTCACAGCAGTGACTATGGAAAGTACCATCTTGTGATAAGTGATGGTTTGGGAGATCATGCTGCCTCCATCTTCAGGATCAAAGACATATGCAATACATTCCCCCAAAGCACTGGTGAACATCTACCAGACTATTCAACATTACAACCCAGAAGATACAAAGTGATTCACTAAGAGGGGGACTTGAATTAATAATTACAAATCAGACAGTAATTTACCAATGAAAACTAATCTTTACAACACTACCCTGGGGTCTGCCTTCCCAGTTCACACCATTTCTGCAATCCCACCTGTCATCCTGGCTACAACAGTCTTTGTCTCCAGGGAGAGGGAAACCAGTTTCAACAGTTTCTGTAACCCAACTGCCTCAACTTCTACCTAGCTATGTCACAGCCATGATTAGTTCTCATTGGGAAATTACTGCATGATTCATAATTAATAATGTGGGGCCTCATATGAGTGAATGATCATGTAGTACTCATCAGTTTCTGTGCTCTTTGTTTTCACTTCCTAAACTAGCACCATCAGCACAGGCCAGTAGCTGATGTACTCAGTCTCTTTCACACTTAAAAAAAAAACCTTTGTCAAGTATTTCTTGTCTGAATCATGCATGCTGCATGTTTCCCTCATCCCACTGTTCCTGTTCTGAATAACAATGGGCAAAACTGAGCAGGTTACTTTACCAACAACTGTTACTGGTGTTTGGTTCAAATCTTGACCAGGATATTGGCTACCCACAAATCATATCTTTTATGGTCTTCCTTGGTCCCTCCAAGCAAATCTTAGGATAGTACTTTGATTTTGCCACAGGTGCTCCCTTCACCCTGGCATTCATGCAGCACAGCCAGCGACAAAGCATACATACTCTCCCATCCTTTAACAAACATCTGCAAGTATTTGTACTTTTTGCCAAACCTGATGAGTTTCAGAGCCAACTAATAATCATCAGGTGCAGGAGTAAATCACTCTCGACTTGTTCTGCTGCACTTAAGACTGAGACCCACCAAGCAGCAGAGGCAAGCTGCACAAGTTCCCCTTGGTATCAATAATCATCGAGAAGTATTCATCGAGCATGGGTCCCTTCTCCATGAGCAACTCCTCTATGGATCGAGCCAGTTCAGTTTTAGGTCTGTCCACTTCAGTCCAACCAGATGATGCATCATCCAGAGCCACAAGTGCCATCTCGTAAATGGGCAGCGGATTCTGAGAACACAAATGAAGGTTCAACAGGACAGACTTCAGAAATCTCATGCTAGAGCATTGGTCTCTTGGTATCTCATACATCAGCCCTCAGCTCTGTTTTGCTTGGATGAATTAGTTAGGTACCTCCAGGAAACTGTCTGAACATTACTCTTTTAACACTGGCCGCTTCATCATTCATGATTACCTTCCAAGCTAACACTATACATCACATACAGGTGGGAAAACTGGTAAAGAAACAAATAAAATATTGAAAATTTCTGTTTCATAGGGTATACTGCACCCTGTAGTCTGGTTAAGTTCCCAGATGTTTTGGGGGCAACATACTCTCTCCATCTTCAGGGATGAAGAGCAAACCAAGCAAGAATTAGGCTGAAAACAAAGAGAACTGTGTACAGAAAATTATGTCACACAAGGGAAGTAAAATACATGTAAAGTAGGCAGAACCACTGATGGAATGAGAACTTGAGAAAAAAAAAAACTTAAAGGACCCTACAGGGAACCAATAGGAGCAAAGGGGAAAGTAACTACTGTGACCCTTAAAAGGAGTGAATTTTGTAGACCTGACGGATGATAGGAAAGAAGTCATATCAGCAGATGTAGGCAAGCAGCAGGGGATAAAGAGCAAAAGGGAGCAGAAGAAAAGACACACAAGGAAGCAGCAACAAGTTGCTGTGGAGAGAGTAGCATGGAAATCAGGCAGATGGGTGCCCTGAAAAGGTCTGCTTTTCTGGCTTACTCTTCAATCCTGAAGACAGTGACCGTATGTTCCTCCAAAACATTGGCGAGTTCCTACCAACACTACATGGGATCACATCCCAGAAGCCACTACACTTCACGGTCAAGTAAATCTCAGAGCCAAAATAAGATATTATCCTTCTGTTTGGAATTACTGCGTGTTTTGGACTTTCTTCTTTGTCTAAAAAACACTAGAGAACACAACGTTCCACAAACTAGACCCATTTCTGTCCTCAGACACCCACATTGTTGGGTCCATTAGAAAGAGCAGGTGTCTCTCCCCCTCACCTCTGGACGGAAACAGGGCCAGTTTCCGAAATGCTGTGTTCTTTTTAGAATACCGGATGACTGACAAAGTCCAAAAACCCGGTAATTCCAAGGATTACCCACCGTGGTCAGAACCCTTAGAATCTGCATTACTCTTCTGGAATGATCAAGTCAAGGAGGATAAGATGGGCAGGGGATATAACACACACAGGAGAGAAGAGGAATGCATAATGGGTTTTAGTGGGAAAGCCAGAAGGAAAGAGACCACCAGGAAGACCTAGATGTAGATGGGAGGATACTATTCAAATGGATCTTAGGAAAATAAGATGGGGTGGTATGGACTGGACTGATCTGACTCAGGACAGGTGGCAGCAATCGGTTCTTGTCTGAGGACCTGGTTCACTCTTACAGCACACAGCTGTTAGTCCCTTGGCAAACCCATAACCTGGAGGAATAATCTTTGTCAGCTATCTGCAGCTGTTTATAATAACAGCAAATCCTTAATATCTGGTGGGTGTTTTCCCCACTCAACTGCATTCTGAGGGTAGCACTTGCCTTCAGTTCTCCCAACAGAACTTCCTGTTCCTACCCATGTGACACAGAGAAGGTGAAAGGTAAATTTGTCCCTGTACTTAATTAAACATCATGCCATGAAAACATATGAGGGAGCAGCGGTACAGCTCCATGAATTTTTACCACTGGAACTAGATGAAGTTGAGTTCTCAACTTCAGGCCCCAGCCACTTTACACTCCAGTTAAGAGTCCCCAGCACCCATTGGATAAGAGGCTGGGTAGGCCCCGGAGCTGGTCTGGACACTGTAGAGAAAAGTCTCTGTCCCCACTGGGAATCTGAATTGTTCATGCAGCCTAGCCCCCTATACCTGTGTGACATATGCCCAACATACAATTTGCATTACATACTGTCTGCTCTGTACGAAATGTGAATCATACTTACTGTAAATCTGATTACTCCAAAGTTACCGAAGTCAAAAAGCATTATCTGGAATAGTTCCTCACTGCAAAATAACAGGTACAGTACTTGATTAGACAAGCACCAAAATGGCAAGCTGACAGCGATATATAGGTGGTTCTTGTTATGTGTAGGAGAAATGAATTCTTGCAATTTGTGGCATATATTGGAAATGCACTGACTGAACACTGAGCAGCGTGGGGGAGCAGGAGATGATACAGACGGAGTCGAAATGTTGGGGCAATTCGAGCAGTCTGCATGCACAACTCACTCGCCACAGCGGAGGAGCAGGAGATGATACAGATGGAGTCGAAATGTTGGGGCAAGTCAAGCAGTCTGCATGCACAACTCATTGGGCACATGCAGCAGCTCCAACTATGCCTACAGATANACTTATACTTTTTCTTCAACCCTGAAGATGGGGGCGATACGTTCCTCCGAAACGTCGGTTAACACCACATATACACGGTGCCAAATCCCAGAAGACTGCTTTCTTCAGATATGACACTGACATAGAACCATGGACAGTCACCTGTGCAAGGATAAGAACAGGACAAAAACATTAAAATCAATACAAGAGATCTGCTGCTCACAGGTCATGAACTTTGCTCCACACTGAAATGTTCTATGGACATCTGTGACAGTAAGACAAGCTATCAAGATCCTCTTAACATAGAATAGATTGCCATGAGCTAGGCTTGTCACCTCCACAACAAAAATTCACTCCAATACTGTCCTGAATCAACAGGAACCTAGTTACTGTCATCATACTGACATCTTCACTGAGTTCCATGAATTAACACCCTCCACATATCGACTGAGTCATGAGACTTCCTCTTTCAGCATAATGCCTTACATTCTCCTTTGGTTGTCTAGCTGCTTCATACATACCAATATCCCCAGCGATAACTAAACAGTACACCCACTAGCAATAAACACACTTTGAGCTGGTTGACATAGGCCAGAAGATGGTGCAGGGGAATACAACAGTATGCAGATAAAGGGAAGCCTCGAGCCCTGCCATCCCCACCATCCATTGCTTTGGGGCAGTCAATTTGGCAACGTCCCTGATCACTCAGGTTAAATTCCCATTATAGGTTGCATAAGATGGAAATTCTTGACCAGCTTCTCAAGAACAACGGTTCCAAGGAGTTAGTTGGTTGTTTGGTTAGTTAGACAGTCAGTATATTGGAGGGGTAGAGCTGCTACGATTTGAAGGCGAGGGTTAAGTCATGATGGCCTGCAATAAGTGGCACTCTAGAATCATGTTCAAGAAGTGATGCTCAGCTTGAATCTCAGCCAGGTCACTGGCTATCCTGACAGGTGGTTCCCCTTAACCAATTTCCCTCGATGTAAATGACAGGATAATGCTTGAGTGAGGGCAACACACACTGAGTCTTATGTAACCACTGCATCAATGTGAAAGGTGATCTGACCTGAGACGAGCAGTGTTGCAAAGGAACAGCTTGGTCTCATGCTGGATCAGGGCCTGTTTCGGACTCAGACAGCCTATGAAAGTGCTGTTCTTCAGCAGCGCCCTCAGCCCCACATGTGTCGCATCTTCCACGTCACGTCGCAGCTCCAGAACACTCGTCAACTTGCATTCCACTCTGCAAAGGCAAGTTCACAGCAGAGAGTACCAAGATTAGTCTTTAAGACATAAAAGTTTGTGACAATGGTACGTTAATAAAATTATAATGTTTCTAGACAATACCCATCCATTTCAGAGACTCGATTCTGACTCCACCTTCAAGTGGAACCTACTCAGTTCAGTCCAATTGACAGAGCTAGTCTCTCTCTCCGGGGATAAGGACTAACTCTATTAACTGGGTAGGTTTCGGAGACTGGATCCCCCCAAACATATCAGGAGCCACCAACTCCCATAGTCCTGTTTCCTTTCCTCCTTTCAGATACTTTCTGACTGACTCTCATTAAAAAAAGACATCATGAAACAAGTTGATGCAGACAGATGAGAACAGCACAACCTCATTTCTTCAGCACAGTTGCAAACAACTGTGACAGTACATATGCTGCAACTTGTTACTTTTCACTGCACCCCCATCCCTTGGAAGTACATCATGCCGCTCAGTACTGAGACCACATATCTGCCTGGCGTGTTCGGTCCTGAAGCTCTTTCATTCCCACAAACTCCTGATTCATCAGGATTCATCGCTTTGCTGTGAAATAAACAGTGTGCATTAAGCATTAATTTGATTCAATAATTCCAGAAACAAGGTACCTTGCTCAGGAAGTCATGAATATCCTTAACAGTGAGAGTGAGCAACCCAAACATATAAGATCCATTCTCCTAGGAAAATGGGAGTTCAGAGACAGAAGGGGGTTAGGGGAAACAATGAACAGGAGACTCGTCCCACATGTGGCAGAGAGGAAGACTGGAACCACAGATGCAGATATGGATTTGGGGGGGACCAGCTTTAGAAAAACAGGTTTAAGAATACTGATACAGAATTAGGTATTAGGAGTACAGCAGGGTGCAAGAGTGAAGAGCAGTCACAGACAACAGCAAATGTATGTGGTTAGATATACAGGTAAATGAGCGTGAATGGTAAGAAAGCACAAGAGCGAAGAAGAAATACAGATGACTAGTAATTAGTAGAGGCAGCAAAAGGATATACACGATTAACATATTAATGTATAATACAAAGGTTCTATACTGTAGGAAAAGTAATTTAGGTGGGATGTTGAGTGCAGGGTCAAGAGGGAAAACTCAGGCACCCAAAGTGTAAAATGTAATGGCCCTAATGCAGAAAACTGCAGTCATGCTCCTTGCCAGGAACCACAGCAGTGCAAAGGACAGCACTCTTGTTTAGAGTTCAGAAGGTTCTGGATTCAAATCTCAGTAAGGAAATTTGCTACCCTGATTGACACTTTCCCATGATTTTCCTCAGTCTCAAACAGGGCAGCTCAGTGACAGTATAGTGACAGCTCTGGGCTTCATTCCCAGCAGAGGCAAGATGTTCTTCCCCTCTCTGCAGCATCCAGACCGGCTCCGGGGCCCACACATCCTCCTATGCATTGGAGACTGATGTCTCTATCCCAGAGGTAAAGTGGCCTGACAATGAAGCTCAACACTGACCTCCACCTAGTGCTGGGGTTAAGAATGTGTGAGCCTATACCTCCACGGCCCCATATGCCTTCATGGCTCAGTGCTTAATTAACTAAGCACAGCAACAGCTCTACCTTGCACCATACCTTTACCTTTAGGCATGTGCTTAGAAAGTACACAGCATGTCTTCTTTTGCATCCCTTCTAACTGAGGAAGACATGAGAAGCCACAAAGAGTACAAATTGAAACCTCCATTTTCAAAATACCTGTTGGATGTGTAACACCACATTGGGCTCATGTTACCTGGCGGAGGGTTTAGTGGCAGCAGCAAGGGAGCCAAAGTACTTGTCCAGCTTCTGCACAGAACTGTCAGTCCGTACCATCTGATGGGCATATATCTTGTTTGTCTCCACAGCCATGGTCTCTTTGGCATACCAGCACCAGGAAGCCGGGCCTTAAATAAAAACCATCACAGCACTAAATGAGTTGCAACCTGTTTCGGTATGGAAACACAGGAAAACGTCTGAGAAGACTTGAAGGGAACAGGGCAATACACACCTGAGGGGAGAGAGGAACAAATGGAAGCAACAGCAGCCAAAGGAGAAAAAACATCTGTAATATCCCCCCCCCCTTTAGGGAAGTGGCTTGTTCTTGAAAATATCTCTGCATCATAAAGTTCCCTGTTCTTCCCTTGACTCCTGCTTTATAAGTGGAGGTGTCTTCCTACGTAACTTTTCTAACCCAGTTTCAATGAAAACACGCGTCCTTACTAGACAGAAATAATACAAGGTTCACAAAAATAAAAATGTCATCTTTCCAGACGTCTTAAATTATATCAATACACTGCACAGTGTGAAACAAGATGGGAAGAGCAACTGCACTATTACATGCGCACTGGCTAGCCAACCCGACAAATGTGCACATGCAATCCGAATTCCTTACTAAATAATCACATTTCAGAGAAAATTCGCTGTTGCTGAATTTGCTCCCATTTCAGATCTTGTATGAAAAGAAAACTAACATTCATCCGAAACTACCTTAAGGGTGAATTTGTGACCCACAGCGTCTATTTTTTGTACATTATGACATGGGGGGCATGCAGTAGTGTACTTCATTCAGGCACTATGCTACAAACCAGAAGGTTGTGAGTTCAACATCTGATGAAGTCATAGCATTTTCAATTGACCTAATCCTTCTTAGGAAGCCGGGGTAGCATAGGTGGTATAGTGACTGGCTACGAGCTGGAAAATCAAGGGGTCAGAGGTGTCAAGAGTTCAAGTCTCAGAAGGTTCAAGAATTTTCTCCTCTTCACAGTGTCCAGACCAGTTCTACGGTCCACCCAACCCCCTATCCAATTGACACCAGGGGCTCTTTCCATGGGGGTAAAGCGGCCAGGTGTGAAGCTGACCACTCACCTCCAACTAGTGCTGAGGTCAAGAAACTGTGAATCTATACATCCACTCCCCTACATACCCTCATGACATAGTGCTCAATTAGTTAAGTACAGGGACAAATTTACCTTACCTTACCTAATCCTTCTTGTCACACTATAGCCCTGGGGTCGACTGAGCCTCTAACAGAAATGAGTACCAGGAATCTTGCTGGGGGTAATAAGCGGCTGGCGCTTAATGCTGATAACCTCACTACCATCTATGAGCTGCCTGTCTAGAAAAATGTGGGAGTCTTGATGTCTCACAACCCTATGAGCCTTCACGGCTTGTTACAGGGATGGCTTTACCTTTACCTTGCATTACTAAATGACACTTTCAGTATCAAGGAAAATACAGGGTTGGATGATAGGATGACTGAGAAATGATGAACTGGAAAGGATTTGGAAAGAAGCAGGCATGGCCTAATCAAGGTACTGTTCCAGCATTTTCCTGGAGGGACTAAGGAAAACCATGAAAAATTTGTCAGGATAGTTAGTGTCCCAGGTGAGACTTGAACCGGGCATCTCCCAAATGTGAGTCAAAAGCATTCCTGCTGCCCCAGCTGAGATGCAAACTGGGTAGCTCACCAGAAATAATGGGCAGAAACATTACCAACTGAGTCAATCTGCTCAGCTGTACATTGAACTTCAAACCTGCCTGTGTGTAGAACACTCTGGAGGTATTGCATCCCAGCAGGTTGCCCTCCACTGCTGCCTTGATCTTGTCAAGCACCAAATCCTCATGCAAGAAGTGCACCTCATGCTTGGTTGGGTGGACGTTCACATCTATGTTCCTGGAATCCAGCTCTAGACTTAGATACAGGAACGGATGTTTATTTTGTGGAAGGTATATGCTGTAAACTTGCTCCATCGCTTTCTTCAGGGCTGCCAACACACAACACACAGTGCACTATATTACATGTAGCATTATACTGCAAATCCAAATAAACAAGGAAGTCTCATGATGAATGTGGAGTCTCCACTCATGCAACTTATATCTTATTATCAGTTAAATGACACCATTCAACTGTCACTCACTTGTGAATGACGGCATTAGCTGAAATTACGAAGCTCAAACAAGTCATATGACTTTAACTTTAACCAATCGAGGTGCTATCTGGTCATTCGCTGGATGAACTGTGGAAAACAGCAAACACAGCTCAGGCAGGATAGCCAGTGTCCCAGCCAAGATTCAAACCGAGCACCTCTCAAATACAAGTTTGAAGTATTACTGCTGTGCCCCAAGTGGATCCACTCAGGAAAGGTCAAACATGTGTCCACTAAAATTTACACCCTTGAAATGCAACAGTGTATAAAATGTGTAAATAAAGATAAAAAACATGACAATTATGTGAAAGTTTACATAATACGGTGCGTTCTAAGAGCAGGATACTTAATGTAGTAGAGACAATCAACTGTTGGGTATTTGTAGTCTGAAGGTGGCACTACTGTGCTGAAACACATAGCCCAATTTATACAAATTTTGGTGGAAAGCACACAGTCTGAGACTGCACACATGGCAGCATCAACGGTTAGTGAAATTACACAATATTATACAACAGTACAAAACACCATTTTACGAACACTGGAAAATTCAACATCACTGAGCTGTTCAAGTTGCACAATTATCACATATTCTCATGCGATAAGATGGATACTGGAAGGACAGTCACAAAAACTCACCTGCAGATTCAACCATTCGATGATTGATGAAAGCAACATGATGTGTTTCTTTGAAGAGTAATTAACATTGCTTATGCATCCCGTCAATTTCAGCCTGAGTGCATCATCCGCGGCTTTCAACTCCAGGAGCTCCCTGTGTCAGGACATGAGAATGCATTCTCAAAATTGTGACTCCTCATAAAGGTTCATATTCAAATTCAAGACATAAAAAACTAATCTAATTCCCTTATTGTGTAACCAGCCAAGTGCTGAAGGGATGAAGACCAAGAACGTGCTGACATACTGCTCAGTCAGGGTTATCACACAACTGGGGGAGAGATGTCAGAGAAGTATGGAGCAGTGGTGGAACAATCAGCAAGGGGATACTCAAGAAACTCAGAGTAAAACCTGCTCCAGGGTCACTTTATCTATCACAGACCTCCCATGAAGTCATCCTGGGCCAAGACCGACTCTCTGTACTGAGAAGCCCATGATTAACTCCCACAGTTATGGTTTTCAGTGCATAAACATTGTTTAATATTAAAAAGAAATGGGTAAAGCTATCCTTGTAACAGGCTGTGAAGGCCCATTGGGTTTTGAGATGTCGAGGCTCCCACATTTTCTCTAGACGATCAGCTCACAGATGGTGGTAAAGATGTCAGTCTTATGCACTGGCCACCCTTTACCCCTCCCCCCCCAGAAGATCGCTGGTATTCATTTATGTTAGAGGCTGAGTCGACCCCAGGGCCATAGTGCGGCTGAAAGGATTGGGTAAATTGAAAAAATCTACTTCATCAGGACTTGAATCTGCAACCTTCAAGCTTGTAGCAAAGTGCCTCAACCAACTATCCTATTGCATGCCTCCAAGACTCTAATTATTATTTAATTTCATCCTTACAGATATTATAGGATATGACCATAAAATTAATGATATAGATAATAAAGTTGCACTTAAAAGGAATCTAGGATCAATATTTAAAATGTTTCAAAAAGCAGAACTGCTACTACTTTTTTAAGAGATTTAGACTGCATGAATGGATGTGCTGGTGACATAGCAGGGGATGCAGGTGGCCACTGACTAGCACTTCCGCAGGTGTGAGTGACACAGGGGGATGATATGGTTCACATTCCCATCTTACCTTACATTATGTGGTGTACTGACCTTTTCCCAGTTTTAGTTCTTAATGTTTAAATATCCTCCATTCCCAGGAGTGAGTAGGAATATAATGTCCTGTGGCACTGAAAGGTTAAGATGTCTGGGTAGAGGCCATCACTCTGAGTGATGGCCTTTACCCAACTGCAGACAGAAAAAATTTTGGCGAGTACACAATTCCACTTGCAACATGGGAGTAAAGGTAAAGTTATCCCTGCACTTAACTAATTAAGCACTATGCCATTAAAACCTTGGCCCTAGTTGGATGTGAGTGGTCAGCTTCACGACCTGGCTGTTTTACTCCTGGGAAAGAAACCCCCAGTACTCATTTGATAGGAGGCTGGGTGAGCCCCAGAGCCAGTCTGGACGACATGGAAGAGATCCTACTGGGACTCAAATTCAATGGTGAGATGAGATTTGCAAATTTTCCAAAAGATCAATTTCATAATTTAGGGGCACATAGTCTCTGTATGTTTTCTGTGTGAGTTTCTTTACAATGTTCAGTGACAGGATGACTGATGAATTGAAAAGATTTGGAAGGAAGTGGTCATGACCTAATCAGAATACTATTTCAGTATTTGCCTGCAGGAACTGAGAAACACCATGAAAAATTTGTCAGGATAGCTACTGCTCCAGCTGTGATTAGAACCAAGCACCTTCCAAATACAAGACCAGAGCATTACCACTACACCATCCTGCTCAGTGTCTATTGTTTTCTTCCTGAACTGGTTACATGACAAACAGTGGAATGTCTACTTGTTTCTGCAGATAGCATAAGTTTACTTGGCAATGGTCTTTCCATAAATGGTCCTGATGTTGTCGACAACTGTGGAGTTTGGTGGGGTCCTGATGTCGGCCAAACTCTCACCTGCTTCTTCAGAGTGAAGCCAACATGACAGTTATGGATGGCGTAGCGCCCCACAACATCTGCTATCCTGTTGTGCTCTTCGGCGGCACTCTTCAGAGCTTTCCTTCGTGTGGACATGTTATAGAACAGATCTTCCACAGTTATCTGTGTGCCCTGGTTGCCTGTGCAAGGCTTTGCAGGTGCCTTCAGCTTGCTGTCTCATATGAAGCTCTGTCACACAGAACAAGTGGTCTTTCAAAATAACACAACACAGAAAAGGAAAATAGAATATTCTGATATACCAAAATTTTGCACTTTCATTTTCACTTGTACACTGAGGCCACAGAAATAAGTCCTTTGGATTGATCCCAACTGCATCTCCCTTCAGTGCTCAAGCCATTCTGAACTGAAACCAGCGGTATTGCCATCCGGAATGGAAAGACTATATCACAGGGGTGCCCAAACTTACTGCATACTGGAGCCAGTTTGGGAGCAGCAAACAGATGCAGATTGGACAGCACAGCTGTTAGGTCCATGCTTTCTATATGGCAGATGTTTGCAAAGGGAGGAGTGAGCTGCACAGATGGGAATGTAAGCAGTTGCAAAGAGACAGCTCTGAATTATTTCAAGGCATTGCTACATTTGATTGGAGATACTGAGAAACACCATGAAAAACCCCACTAAGGATAGACAAAGATTCAAACTGGATATTTCCAAAATGTAAGTCCAGTATTACCACAACACCAGTCTGCACAGTACAGTAAATTATTATGAGGCCATAAAAACTAATGCCACTGAAGATGGAGTTGACATAACTCTAAGCCTCCTCTGGGGTTATTGCTAGATGATTGCAGGGGAAAATGGGGAAGTAAGCTGGAGGGGGAGGCATTAAAATTTAAGGGGGATGAAGGGGGTCAATCCATGGGACTTCTTCCATGGCCTCAGTACAGATAAATGACTGGATGGTGGATTTGGGTTCGATGTCTGCAAATGTGGGTCGAGAAGCACGCCTATCACTGTCAACACTGGCCTGAATACCTGTATGCACACTGCTCATTTGCTGTCTTGGTGACAATGGTGAGATGTGCCACGTGACTAATGCTGGCAAGTGCCTCTCCTCTGAAACAATATGTGGTTATCGTGGATAAGTCTTCAACTTTTCCAGTTTGCTAGTGGTAAAACGTTCACACACAATACCAAGATCCTCCTTTCGAATTCCTGTCCCATTGTCCTGAATCTGCAGTAACTTCATACCTCCAGACTTCACTGTAACCTGTATTGTACTTGCACGGGCATCCAGACTGAAACATTTTGTGAAATATTAATATATTTTGGGTCCCAGAAAATTGTTAGATGTTCTTCTTGGTTATTTACCATGCTCTCAATATCTTTTTTTTTTTATTGCTAGTGGGGTGGGACTAAGTCCCTTGTACTGCGGCCACTTCTGGCCTATTGTACCAGCCCCAGATGATAGATGAGTGTGATTGTGGAGCAATTGGTGGAATGAAGATTGGCAGGGTAAACCGAAGTATTCACAGAAAACCTGCCCCAGCGCCACTTTGTCCACCACAAATCCCACTTGACCAGACCCAGGATGGAACCCGGACCGCCGTGGTGGGAAGCCAGCGAATAACTGCTTGAGCTATGGCGCGGCCATGATCTCAGTATCTACACTGAATAGTGTTCAGTTGTATGATGATCAGTGGATTGGAAGGAAGTGGCCTGATCATGGTACTATCCCAACATCTACCTGTTAGTCAGGTTAGATCAATGCAAAATGTCACATATGGTGGTATTTTCCACTGCCTCACTTTGGTTAAGGATACAGAATATTTTGAAAGCCAGCTCCACAATGTAAAAGTATTATTGGGTCTGTTAGACGGAATTAATCTCTACTGCCACGGATTAATCTCATCTACTTGATCTAACTAGGCAGATTTCATACTTTTATACTGGGCCGTGCCACAGCTCAAGCGGTTAGTCGCAGGCTTCCCACCGTGGTGGCCTGAGTTTGATCCCGGGCCTGGTCAAGTGTGATTTGTGGTGGACAAAGTGGCGCTGGGGCAAGTTTTCTCCAAGCACTTCGGTTTCCCCTGCCAATCTTCATTCCACCAAATTCTCCATCATCATAATCACTCGGAGCAGGTACAATAAGCCAATCAGTGGCCGCATGCCGAGTGGACCCAGCTGAACTCCACCCCCCAATAAGCGAATTAAATAAAAAAATTAAAATTTAAATACTTTTACCTGACAAAGAATGCAGACCCTGCTTCCAAAACGTTGGTTCTTCAAGCAAAACATGATGATCAGTAGTATACAGAATATGTCAGTTTAATAACAACCCTCTGATTTATATTAGATTAGTGTAGCTTAGCTCAGGGGGGCCCAGATCATATTCTTCACATTTACACTTCTCTCTCCTTTAACAGTGAGTAATATGAAAACTCAACAAATGACTCACCAGAAGACTACATACAAAGGCAAATTATATTTTATAAACATTCTGCAGCAGCAGCCATCAATAAGTTTGATCTGTGACTTTGATGACGTACATACCTGAAGATTACATACTTGGTGTCAAATGCGTTATGTGAATAAAAGTTCGTGATTTAAAATATATTAATATACGCATTAGCATACCGCATTCTCATAGCTGAGTATTCAATATAATGATTGTTAAAAAGTTTTATTTTCTATGTCCATAACAGTGGCGGCTCATAGCTAAAATTAGTGGGGGTGCTGCTCCAGAAAATTTGTAGCCTTTGTTTTAAAATTGTATAAAAGGAAACAAACATGTATAAAAAGAAAATTTATTCAAAAACTTGATAAAATCCTAAAAGAACAAAATCAAATATTTTTTACTTACTTTAACCTAAATTGTTACTGATCCAGCATTTGTTGACCACTATTCACACCAATTACCGAATTTGGAACCTGGTATTGCAGAGAATCAGTTTTATTCCACTTGCAGCCATCAAACAAACCCCGTGGCCTGTAGTCCGCAAGCGAACTATACTGACCGAGCGACCGCCACTTGTCGGCGAAGTCAGTGCCAACTTTTTGTGGATAGAGGGTGTCACATGGTCAGTGCAAGGGATCCCCATGGCTGTTAATCTGGGTTTTCTACACTGGAGCCGCTATTTCCTTGAATTAGCTCCTCAAATTATCCTCATGAGGCTGAGTGGACCTCGTTCCACCACGACTACTTCTCAGAAAATCTGGTAGCGCTGGGAACCGAACCCGGGACCTCTGGATCTGTAACCAGGAATTTTGGCCACTAGACCACAGATGCGGTCACTTGCATCCATTAAATGAAGAAGTTTCTTAGGAATGTTGGAGTTACTTCATATTAAATCTTTATCAGTCAAAAAATCTGCTAATAGAAATATACTGGACCATCACAGACTATCCCCTTATGGTCCTCCACACTGGGGGTAGAAGGAACGTTAAAATCCAATGGTCTTTGGCATTAGCAAAGTTAAACCTCTGGGTTCTGCCATCAGAGAGTTAGATAATTAGATACATCTTAGAGAAGCAGGTTATGAGAATGGAGGGTGGATGGAACAGGCTTGGAATTGTGTCCAGTGGCAGGCTTTTGTATTAGGAGCACCTTCACGTTTTGCTAACAGAGAGTTAGTTAATTAGTATGACTGATATTAGGGAAATACATTGTGAAGTTGGGAGGTGAATGGAACTGGCTTGGGGTTGCGTCCAGTGTCAGGCTTACGTATTAGCAGTGTTGAACTTGCAATTACCATTAACTCAGGGTTAATCAGTCAGTTGAGTAAATCTGTTTCAAAGCATGAAAAAAAAAACTTGTTTTATTTTCATATGCACAATACAATATTTCGCCTGTTTACAAAATCTACAAAAATCTCGTGTATTATCAACACAGCAGAACACAGTTTCCTTATCACAGGCCCTGTCATAACACGGCTACATTCAGGTCATGTATACTTCAGCATGATGATCACATTAGCTGTATGTGTAATAACTGCTTGTCCTTGTTGGACAACACCCCATTGTAATACTTAAAATGTAACAATAATGCAAGACAGAAACAAGTAATAGAAGAGAGCCCATAAAGTATTTACAACAAAGAACCCAGGGTAAGTACAAACAAGTAGAGATTTATAGATGCATCTGGTGCCTCCAGAAAGCTGGCACCTATCTACAAAGCTAAGCTGCAACACAGTCCAGAATCTAACCACTGTTCTTCCAATTGGCACTTGACAGCAACAGGTGGTGAGGATGTAACAGTGACTAAACACAAACAGTACAGGTTTCCAATACCGAAACACAACACAATGACTATTATTTTGGATATTGAATGCGGTCTCACGACTTTTCAAACATGAAGAGTACCATCTTCTGGTTTATAATGCTGTGTAGTGCACTGAAAGTCAACGGAGGTTTTGGAGGAACATATCACCTCCACCTTCAGGGTCAAATAAACCGAGCAAGATACCATTGTGAAAGCAGGTGCCAAACTGGCTAGGCTTATTCAACCCTGCTTTCAGACTAGTATCTTACTATGCCTATCTGACCCTGAAGACAGAGGTGATATATTCCTTTGAAACATCAGTTAACCTTCAGCAAACTACATGGCATTATTTCCCAGAAATAACCACAGCTGTGCAAACCTCAAATCCAACATTTTGAAACAAGTTTCAGAAACTGGATCTGTTGATGTCATCAAAAGGTGTATGGGATTCCTACTCAGTTGGGATCACAGCTAGTCTTAATCACTAGATTAGCTCCTTCTGACGAGCTCAACTGACTACAGACAATTCCCCTTAGGCGGCCCATACACATGAGTCTGGCTTGTGAGGGGTCGGGCTCAGATTAATTTCACCACACACGTATGAGCGTGGCGACCCACACACGGACAAGTCTGGCTCAGTGGAACCTGAGCCGAATCGGACTCACAAGCCAGACTCGTATGTGTATGGGCCCCCTTATACCTATCACAGAAACAGATTCAGTTTCTGAAATGTCATGTTTGAAAAATCTCAAGACAATGGACAGTAACCAAAACAATAGCCATGTTTATTGTTACCACTGACTTTGCCAGATCACAGTCTTGCCCAAACTTGCCTGCAGCATATGTCTGCACAGTATCCCTGTAATAGGCCATGGAGGCCCATAGGATTCTGAGGCATCAAGGCTCCCACATTTTCTAGGCAATGGGCTCACAGATTGCAGTGAGACTGTCAGCCTTATGTGCTGACCACCCTTTACCCCGGACAGATTACTGGTACTCACTTCTGTTAGAAGCTGATTTGACCCCAGGGCAATAATGCAGCTGGAACGATTAAGTCATGTTAAAAATCAAATGACCTCATCAGGAGTTGATCCCACAACCTTCCAGCTTGTAGCATATTGCCCCCTTGTCTCCATGGTACAGATCCCTTATTAGAAAGGTGCAAGGTACAGCGGACCTAATTAAAATAGATGCTGACAAGTTTAATGTGCTGATATGGTAACAAAACTTTATGGATACTTAAAGAAAGATACTAGGTTTGTGAACCATCTGTCACTGAACCAACACAAAATCCACTTATTCAATGAACCACAGTACATTATACACTGTGTTGGCAACATTATGGAAGGAAAGTCATGTGTCAGTATGTTTGAACTTCTCACTGGTGATTGTATACCAGAAATATGTTGAAAATAGAATCTAGAAGCTTTCTAACGATGATAACTAACCCTTGTTCCCATAGTTGATTCAGTTTACTTTGTACATTGGGTGTTACAACAGAAAAGCAATGGATCCAGATGATGCTTTTCCAGTTTACACAATCTTGCTTATCTTGCATTCTTCCCATTTCCCCAAATTATTATTTCCGTCAAGTAAAAATTGAATCATTAAATATTATTTACACCGATTTCAGGCTTCAACAGTCTAATATAGAATGATTAATAGTTAACACATTGCGGACCGGTAGTTTAAACATTTAAATCACCCTGGAGACCGGCGTTTTTAAACCTACTACCCTAACTTGTGCATTGTTCACTTTAAAAATTAATATAAAATCTCCTAATTAATTTTATGAACTGAAATTTTTGGAGAACACTTACCAGAGCTCCTAGAAGTGCTTGCGCATGTGATATCTCTGGAAACATTCCCCTTTGTGAAGAGGCATTACGAAGAAGTTGCACATGTAGGCAGTTCTACTCTTCTTCTTGTGCTCTGCGCACACACGGCACTGCCTAGAAGGGTGTTTCTTCTTGCAATATTCACTCTTCACAATTTTCACGAGAATATGTTTCCGCATATCACCCGAGAGTCGGCCAGGGGGGTCTACTTGAGGCCTCTGGCGGGTGCGAACAGATGGCCCCGGCTGCACTACGTCTGTGTCTGACGCAGGTACTGCCGCCACCATGATGTCAGTAGCCCAAGCTTTTGCCAGTTTCAACAGAAATGCTTTGTATTTCAAAGTAGAATTTCTGTTCACCTTTTTGAAAACCGTAAATGAATTGAAAATTGCACAGTTTATAAGCCACAGTGCAACTTTCTTCATCCATTTTACTGTTTTCCTAGGAAGGGAATAATAGGCCAAGAACTTTTCATGAACATATTATACTCGGAAATACAAAGAGGCTTCTTTACTTGCCCGTGTCGTCTTTGAACATCGACCATGCTCGAATTGTGAATAGTGGAAACCATATTCACAACGCGAGTATCCCTCCAGGACTGAAGAAGAATGTCCCCCTTCCGTAAAAGAAACTATCTCCAAAAAACAGTGACGCAACTTCAGACATGTCCGTTGGGTCCGATGGCATCTGCTTCACACCCGGATCACCAGCAAACTTTCCCAAAGTGGGGGTTTTGTCCACTTTATCCCATGTAGCTGTCCTGACACTCGCACTTTCAAAAGAGCTCTCACTTTCACTTGACACATTTTGGGCAGCCCTGTGGCCCCCGTCACTGTCACTGTCACTGATAATGGCCTTGCTATCAGAAGACGAAGCAGTTGGCAAATCTGATAGCTCATCGGAGAACATATCTAATATTTCCTGTCCTCCAAGAGATCGCAACTGCTTTCGTCTCTGAGCCATGTTGAACTGGTAGCTGCGTGGTTCATACATGCAAGCTTGGATTAGAACAAAGACAGTTTTGTTTAGGTTGTGACAGGAAATGACTTTGGTCGAGTTACTAGATAAGGCAGCAATCATTCCCGAGGTCATCTACGCAGTAGTTACGATTCAACGAAGCCACACAGCGATATATAGCGTTTTGCAACATAACGTGACCGTAGAGGGCCATATGGCCTGCCCGGTCCACAACGCTTGGAAACGTAGAGGGCCATATTGCCCGTCCGGTCCACAATGTGTTAATACTACAGGAATGACACAGCACTTTGATACAGTATCCTCAAACAGGTTTGTGATACATGAGTTTGAGGTGATAATGCAGTTCCCACTTTCTGCCATATAAGATTCATAATAAACCCTACTTTACATAAAACCATTAATTGATATAGGAAACTTTCAGACATATGTTGCACAGAACTTTGCCTTTATGGAAAATATACAATGTGACCACAAAATTTGCTATTTGAACCATAAATGTACCCTAATGGAAATTTGGTACAAATATTATTGTGACATGATGCCTGAAAGCTGGAACAGTGAAGTCAGAGCAAATGCCCATTGCCAGCCAAAAGCTGGGTGAACACATTCCCAAGCACTACAAGAATAGGTGTCCATTGCTACACAGTGGTTCTAGTGGCTATGGTTCACTGTTGAAAGCTGATATCCACAGCAACGAATTGTTAAAAGCACAGCAATGGAGGAATGCAGTAACATTAACTGCTGCGAACGGTGTGAGATGCACGGCCAGCTGAAGGGTTACGTAAGGAGGCTGGGCAAAACCAAAGCATGCAGTTGAAGAGTTATGTGCGAGACATTCTACTGCAGCTAAGAAGCCATCAGTTGAACAGAATTCAGAAGGCACCTGAATAGTTGAAGTGCTGAAGACATTATTTCATGTGTTATAGTTACAACAATCTTGATATAATTAACTGTAGTTATGACTTGGGAATATCCAATAAGTCGATTCACCAATCCAAATTGTCTGCAAGTCACTAATACAAGTGACATTATTTTGTTTATAAATACAAAACAATAAATCCTGCCAAAAGAAATAATAAGAGGGACGACACGAACCAGCTTGGTTTACGAATTTCAATAGAATCTTAACACACTATCTAAAAATATTTTAGTGTATTGGAACAGCCACTGTAGTTGTAAAGACTTTAGATTTTGCAGCCAATTGTATTTTATTTACATGTATATTGTATGTATGTATTTTAACTTTTAGAACATGTACTGTAATGGTGGCTTCTAACAGTATTGATGCAAAGGTGTCCCTCTGAAGATGGTCTCTGAAGACCGAAACATTTAAGGGCATGAATAATTGAAATAAGAAAATCTTAACCAGTCATACTGGACAGAACTATTTAACTTTTTCAAAACTATTCTTGTTAAGAAATGGTCATTTGTTATTAAATTCATATCACATATGTCTGTGCAATGCTCACCTATTGCCTAGCCTGTGTCCCGCGTAGTGATGTCTGTGCAATGCTCACCTAGTGCCTAGCCTGTCTCGCGTAGTGATATCTGTGCAATGCTCACCTAGTGACTAGCCTGTGCCCCACGTAGTGATGTCTGTGCAATGCTCACCTAGTGCCTAGCCTGTGTCCCGAGTAGTGATGTCTGTGCAATGCTCACCTAGTGCCTAGCCTGTGTCCCGAGTAGTGATGTCTGTGCAATGCTCACCTAGTGCCTAGCCTGTGTCCCGAGTAGTGATGTCTGTGCAATGCTCACCTAGTGCCTAGCCTGTGTCCCGAGTAGTGATGTCTGTGCAATGCTCACCTAGTGCCTAGCCTGTTTCCCGCGTAGTGATGGCTGGTAGTGCAGTGTATTGTTCTTATTTATGATGTCTGGAAAGGGGCCATTAAGTAGTTCACTTAAAAGAACACAGAAAATGTACCTGCTGGTATTCCTGGCAATTAGAAACTGGTTTCTTGTTGTAACTGTGGACTGGGAAAATTTCCGTAAGAACGCATTTCCACTAATATTATGAAAGTCAAGGGGCAAGATAGGGTTTATGTTATGGAATTTCACAGTACGAAGACATTTTCAAGAAATGCACTGTCAGATGAGCTGTACATTACATACTGACATACGTGATTACAGCTTTATGACATAAATATAGTGTTTGGAATCATTAATAATCTGTATATATACACGATTAAATCTGATATTTTTAGCCGTTTCTCTAAAAGACAGAGTTCTGTGGCCACAGCCATCCCCATGATTTATAGCAATGTGTGTACTGGATGAACAATCAAGTTCATAGTAGAGTTTCCATGGGTGCACTATGTCATAGAGCCCTTGCCTTTACATGTCAGCAGGAAACTGCAACAAATAAAATCTTTATTTTTCTGTTGTTTCATATCTTGGGGACACATGCTTGCCAGCAGAGAGTGAAACACTTCAACAGCAAATAAATAAATACATGTCACTAATATTACAGAGGACAGGTTTTTATCTGAATTACACTGATGTGATATTACGTAATATTACCATTTCAATACTGCAGATATAAAACAGGATCAAATACTGACATATTCCACTTGTTAATAGTAATACTTACTTGATTATCTATGTTGTTCTTCTTTTTCTCCATTAATTCTTGCAGTGTTCCAACCATCTGCCACATTTCAAAACTGTCACCATAATAAACAACACATTTTCAAAACTTTAAAAATATTACTAATATTAAAGACATACCAGTCGTTCAGTCTTCACTGACAGAATCATTTTTGAAAATTATCATGCTTTTCTTCACATGTAGAGTGAACCACTCCATTATTCAACAGGTAAAATATGATGTAAATTGACAGATATTAACCCTTTCAGAGCTACACACTGCTATAGCAGCATTTGGCTAAGAGCATCCATATTGCTTTACGAGTACATTACTACTGTAGTGAAATTTGTGTATAAACACTGTTTTCTTCTGGGATGTGATGCCATGTATCCTGGCCTGGAGGAACCTACTTCCTGCATCTTCAGGGTAAATACTGATGATGCAGACAGCAGGCTCCTCCAAAATATGAGTAGCTACTTACCAGACTACATGGTGTCACATCTCAGAAGACTACTATGGGAGCACTGACATGTGGATTCCCTTATCAGACAATTTTGCAGTTAGGTCAGTGCACCACACAGTGCCACCTACAGAACAAATGAAGCAACTTTTGGAATCATAAATGTACTCTGCTAGCCATACGTCCTAAGTAACCATAAAAAGTGTGGAAGAAATCAGCAATGAGTACTTGTCTAACACAGACGAAACACAGCAGAAAAAGGTTCCGCAGTGAAACTGGTCACTAAAAATCCAGACACAAAAGGCACTTTCGGAACTCTTTACACATTTTGGACTGTTTGGACGAACACATTCCATAAATGTATCTGTCTGTCATGCTGCTAGTTGTTGCATCTCTTCTGGTTTACTCCCCTACACGGAAAAACACAAAATATCTCAGTTGATAAAATACATTATTCATCTCTGAAGATAGAAAACTGACTGCAGCATCCCATATGAATATTCCCTTCCCCTGCAGTACAGTTTGAGTTGTGCGCATGCTGGTTGTTCCCGCTAAAGTGTTGTGGATGTGACAGGGCTAACACCGTGCACCAGGACTGTGGGCGGCAAGTCGGCAGTCAACTCCGTCAGCAGCTGAAGATAGGTGGGATATATCACAGCTTCATCTCCATGAGGAGGCACAGGCAGATAGAGGAAGCTGGCTGCGGTTTGCTCCGAGTACTGCCGCAGGAGCTGATTCACACTACAACATGACATGGTTCTGTCACTGAAGCAATGAGAACTCCTCCCTCTCTTTCTGGTTTTCACCAAACCTGCATCCCTCCCTCCCCATTTTTTTATTGAAATAAATGTAACCATTTCCTCTCAAATTTATATTATTATGTACAATCAACTAACCTGTAACTGGTACAACACAGCTGTAAATACAAAAATCAAAATTTTAAAATTGCAATGCCATATTTTTTTGCCTCATGTACCCCCTTGAACCCCCTCAAGTATGGGGGGAGGACAGTCGTGACTGCCAGGTTTGGAAACTTATACTGAAGATATGAGGGCTATTCAGAAAGTAAACTCTGGTGAGCTGTTAACAAAACAAACAATGAGAAAAAAATATTATACACAAAAAATACATACACACTTAAGCTACTTCTCAACATAGTTACCATTGGAATTGAGGCACTTGTTTTAGTTTCAATTATTCTGTTATCCATGTGTCTGTTTAAATTTTTTGTATTTGTTTTTTTTGATATGACGACCTACTACACTGGGTGTCAGCATTCCACAACTTTTTTTTTGAATGGCCCTATACACTCTTTTTTAGTGTTTCACAACACACTTATGATGTTACTGTGGTCCCTTGTTGCATGAATTCCACCATTAGCATACCTTTCCTGTCTCAGAAAACAGTTACCATCAGCTTCCTTGCAGGCAATGTTTGTTTAAACTCTTCTGATGTTTTTGGTGAATGTGTGTGCATCCACTGCTTTGACTGCTGTTTGATTTCAACATTCACAAATAAAACCCAGGTTTCATCACCTGTTACTTATATGATGCAACTGAGAAATTCATTGCCATCTTTGTGGTATCTCTTTAAAGAGTCAAAGCCAAGGCCATTCTCTGCATTTTGTGTGCACTGATGGACATTTCTGGAACCTATCTTGAGCAAAACTTGTGATAGTGTAGTCTTAACTGTGCTAATCTCATACAGAACAGTATACAAATTTTGTGAACATTCACAAGAAACTTTTGAAGCTGTGAAGCTCCATCTTTTACAAATTTCTTGGTCAACACTTTGAAAAAGATCATCACTCACTACAGATGGCCGTTCGACCACTTCACTCTTCATCATGAACATGTGTTCGCCCATCTCTGAACATTCTACACCACTGTCTCGTAGTTCCTTCACTTATCACACTTTGGCCACAAACTGACTTTCTCACAGAAGTCCTACATGAATTCCTCTTCTCCCTTATGCATGCTATATGCCCTGCCAGTCCCATCCTCCTTGACTCGATCATAACACACAGAACGTTTTGAAAACTGGATCTCTTTCGTAGGATCTGAGGTTCTGACAGCAGTGGTTATGAAGAGTACTCCCTTCTGGGATATAGCACTGTGTAGGATCTGAGGTTCTGACAGCAGCGGTTATGAAGAGTACTCCCTTCTGGGATAGAGCGCTGTGTAGTACAAAAGTCAATGAACATTTTGGAGAAACATATCGCCTCCATCTTCAGGGTCAAAGAATATGCTTAGCAAGATACCAGTGTTGCAAACTGTGTAGGATCTGAGGTTCTCACAGCAGTGGTTATGAAGAGTACTCCCTTCTGGGATAGAGCGCTGTGTAGTACAAAAGTCAATGAACATTTTGGAGGAACATATCGCCTCCATCTTCAGAGTCAAAGTATATGCTTAGCAAGATACCAGTGTTGCAAACTTTCCTCTGACTGCCACCTGCTTTCATGCTGGTTTCTTGCTCAGCTTATTCTTCAACCCTGAAGATGGAGGCGCATGTTACAGCGTTACATCCCAGAAGGTAGCACTCTGCATTGGTTCCCACTGCTAGGTGTACATTCACTGGGAAGAATATGAAAGACAACAGTCAGTACCTGAGTAGGTACACCCTGACAGCGTTGTCCAGCTGAGTTCCCCCAAAGCTGTCTGCTCTCGGTTTCCTCAAGCCTGGGGACAACTGCTGCAAAACTGAGCCCCCTGGCAAAGCTGCTGCCTGCTGACCCCATCCAGAAACCTGTTGAGTTAGAAGACGTGAAGACACTATGCAAACTAAATATGAAGGAGTAAGACTGCCAACATAAACAGACAGCTGTTCTGTGGGTTATTTACTGATACTGAATCATATACAGAGGTTATTCAATGTCTAATGATACAAAAACATAATACTAAGGTCACTGGTGTGATATCATCTAAGTAAAAAGTAAAGTAAAGTTTTCCCTGTGCTTAACTAATTACACACTATGCCATGAAGGCATATGGGGAAGTGGATGTATAGATCCACATTTTCTTGACCTCGGCACCAGTTGGAGGTGAGTGGTCAGCTTCATGCCCTGGCCACTTTACACTCGGGGGAAAAAGCCCCCAAGTACACACTGAATAGGAAGCTGGGTGGACTTCAGAGCCAGTCTGGACAACTTGGAGAACAGAAAATTCTTGACCCTACTGGTACTTGAACTCCGACCCCTCAGTTGTCCAGCCCATAGCCAGTCGCTATACCAACTGCGCTATCCCAGCTTATGACATCATCATTTTCCTAAGTACCATATGAAGGTGTTTAAGAACAGGGTGCTGAGGAGAATATTTGGACGGAAGAGAGATGAAGTGACAGGAGGTTGGAGAAAACTGCATAATGAGGAGCTTCGTAACTTGCGCTATTCTCCAAGTATAATTAGAATGATCAAGTCAAGGAGGATGAGATGAGCAGGACAGGTAGCACGAATGGGGGAGAAGAGGAATGCATATAGGATACTGGTAGGAAAGAGACCACTAGGATGACCAAGGTGTAGGTGGGTGGACAACATTAAAATGGATTTTAGAGAGATAGGAAGGGATGGTATAGACTAGATCCATCTGGCTCAGGATACAGACCAGTGGAGGGCTCTTGTGAACATGGTAATGAACCTTCAGGTTCCATAAAATGCTGGGAAATTCTTGAGAAGCTGCAGAATTGGTGGCTTCTCTATAAGGGCTCAGCTCCGTGAGTGAGTGAGTAAATGATACAAAAGGCTCATTTGGTATAATAAGGCTGAATGGAAGGACCAGAGATTAAACGGGGCATCGGAAGGAAAAGGAAGGGGCCCTATCAAGGGCACATTACCACATCAGCTACAGGGCTTTGAGAAGGCACTGTGCAATTTCTGCTAAACATAAGACTGAAATTGACAATGAGTATCTGGATTAAAGAAACATGAACCTCTTGAATGGTGGCAGCTATACGCAACATCTGCAGCTGTTGACGAAGGCGGTGCGCATTCGAATGGGAAGGCATGCTGGATGAGATGTTGTTGCCAGGATCATCTTGCCGGCGTTTCTTCTCACAAAGAAATACCCTCAAGTGGAGATTCTTCCAGCCAGAAACCTGACAAAAAAGAAACCCACTATGAAAGTGAGGAAACTGTACACATCACAGACACTGTCCATACTTATTAAACAATGCCATAGTAAGAAGATGTCATGTCATGCAGTTAGGTATAAGTTTACTGATGCTTAGGAATAATACAGTGCCTCCAATTTCAAGGTTGAAGAGTAACAATACTGCTTGTTTCTTGCTGGGTTCTCACTTGGCTTACTCTTTTACCCTGAAACCTGAGGCAGAGTGTTCCCCCGCTCTCACAATTTGCTGAAACTAGAAGCATGAGAACCATTACACAACCTGAAGCGAGCAAGGACAAAATAGGATTGGGCATGCATACTGCAGTCTGTTCCACTTCCACTGCGGCAGAAAGAAATATTCAGTGTGCCATATGGCAAGAATTGTGACTGGTGAATCTGTTAGTGATCTCTTGCAAGAATAGTATTTTTAAGTTTCCATCTGCAGTGATCAGTTGCTTCACAGTGGGAATGTTGAATTGCAGAACAGTGTTTAGGATCTACAGGAAGGTCACAAATGTTTTTAGCTCATTTCATGCACATGAAGCCATAGGTAGCATAACACTGTTTGGTTCAGGCGGTTTCACAGAAATGTTAAGTGCTTACACAAGGAAAACCTCTGTGCCCATAATATGAAACAACAAATACTGAAAATCAGTCATGTCACAACCAAGATTTGACGTTCACGTGGCTGCAACTATGATGTCACTACCTTCTGGAATGTGACGCCATGTAGCCTGGTAGAACATTACCAACATTTTGGAAGAACCTGATGCCTCCATTTTCAGGGTATAAGAGTAAGCCAAGTGTGGGAAAAAAAAAATGATCTCATTTTAGGAAGGGGGAAACCATACTGGAGCTCTGGGTAACCCAACAGGAACAGGGAAAACAGTGTAAATTCTATTTGCCTTTTAAACGGCCGTTATTTAAGGGTAGAGTGAATGGGGGAAACAATGGCTCTAGAGCAGTGCTTCTCAACCAGTAGTGGGGCCCTTGCATCAATTATACTGGGCCGCGAGAGGCTCTTATGGAATTTGTCATTTTCATTTTCTAAGCATTTTTCATGAATAAATATTTTATAGTGGAAATATTCTGAGGAGAACAATATTTGTGTCGAGAAGCTCAGACACAGAACACCTAAACCTGTGTAGCAAATGTCAGTGACCAAGCCGCATATTTTTAAATATGGGAGTATTCATGAATGATCGAGAATTTTCAGACATCCAGATCTTTCAACATTCGGGAAAGGCAATACCGATGTTTATGGCTAGTCATAAAAATTGCCTGCAAGCCGATTACAACAATGGGCAGCATATCCTCTGTTCTCAGAACTGAGCGAAATAACATCTGTGTTGCAAATGTCAGTGACCAGTCAGCAAGGAAGTATAAAGAAAATGTTTCCACTGAAATTGAAGATCAAGGCAGTCTGTATCTGGTTCTCAAATCTAGTAATACTGAATACTGTTTCTTCGCAAGTCCGCATTGCAGTGTGTAAGTGCTTGTTTTGAAACCTGAGTGATTTAAATTTTAATATGAATAAGAGACAGGGGACTTTGTTTAATTTTGGTGTTAAGAAATCTCGTATTGAAGGTGTCTGTGACGCAACAAGTAGTGATTCATCCACCTCAAGCCTACACGGCAATCTCCACGATGTACAAAATGAAGGGAAAACCACCAGCACACAGAAGAAAAAGTCTGCATCCATTCGTAAGTAGATGGACAGCTACTTAAAATTAAGTGTTTCGCCGGCAAGTTGACATCCTTCTGCTTCTTCCCCTACTCAGCTGACTTATATGGTGAGTTACAATGCATAAATATTTTTCTCACTGCAGTTTTTTCAAACCAACATCATTAAAATCAATTTAATAATACGATAATCAATTTTACGCTGAATAACATAAGATTTTGTGATCAGCATAGAATATGTCAATGAAAATTAGCACAAATTAATTTAATGATGTTGGTCTGAGGAAACTACAAAATGCTACAAGATTTCATTAGTCCAGTGATTCATAACTAATTTAAATGTAATTTTGTGTTTGTCAACATGCCACACCGTATACATAAGTGTACTAATTCTCTTTATGATTATGCTATAATTAATTACTAATATTACATTAGCTTAATGCATGAACTTTAACAAAACTGGAAAGGTATTTACGAGTAAATTGTTGGGACTGGGCCCTCGTCTTATAAAAAAAGAACTAACTAGGCCGCGGTCTCATAAAGGTTGAGAACCACTGCTCTAGAGAATCAGAAAAGAAGAGAATAAGGAAAGAGTGGATTTGAGAGGAGCTTTCTCCAAGGATAGGGTGAATGGGGGGAAAAAGATCAAAATATTGACAATGAGCTTATTTGGAGGGTAAAGTAGGGGGGATGTGAGGAAGCAGAGGAGAATAAAACATGGGATGGGAAGAAATGAAAGGAAGGAAGGAAGGAAGGTAGGAACGAGACTCTAATAAGGGCAGCATTCGTCAGACCCGACAACCTGGCTCAAGAACCAAATTCAATTACATTACGTTGTTATGCTATCTCTTTATATTACGTGAACAGGACAGCAGAACCTAGCTCACTGGCTCATTCTAGGTGCTGACACACTGAACTCACCATGTTGATAATGCAGGCCAGTTGCAACATGAAGAGACTGGTCGTATCAAATGGATCCTCATCGTCTGGTTGGAAGAAATTCACAGGCCATACATCAATAAATTTCACACTTGATGACCTGAAACAAACATACAAGATCTGGGGTTCTCACAGCAATGAATGCACTGATTACTGGCTTCTGGGATGTGACACCGTGTAGTCTGGTAGAATATTAACAGCAGATCTGAGGAAGTCATCTTCAGGATCAAAGCATAAGCCAAGAAAACACCAGAAGAAGCAGAGAGCAAGGTGAACTTTGCTCACTCTTTGAGCCTGAAGATGGATGCAATATGTTCCCGAAAACATCTGGCTCCCTCCGAACTACACAGTGTTACTACCCAGAAGACTGTAATCACCAGAAAGAAACTATGGTTTAATCATAGCAATGATACAATCTTGGGTGTTTCAAATATGAACGACATTAAATGTTCCCTTGATGATCCTTTGTGTTCTGGTCTCTCATACGTCTCATTATGTGGACTGGCTTAACCCTTCACGTCATACACCTCTGCCTTCATTATTGGTTTTCTTTTACAGTTTTCATGCTTTCTGTAGGGTGGCTAGCATGGTACATGTATGTTTCAGAAAGCTTCTCCAATTCTTCTACAGATGCCACTGCATGGCACTTCATCTGCTAGCACCTGGGCCAACTCAGGAATCTGCCAATGCTCTTAAATCAACCAATTAGAAAGCACATGCATCAACACCACTATAACAGCACAATGCAACAAAGAGCTTAAGCAGTTTTCGTTGTTTTAAAAATATCCTTTCCCCCCAAAATTGGCCAGGAGCCAGGGATATGAAAATCTCAAATTCTAAAGACTGAATAAAGAAAAACAACATTCAGACACTGATTTTTCCATTTCGAATGTCATGAATTTCCGGATGCCTGTTTTGCTTTCTCCACACAGTACCTGCATCCATTGGAATTGTAAAGTGTGGATCCACTCATTGACAAAAGATCCCCCCTCCTTTCCTTCTTTCTGGCCACAGAGAAAAGGTCCAGCCCAAAAACTGAATTTCTTCAAGTAAAATGATATATAAAAAATTTTAATTGATGAAGGGTCAGATATGAAAAGGGGTTAGTAGGACACTTTACTGCAACAGTGGCTAGTGTCAGACACTGTCATTGATGACAAACCTGGTCCAGATCTGAGGTTCTCATAGCAGTCGTTGCAAAGAACTCTTTGATTCTGAAGATGGAGGAGAAATGTTCCTCTGAAATGTCAGTCAACTTCTGATGGCCCATATTACTGTATCAAACAGGGAGAGTCATCCTCACATATGTCCAATCCAGAAAGCTGTCGCCCAGCACCCTAACACTGCCACAGTGAGTACAGCCTTCCTGGGCAAAAAACTGACCTGACAGACTGATGTGTTTCTGTCTGTATGACTCACTTGGCTATCATCAGCTTCTTGTCCAGGTTGTGGAAATGACGACAGAGACAAATATTCTTCCCCAGCTTCAGAGTATCTGCCACCATTCCAACGTACTCGACTGTGCCCAGGGCCTTCTCACTGGTAGAGGAACGAAGAGGGAAGACTCTATGGCCACTAGTTGCATGTGCACCCTTCAGTTCATCTGCACTGTACAGGGAACCACCTCTGCAACACAAAACAAGTTACATGGCAATAACTATGGAAACCAGAGCTCAGGCCCCCAGTGCTGTCCATCCTCTAAAATACTTGATCTACTTTTCTCAATGCTCAGCTTACAATTCTATCCTTTCTCAAAAACATTCATCACAACCTATCAGACTATACGGCACATTCCAGAAGACATGAACATAAATTAAATTTGTTTGCTGCCCGTCTCATTCCTCCAACTCCCTAAGCATGGCAGTGGGGCACCTTCAGGGCAGATACTGACAATGACTAGGTGATCATATGGACTAGGGCAAGCAGAAAGGGCCTCCTGCTTCAGGTTGGCTCTGAGCCACAGGCAATTCTTCACATTTGCAAAAATTTGTCTTAGATACAGATGAGCAGAACAATCTGCACACAGACACGACTCCCAACCCTCTGAATGAGAACCCAGGCTCCTACCCCAAGAGCACCAGAAAGAAACCTCCAGTGAACTATTAACAAAACAACAATGGGGGAACAAATTTATTATATGCAAAAAAAAGTATATACCTAAGCTACTTCTCACTGTAGTCATCGCCGAAACTGAGGCACCTGTTATATAGGGGAATAAGCTTGGTATGCCTGTGGGCTCACAGAGCTCCACATCACTCGTATTTGTAATGTGAAAAAAGTGGCTAATGGAGTGAACATCACAGTTGGCAGGATTACCAATTGCATGACAAGTCATAAGTCATAACTCACTCCCTAGAGAGAAGTACAGTTATGTGAGGGTTTACAAGGCAACGAGTCATGTGACACTAACCCGCATACGCAAACTCTCCCCTGCCTAAAATAAACTGAGGTTACTTTCTCAATAGCCCTTGTATTTTGTAACATATTTCTCAGCAGACCATGCATTTCACTTATTTTATTTATTCATTTATTTTTCCTTCTCTAGTTTATTTTATAGTGAGGTCAGTGATTACAAAGTATATTGAAGGGAGTGACATAACAATAGCACTCCAGATTCATATTTAGGAGGTGCTTGGTTTGAATCTCTTCTGGAACACCAGCTATCCTGGCCAGAGTTCTTCATGTTTTCTTCAGTCCCTCCAGGCATATGCCAGGACAGCAGCTCAAACATGCAACAGTCATTTCGTTCTACATCCTTCCCAGTTCACCATTCGTCTGTCATCCTGCTATTTGATGCTATACACAGCGAACCTGAGGACAATCTTAAATGGAGGAAATTTAACACTGAGATTACTGATTTTGCCTGTGGTTCTGTACGGGTGTGAAATTTAGTCTCTGACATTAAGGGAGCTATATAGACTGAGGGTGTTTGAGAATAGAGTGCTTTTTGACCAAAAAGAGATGAAGTGACTGGTGACTGGAGAAAACTGCAGAATTATGTGCTTCATAACCTGTACTCTACACCAAATATAATTAGAATGATAAAGCCAAGGAGGATGACATGGGCAGGGCATGTAGCACAAATGGGGGAGAAGAGGAATACATACAGGATATTGGTGGGAAAACCAGCAGGAAAGAGACCACTGGGAAGACCAAGGTGTAGGTAGGTGGACAATTATTAAAATGGACCTTAGAGAGATAGGATGGGATGGTATGAATTGGATTGATCTGGCTCAGGATAGTGACCAGTGGAGGGTTCTTGTGAACACAGTAATTAACCTTCAGGTTCCATAAAATGATGGGAAGTTCTTGAGTAGCTGCACAATTGGTGGCTTCTCAAGAACGGATTAGCTCTATGAAGTTAGACTACTGATTTGGGATTGTTCACACTGGACACTAAGTGTGGGTAAACCTCCAACTGAGGAACACTAGAGGGGAGTTCCGCTGCTACATGGCCACATTGGAAGGGCCATGAAGCTTACACTCTAGATGCATACAGGTAACTATAAACACACAGACAGGAAGAGGAAGAAGGCACAAATTGAAAGGAACTGAAGAAAGCAAGACACACACAAACAATTATGAGAAGAAGGTACAACACAATGCCAGGTAACTATGAACCTCTTGACACTCACTCCTCAAAGAAGTCATGGGGTAGCTCCTCATCAAAGAAGCCAAGTACAATTGTGTTGGGCTTCATGGCACCGAGCCCAGACATGCGAATCATATGCTGTAGACCTTCCCGTACAGAGTGAGCAACTGTCAGCTCAATGAAGGCTTTCACCTGCCAACAGTAAGCACAGGTTCAGAAAGAGGTGTGGGACACCAATACACAAACACCAGCGTCCTGTTGCACTGATGTGTCACTCGTTCACTCACTTCTGTCTCTAACACAACTGAAAGCATTCACAATATTACCTTCATTTTAAAATGCCATTAAAATCAGATTCAAATGTAACATGTTTTAGCCCTGAACACTGGAGTACCTAATGGGTGTCCACCCTCGCTTTGGAGGACAGAGGCCACAAAGCCCAACACTAGAGGCACTATACAACAACATACAAACTGAATAACATTTCCAGTCACCTTCAAGCAGTCCACCAGAGTGAGCCAGTGTGAGTACTCATCAAGTGTTGGATCTACTTCCATGTCCGACAGCTGTCCCACCTTGATGTGACCCAACACATACAGACCCCCTTTCTTCAGATCATTCACAAAGTGAATAAGTGGGCATGAAGACCTTGGGTTTCCAACCAGAAGAAGCATCTGAGGTCTCCAGAATTTGACGTGATCTTTCCGCGAATCGAGCAACAGCAAGTATTTCCGCACCTGGAGGAGTAAAGAGCAATGTTAGCTGGTGGGGGGAACAACAGAACTGCCGCCACACTTCCATTGGGCAAACTGCCCTACAGGATGATTCACTAAGAGACGACCCTGCGTTATCAAGCATAAATGACACAATAATTTAGTGAGGTGCTGAACTTGGTTTCCCTGTGCCTGTAGACACAGGCTGACATGATACTCCATGTTCACAAACATTATTCCTCCACACAACATGTGGATTCACAGGCACTAGGTCAATGTTGGAAAGCACACAGTATTTCTGAGTTCTTTTTTACTTGTATATTAATGCATGATCTATAATTATTAATCTGGGGCCTCTTCCAAGCAAACCACCTGTATAACAGAGCCCTGTTACTGTCTATCCTCTTGTGGTAAAAAGGTGTCCCCATGCTTAACTAATTAAACACTATGCCATGAAGGTGTATGGGGGAGTCGATGTACGGCTCCTATGGTATCTGTGTCAAATCTTTCCATTCTCTCCCTGTACCCATGTTGGAGAACTCTGCTATCCACTTATTAAATTCCCTCAGCCCATCGGCCCATCAGCATATATTAAATTCAGAAACACTGTGTGGATTCTCATGAGCTCTGATTTTTAGAACTTTCACTGAACACTGTCAATACATTCCAATTTTTTAGTTAAAACTGGACAGAAATAACAGATACTTAACATATGCTTCTGCATATATGCTGAATGTAAGGCTCTAACATCTACTGGAGCAAAAAATGTTTCAAACAAAATTTGTTCAGAAACATGAAACATGTACTTTATGTCTACTACACTTTTACTGTTAATTGTACAATTTTCAAGATAACTGAACAAATTCCTGTATTTTTATATTCAAAAATTGACAGTGGCCATCTGAAAACATGTGAAGAATAACAGATTCTCCATAATTATAATTCAATTAACCTTCTTCCCATTAATTTACAGGCCTATCTGCACACAAACATATATTTCATGAAAATATAATTTTACATTTTTTTTAACTTACATGGAGAAATACTTAAAATATTCTAGCTTATCAGAATAAATATGTGAACATGTATGTCAGCACATTGCTTGGACCTCCTCCTGCATGTTAAGACTATACCTGATACTCTTGCAAGCAGGCCTGAATCTTCCCCCACACAATATGTCCTCCACATCCTTTGCGTCCCTGTCTCCAGATATTTTCAGTTTCAAAACTCTCATACCAGTGTAGACTCCATTTGTCTACTGTTCTTGTAGTGTGTCTACATTCAGATTGTACTCAGTGCCCCAGTTTCTGTGTCACTTCCTGAGTGTTCCCCAAACCTCCAGATGCTGTGAATTTACAAATATTGTGGGTTTCTGGGATCAAATGCTGTGCAGTTTGGCAGATGATGACCAGCATTTCAGAGCCTTCACCCAACCAGAAAACATGGAGTCACATGATAGATGACTACTCTTGACTCTTTAAGGACTACAAGGATACTGAAAGTAGCTGAACAAAAATATATGAATCTTTAACACTGCAGCTGGATGGGCTTTAACGACTTTGTTTCTGTATCTCCTTTAGTTCATATTTTTAGAATGGTTTAAGATACTGCACTTTGACAAACTGCACCTTCATATTCACAAGGACATACATTATTTATGCAAATGCACTGTATTTCTGCAATGTTTAACTGTTTTAAAATTTAGAGGAAAATTTAGGCTATGGAAATTTCGAAAAATCAAGCAAATTAATGAATCAGTGACACAGACGCATCTCAACCCTAGGGTAGTCAGAAGACTGGCAACAATGGAATGCTTGTTCCTGGAAGTATGACGCACTGAGGGGTCTGGTTGTGAGTTCATTTTCTGGCTGACCAGAAACGACTTAGTAGCCTCATGGGCAAGTCATGCCGCGGAAACCAAGACTCTCTATGTGGATTTCCTGCTTAGTAAGAATAATACCTGAGCTACTGAGACGTCATATATTAATTCTCCGTGCCTCCCTTCCCCTCACTGTCAAGCAATGAACTTAGGGGTCTCTTGTGAGTCAATTCCTTGTGTCACAGAATTAATTGAGATCATTGCAGTCCCGATTTTAATCCTGACATATTGTTTGGCACAGACTGCAGCATCGGAACTACATTAACTCAGTCTGCATAGGGACTACACTGGACAAAAGAGATACTTGAGTTCTATTCCTGACAAGGGCAGGAAATTCTCTTCAATAGCTCTGGGACCCACACAGCCTCCGATGAATGGGTACAGGGGCTGCTTCCCTGAGGGTGAAGCAGCAGGGGTGTGAGTTGACCCCTCACCTTCACAAAGGACTAAGGTTCAGAATGGTGGATTCATACATCCACTCTCCCCTTCAACCCCACACCATGGCAATTAATTAATTGAACATACGCGTAACTTTACTCTTGCCTCGCAGAAAGAAAACAGACAAATTCAGTTTTCACACATCACAAAGCAAAGTTACCTTGTAGCATAACGACATTCTATACGTGAACCTCATAACCATGTGCGTGAGTCTCTCCCCTCATGAGAAATTAATTTGAAGCATTCAGGACAGGTTGACCAACTAAAGGAAGGATTTTCTTGTCAATATGCATATCCATCTCCTAGAAAGTACTGCAGCTGTTTATTCAGCATTATTGGCTCAAAATATGTGGCCTCAAGCTGTAAGCATATGTGAAAAAAAAATGAACCGGAGAGAATTTGGAAGGAAAACATCATGATGTGATTCAGGTACTAACACATCACATTACTGGAAGGAGAGGGGGGGGGGAATCTATCATGACAGCCCTTTCAACTGTAGCTGTCTGCTGTAACACTCTGTATGACTTCGAATACACACTGAATCTTTTCGCCTCTTGATCCAAGGCTGGGATCCGAATGGAACACCTAGGAAATGCGAGTCTAGAGTGTTAATGCAATGCAAACCCATTAAGCAGAGTACTGAAGTGAGCCTGTGTTCAGAAGCTTAACATCCATAATCACCTGATGAAAGATGAGGGCCTGTGAGATGGAGCCCCAGTGGGCCTCACGTGAGGGGGAGAACAGGTGAAGTATGATGACGAAAACGAGGCATAACAAGACAGAGATCGATGCGTAAAGGATGTTAATGAGGAACATCATCACCAGAGTTCCAACAAGGCCAATGAATGCTGTGTGCCAGGTGAAGTACTTGAACGATGGCCTGTAACCCACAGATAAGAGAATGTACATTCCTCATTGCAACTTCCTGTAATTACAACAGAACGTCAATTTTTCACTCCTGGATTTTACAATTTTCCTGATAATACATACATTTCATTTCTCATTTGGCCCCAACCATTACCAATAAGAACGTTAAAGTTAACCGATTTTATGTTTGTTCATGCCCTTCTTGGATTTGCACTCCATTTTATATTTTCCCAGTTTTACATATTTTTCATTTCATTCCAGCCAAATACTCATAAGAACAATTTCTTATTTTAACTGATTTTATTTTTAGTCACTCATGATCTTCTCAAATCTGGACTTCGTCTCAAGTCCTGACAACAAGAATTTATGAGATTTTACATTTACAAGGTTCTCTTTTGGAAAATTCAAAGAAATGCCTTGGTGTGGTGCCATCATGTTCAGGTTTGTCCTAGTAGCACAGGTAAATCTTTGTACGAGTATATGAACATCTCTGAACCACAAAGACAGCTATACACACTGAGAGCTCAAGAGAAAAATATGTGATTCTGTTTCACTGATTACTGAAGTAACATGGCATGTAGGTTAGTGTAGCTGCATTTTCTTGTTATTGTGTTGAAACGTGTATACTTTTAAAAGGCTTGCTAAAGTTATGGTACAAAGCAGCCCATATACATAGGTTGGATAAAAAGTGGCAACACCTCTATAATTGTGAAATGACTTTACTACCTGAGGTAAACACACTTACATTCCTTCAATATAATCGCCCTCCATGTGTTCCACCTTCTGCCAAATTTGTGGAAGGTGTCGTACACCATCAGCACGTCCACTTCTGTTGATGTCCAGCAGTGACTGCCCTATAACATGAATAATCTCCTCTCTTGTGTTGCAACGTGTCCCTCACAGTGGTTCTTTCATTTTGGCAAAGATATCTTAATTGCATGGACTCATATCGGGTGAGTATGGATGATGGGGTTCGTTGCCAACAAGTGTCGTCGCTCTCTCCTGAGTCCTGGATGAAGATGATTACGCAGGAAATTGCAGTAGCAGGCAGCATTTACTCTCTGTCGCTGAGGTACAGTGTGGTGCAGTATCACTCCGTCAATGCCATATGCCACAATGAACATCACCTTCACATTGCTCTGTGTGGGGTGCACTTTCTTTGGACAAGGAGAGCCAGGATGCTTCCACTTATTTCATTGTTGCTTTAAGTGTCGTTTGTATGAGTGAGACCTTCATCCAGAGTGACGATCCTTCCAAGGAAGTCGTCACCTTCCCTCTGGTATCGGCCCAAAAAGTCCTGTGCAACTGCATACCGTTGCCATTGTTGCACCTCGGACATTGTATGGGGTACCCAACGCGCTGCAATTTTGCAGTATCCAAGAATATCGTGCAGAACGTGGAGCACAGTCTTGTGACATGTGCCTACCTCAGTAGCTAACTCCTACCCAGCCCATCGACGATCGACATCCAGCAAAGAAGAAGCTGAATTGTGTGGTTGTCAACAGGGGGTCGTCCTGAATGGCATTCCTCCTTTCACAGAACAATTTCACCCATCATGCCACTGTGCGATATGGCAAAGCAGCATCACCACGTGCTTCTCGCAGTTCCTGATAACAGTTTTGTGCACTATGACCTTGTGCAACTTCAGTTTTTATCCAGGAGCGTTGTTCTTGTTTCGTAAACACGTTGTTAGTGCGCTTGAACTGGGCTCCTGCACTTCAAGACGATGCACAATGCAACACAATGAAACACAACCAGAGCCACTCACTGCACTACTTCAACTGAACTTCTGCTATCAGCTACAGATGGCGCTAGTGCCACCTGACGCACATCTTTCATGTTACAGCAGTGTTGCCACTACTTTTTATCCAACCTTTGCATTTCTTTATATTGCCTAATTCTCATTTCCCTGAATTTACACTTTTCTCAATTTTATACTCACTTTAGGTGTTTCCTACAAGGTTTCACTGTATTCATGATCAGATAATGAACAGATGGTTTGAATGGTGGAGAACAAGAGAGAGAAGAGGAGGCAGAGAGAAATAACCAAGGAGAGAGAAGAGAACAAATAAGGCAAAACCGGTGGTTATGAGGAAAAGGCAAAAAAAAATGGAAAGAAGAGGAAGAGGGTTTGGATAACACAGGAAGGAGGAAGAGGATGAGAAACAAGAGGGAATACAGGTCAAAAAATGAGGAGAAAGAACGACAGAAGAGGAAGAGAAATAACAGCAGGAGGAGCTGGAGGAAAAGGGTGAAAAAAAGGCAAAAAATTAAGAAAAAGGAAGATGTAAAGAGATAAATGTGAAACAATGGTCACACACCTGAAGTTTGGGGCAGATGCCAGCTCCAGGCTAAGGCAAGCCAGGTTTGTCGCAAGATACGAGAGCAGGAACAGAACTGAGTTAATCTGGGCAATGGTGTTAAGTGAGCCTATTAACATGATAAGCTCCACCAGCATCCATGAGGTGAGCACTGCAGCAACTGGGTTCCCTCGCCACGTTCCCTTCACTATAAACTGCAGAACTGAGCCTGCAATGACATCAAGTACACGTGAAACCCCCACTTAGGGTTCTCTGGGGACCAGTGGATCTGAACAAATCTTACACACAGGTAAACTGACCCTGAGACTTGCTTGAAGTCACTGAAATATATTATTAAATAGGGGAACACCTTACTCAGAGGAACATTTAATACAGGTTGCACTGTAGTCAGTTGTGAACCACAGTGGGGACCTGATCTTCATCAACTACATACATATTTACTTTTGAGCAAGCTGAAATATGCACACTGCATCTGGCCGTTCTTTGGCAAACGCATCCCAACCACTGAGTCAAAATTATTCAGTGAACATTCAATATTTGATTTCTGATTTCCAGCTTACAAGTCAATTTTTTTTACCTGCTGCCACAATTTGGTTTTCATTTCTTTTACTGATGTACTGAATTTGCAACAGGTGGATGGGAACCAGTGTGGCTATGTTCTGCACATTACCGCCGCTACATGCAATTAAACCAGCACGTGTTGCAGACTGCATACTTCTACACTGTTCCATCCACCACAGCATCCCCACTCATGTCTCACGTGGAAGCTGGATTGGGACCCTTAGCTATGCAAAACTTCAAACATTAAGGTAAAAGGTAAAGCTAACCCTGCAACAGGCCGTGGGTTTCCATAAGGTTGTGAGATTGTTAGCCTTACGTGCCGGTCATCCACCCTTTAACCCCAGGAAAATTCCTGGTACTCATTTCTGTTAGAGGATGAGTCAACCGCAGGATCATAGTGTGGATGGAAGGATTAGGTCAGCTGAAAAATCCAATGACCTCATTAAGAATCGAACCCATGTCCTTCCAGCTTGTAGCATAGTGCCTCAACTAACTACACTACCATGCAAACTTAAAACTTAAACAATGAGCTGGGAGCAACAGAACTTATAACTCAAATGAGGGAATATTTTAATTTAAGAACCACAGAATGTCAGTTCCATCGTGCATCTATTTACTTAATTTGGTGTACTCATTTTGCTGTCGGCAACTTGGGCTGTACAGTTTTGACAGTTGGATAATTGTGAATGATGAACTGGAAAGGATATGCAAAGCTGTGGTCATAGCCTACTTTAAGGTAACATCCTGTGTTATCCTGGAGGGAGTAAGGAAAATCACGGGAAAACTCACATCAGGATAATGAGCATCCTAGCCAAGGAATGAACCAGGCACCTCCCAAATGCTTCAACCAAGTTTCCCAGCATTTACCTCATTAAACAAAGCCTTTTCAGTTGCCGTACCATATCACTGCACTCCCAGAACAGAGATACAGAATATTTAAGGTTACTCCTCTGTGATACAAGAGCACAGTCCAGTAAAAATATACAATTATTTCAGAGAAATGGGCTACTTCCATCCTGAGAGCAGAAAAGCTGCACCAAGAGTACAGGTATGGGAAAATGACAAAAAAAACAGGACTGCATGGGAGCTAATGGGAGATGGCATTGCCCAAAAGAGTATAGGAGAACACTTTTGGGAGGAAAACAGGTGAGAAAGAAATGTCGCGAGGAACAGAGCATGTCCTTTCTTCTTCTGCTGCGACTGCACCCTTATTTTCCTATAAGGTTTACTTTTCTGCCCTGAGGATAAGGGCAGTAGGTTCCTTCAACACATTTGTAAGTATGAGACTACACAGCACCATATCCCAGACAACAGTGCCCTTCATAATCACAACATGAAGATTTTATTGGTAATCAATCCATTATACTAAAATTAGCATTGGCAATTGACAATTTTATCTTACCGAACACATCATCTTTGGCAAGGGCCTCCAGAACTCTACTAGATCCGATCAGGTTGCTGAGGCTAGCTGAGAAGGTAGCTGTGAGGATGCCCACAGCAACAAATGGTGGCCAGACATTAACGGGCATCATGAAAATGAAGTCGTTCTGCAGAAGTTCTCGAGAGCTGGTGGCCGCTGTCAAGAATGACACAATCACGTAGCAGACAAATGTGAATGCGACAGCTGACAGCGTTCCGCGAGGGATATTACGAGAAGGGTCACGAAGTTCCCCTGCAACAAACACACAGACCATTCTTCTAGGTCAGACATAATGGTTTCAGGAGGAAGTAACAGGAGATTGAACAAACTGTATCAGGAACTTCACAGTCTGTACACTGTCGAGTATTGCTAGGATGATCGAAATAAACAAAGGTGTCATGGGAGGGGTATGAAGCATGCACGGGAGAGAAGAAACATGCATGTTTTCGCAGGAGAGCTGGAAGAAATTTACGATCATATGGAGGATAACATTAAAATAGATTTGAAATAAGCTGAATGGGAGGATGTGAAATGGTTTCATCTGGCTTAGAAAAGGGAAACATGGAAATAAGCCTCCAGACTCCATTGAAACTGAGCAGCTTTGACTCTGCTGCATGTAATCGGTCAGTTGGTCGGTCAGTCAGTGGGTCAGTCGATTGGTTAGATATGGATCAGGCCTCTGGCCTGCTATGATTCAGATCTGATGCCAAAACAGTGACTCATTGGTCATTTTGTAGGCCCTCTTGGACATAGAACTGGCCCAAAGCAAGACTCCTACCATCTTGACAGGACAACATGACACAGAAGAATAGAGACACATGTCCATCTCAGTACTGAGACAATCCAACACACACACACACACCAGCATAGGCAAACTACTGGCATAAAAATAACAATTTTTGCATATACAAAATTCTGTTACAAAAAATAGTATCCAAATTATCAGAAAATTAATTTACATGTGGCTATGCATGCATGAAGTCACCTGGGATATGACACCATGTTGCACAAGGCAGAAGGTTCCTCCTAAACACTGGTACCTATCTGCTACATCACACAGCCTTGATACTCACATCTCACAATCATGCTCATATATGCACAAATTCTCCCTTTGAATTTTGTCTGGTATATGGCTTTAAATATATAAAAATGTCACCACAGCCATATACATCACAGACCAGGGTTGACCAAACTCAGTGAGCGGCAGAGCCAAATATAATTTTCAGTAGTCTGGGAGGTGCGAACAGATGCAGACTGGACAGCACAGGTAATTAAAGTATGTGCGTTCTTGTACTTAATCTGTTCATAAAAAGGGAATGACTAACATTTCAGAATGGCAGCAGGAGATTAGACAGCCAGTGTGGCCACAACTGCCTTGGATCATGCAGCCGCCCAGATCTGGCACCTTGTGTTTCGGACAGGTTGGAAGCTGCTACCAAGCAACGCCTAGGGAAGACTGAGAATACTTTATATGTGCTGCAGTTACAGTGATTTTTGGAGTGTGTAACTCAGTGAGACTGTCATAGTTATTTGTAGTTACGAGTGTATGAGTGTCCAATAAATCTGATTACCAAGACAAACCCTATCTATAGTCACTGCGTCACATGACACTACATTCCAATGAAATGCCTGTGAACATCTAATAGAATACACAGCTTCACATCTCAGGGTACAGCCCTCTTCAATCTCTGTTTTGTTTGAGAACATATGAACACAGTATTGTGGGTCTCTCCCTGCAACTGGGTTTACCCCCAGACACCCACAGTGCACCTAGCAATTTGTTCTATAGTAGGCCCTAGAAGTCAAATAATGAAACACATTCACTTGTGATATACTAAACACTTTGTCAGACATGTTACTGAAACAGGCCACAATGAAGGTAAGAAGCAACCAGTCACCTGACATGTTGGCTCCTGCCATGATTCCTGTGACTCCACTGAACAGAACTCCAAACACCGTCGCAAAGTCAACATCTTTGCCATCAGATGAGTAGTCCTTCCCATACTGCTGGTGCCAGTTCTCCTCAAGTGTCTCCAGGCGGAAGCCAGTGTACATGCGGTACACCATCTCTGATCCATTGCGAATCAGATGGTTTGCTTCTGGAATCGCTATCTGAAAGGATATACAAGGTTCTTAACATTAATTCTCATAAGCCGTACACCTCTGTGCATACAGAGCAACAAAAGAATATATGAGGGTTGCAAATATGAAACCTGTTCATGGCATTTGTAGCCATGAGACAAGTACAGCTGCAGACAATCACATGGCAGTGTGCATAACACATCACAGTCAACCTTGAGCATGTCTTATAGCAACTGAGAACAGTGTGACAGGGTTAAATGGCGGCATTCCAGGTGAAGAGTCCATCCAAACAGGAACAACATGCTGTCACCTGGACCCCAACATCACCGTCACTGGCACAGCAATCTGCGGAACCCTCCGAGATCTTTGTATGACCCTCACGAAAAAGCATCCAGGCTCATTCATGAGGTGTGTCATCATCCTGCAAAAGACATCCCCATATCGCCTGGGCTGTCCCCCTTACAGCCTGGACCTATCGCTGTGTGACTTCCATGGGTTTTGCCACACATTCAGGTCAGATGGTGTCGAGCCTGCAGAAGTGAAGTGGTTCCACCAGCAGCTCAGACAGGATCCATCAGCTGGTGTGTCCATGGGATGCCTACCTCAGTGCCTGATAGCATCAACAAATTTACCCAGAACAATCCCCTGGGCCAAGTTCATAGTCAGAACCTTCATAAAATTCTAGGACAGGATCCACATGTTCAATCTGGTGGCAGCTGCCTTCAGCAACTTCCTGCAATACAATCGTCTTGTTCTGTGCCGATCACGAGAACCAAGATGTCATGAAAGGGTGTGGTATATTTTCCGTGACACAGCAACTGAATTCTTAAATATCACTTAGATGACCTTGAGGCTTTAAAGGGTTAAATCAGATGGATCAAGACACTGTTTTTTAACCATAAACAATAAACATCATTTGATGCTGATCTTTGCAATAAGTGACAAATTTTGAGGTTATCATGCTGCTTGAGGCAATCTATTTCCCTGTTTTGAAACTTTCCAGCACTGTTGACTGTGCCAGTACGAGAGGGTCCAGCTGTTGAGCAAACAAAAGTCAGGCCACAATTTCTCTGTATTCCCTGTGTCCTGTCCCAGAACCACCACACGTGTCTACGTGTCTGCTACCTTTAATGACAGATGATATATATTTTCAATGTTATACCAAAAAGAATGACATCACATTGCATTTACCTTTTTAGGAGACTGGATGCTGAAACTGACGATAACAGAGAGCAGGGAGATGCAAACGATGCCCAACACTGCAACACTCGTTTTGGCAAACATGCCAGCACCAATCAAACACACCACCAAACTAATGACATTGAGGAGAGAGCAGTATAGAAATCGCCACCACCGACTGTCAGGCAACCCCACATTGCCTTCTCCTATCAGATAACCTGCAAACAGAACACAGCATCAGAACTCCTCATGCACATAAAATCTGAGGTTCTCACAACAATGAATACTAACATTGCACTTTTCTGGGATGTGACACTGTAGGTATCAGTGTTTTGGAAAAACTTCAGGACAGACGATGGAGGCAGACGTTTCCTTCAAAATGCTGGCACCTAGCAACCAGACCACAGTGGTCACATGCCAGACGACCACAATCTCACGACTAAACATACACCACAGTAAACTTGAGAACATGCTAAGAAATCTAAATGCACTCTGTGACCTGCAGTTTGTAGTTTACTAAGCAGTGCTGTTAGTAACTCAGTCTACATAGTATCAAACAACTGGATAACAGCGAACAATGCATTGGAAAGGATGTGGAAGGAAATGGTTATGTTCTAATTTGAGGTACTAACACTGGTGGGACTGATGAAAACCAGGGAAAAAAAAACTTGTCGAAGTACCAGTGTCCCAGGTTTGGGACCTCCTGAACACAAGCCAGAAGTATTACTGCTTGAGCTGGTAATGCAGACTGCTCTCAAGTTTCCATTGCCCACAAGAGGCGTGTTTACCTTCCACGTGCAATGTCTGTAAGCAGTGGGCATTCAGATTTCCAGAAAAAAGAACCCTGAAGAAAAAATATTTTCACTTACCAGAAGGACCAAAGTTCTCGACTATTCCTTCGGCACAGCCGGTAATATAGAGGGCACTGCTTACAACATTTGCAAGGAAGAACAGAGTTCCAATTGATCCACCAAACTCTGGGCCAAGTGTTCGACTGATCATGACTGAAGTTGTCAGGTTAAGTAAATATAAGAGACAATCTATACTGGCCAGAAAGTGACATTTCTCTTAACATTTTGTCAGTAAAGACATGTAAGTAGACACTTACACAGAAAACAAATGTAAGACCAATCTTAGTTATGAATGGAACCAGAAGATGGCTGCAATAAATGGCAGTGTTTCAATCAATAATACGGTGTTATCAGTCAGTATTACTGTCTCAACTTCTGATGTTGTTGTTGTTGTTATATCAAGCTGTCTTCCCAGGACTTTACAAGTTCATAGCATACATACTGAGTGAAACTGTAATTTCAAAGTGTCCCCCCAAGGGCTGTAGCATCTAACAGTGGGTGTCAATGGAAAGGTCATCTGTTGAAACTGTAGCTAGAGACAGGAACTGTCAAATTTTCCTGTTCAATTCTCATCTGGCATTCACAATTACATATAACTGCTTGCTGCACAGAGTGACGGATGCTGCCTTTACGCAGCTTTAAAAGTGACTTCAAACTTTTACATTTAGCTGCAGAATTCTAGAGTGTGCAGTATCATAGCACCCCACAAATAAAGTGCTATTTAAGTTGCAGCAAGCTGTTGTCTCTCTATGCAACTGAAATTTTTGTCATCCACTCATGTCAACTGCTTGATATTGTAGCATGTAGACCCATTACTAGGTAGTGACCACAAAACACACACGTTCACCTGACTAGTCCATGCACAATATAGGAACTGTTGGAAACGGTGTTTTCTGTGCAATACATGCCAAGGGGTTAGATAATGAGGACACCAGCTGAGCTGTAGTTAGTTGCAAGGAAGTCTGTGAAGAGAAGACTTAGTGCAGTCATGAGCCAGCAGGCAACGAAGTGAGCACAGAAGCTGAAGAATCTCTACTGTTAGAAGCCATCAGGAGGCAACAACTGGTGAAGACACAGCAGACTGAAAAGACTTAGTGAGTGCTGCAATGGTTTGTAAAGTGTGGAGATTAGCAATGGTGCCATAATTAAGTGTAGTCATGAGTTGTGTGTTGAAGTGGTGAATAAATCCACTCTCTGATCCACACCCAATATACAGTCACTCATACACTCAACATGTCTTTAATCAGCTTATGTAGGCAGGCAGGAAGATAAATATTGTCTCCAGCCAACAGATATGAAATTTTTACAAGTAGTGAGAGAAAAACAAGGAGGGATAAACTTAGAAATGGAATTCGTAGAGAGGGTAGGAATAAAATTTGTTAATAGATTTAAAAGAGAAATCATAACAATGGTTTCATCACAAAAATGTAATGGATAGAACAAGGCATTAGAATAAAAAAATTGGGACAACCCAGTACAAGATGGTTCAGTCAGGTACTGAAAGACACAAGAGCAGAGGTAAAAGCTGGGCAAGAAATCAAAAAACAAAAGACTGTTGGAACAAAGACAAGACTTGAGATTTTTCATCCATCAACACATATACAAAGAAATGCTGAGTGATAAAGAAGAGAATTTCATGGAACTGAGATGAAGAAATCACAGGATGAGCAACATCAAGGATACAGTATGCTCCACCGCCTTCAACTGCTCCGTTAGTCGCGACGGCGCACACTGATGCCACAGTGAAGAGCAAGATGCCATACGCTATTACAAACTGAAACAATGTGACCCATAGACCTGCATTGCCAACTATGAAACCTGAAACAAATAATGTCACTAAATCAGAATCAATACTACCCGTTCATTTATCTATGGCTTATTCAATGACACTGTCAGCAATTCAGACTATACAGCATCAAATGGTAGAATGACTGGTGAATACTGGACTACAAACAATACAGAAAAAAGTGATTATGGTTTAGTTTGCGGTAGTACCTGAACCCTCAGTCCCACTATATTTTTTACATTAAACTTATATAAGTAACTTTAGTCAGTTATTTTGATTTTGAGTGTTATTCCTTCTTGAAAAATCTGGCCATTAAATCCTGTGATACTGATGGGGAAAGAAATTGTATCCTGAAGATAGGAGTACTACTTCTTGTTTATGTATAAATCTTTCCTGTATGTCATCTCTTGTTTATAGTAGTAGAGAAAGTAATTCTTTAATATTAACAAACCAGTCAGTCACAATTTCCACTCTATTTCAAGAACTCTTTTATTATCTGTGTCTCAACAGTTCCTTCATTGTATTCTGTCTCACAATCGTTTTCTCTTTGTACAGAAACTTATACAATTTCAATTTGTCTCCAGCAATAATCAGCCAGTATCACCTAGTGCTAGCTCCGACGTTACCTTCCTCTACAGGAATATTTATCACCAGTATAAGGAGAGAGGTGAAGTGTGTAAAGGTAAGGGTAAAATGTATCAGGTTGTGGAAGCCCATTGGATTGTGAGATGTCGACGCTCCCACATTTGCTAGACAATAGGCTTACAGATAGCAGTGAGGCTGCCAGCCTTAGGCACCAGCCACCTTTTATTCCCACGAAGATTTCTGGTATTCATTTCTGTTAGAGGCTGTGTCGACCCTATGCCCACAGTGCAGCTGGAAGGATTAGGTCAATTGAAAAATCCAGTGACCTCATTAGGAAGTGAACCCATGACCTTCTGGCTTGTAGCATAGTGCCTCAACCAACTACACTACCGCATGCCCTGAGAGGTGAGGTGAGGTACGATAAAGGTAAAGTTGTAACTGTACTTAATTAATTCAGCACCATGCCACAAAGACATAAGAACCCTGGTTGTCCAGCCTGTAGCCCACTGCAACACCAAGTGAGCTGCTTGCACAGAGGTTACTGTGACCCAGGCAGTGACCAGTCATGTGTGCATGTAGAAGCACTAAAAGTCGCATGTTCGTGTAGCAACAGCCAGCTTCACAAGGTGGGAGACACACAGTTTGGGTTTATATGGGTATCCCCCAACTTATGTGAAACTTTGTAAGATTTGAGGCTTTCACGGCGGTGACTATGAAGAAAGCAGTCTTCTGGGATTTGGCACCGTGTATATGTGGTGTTAACCGACGTTTTGGAGGAACGTATCACCTCCATCTTCAGGGTAGAAGAAAAATATAAGAAATCTGCAAGCGAAGAGACTGTGAGAACCGGTAAAAGCAGACAGCGATGGATGTGATACGTTCCTCCGAAATGTCGGTTAACACCACATATACACGGTGTCAAATCCCAGAAGACTGCTTTCTTTATGTGAAACTTGCATTCCCAATATGACAATTTAAAATGTTTGCTATTCCTTGGGCATCACTGCCTTTATTTTTTTTTTTAATTTCTACAATTACAATACAGCGTGTCTTTGTTGTTTATGATTCCTGACTTATTTTTGTTTTACACAAATAATTTAATTCTTCTTCTGTCTCCACTAAATACAATAACTAAAAAAGAATAACACGAAGTTGCATTTATGTGAAATTCACATCCATCAAAGGATACTTGTACTGCATGTAATAACAGAGCGTAAATATGGGATTTCCTCTGTCTCCATATGCAACATCCAAAGCATACAGAGACAGAAATGGATCTTCAGAACTAGGCAGGTTGAAAAGCTGAGTAATGAATACATATTGTAAGGGGCATTATCACAATGCCAGTTCATGAAAGCATGCCACTGCTCAGGGCTGTGGGCACCATTAGCAATAGGAGTTTGTTCCTATGTGTATTACAAGTATCGCTTGGAATGGCCGTAGACACTGTAAACAGTTCCTATAAAAAGAAAAGGTTCCAGAATGGAGTACACAGCATGCTCTCTGGGGAAGGCATATACTGTGATCTGAATTTTTACCCCAAATCTAAACCAGTTAGCTTAGGAATAAAATAATGTTGAATAGCTTACCAACTCTAAGAAATAATAATGCACTAAACATGGAGAGGGCCACTGGACTGAACACACCTGCAAATGTGCCCAAAGTTCTTCCAGACTCCACATTACTCGCTCCAAATTCAACATAACCACCACTGCTCACAGTTCTGCTCGAAGTAAAACCAAAGACACTTGACAAGCTACTAAATAGACGTCGTTTAGAAATCAACGGAGCCCTTTCATTCATTGTCGTCACCACAAGAGGTGTGCCTGTTGGTGCGTCACATAACACCGATACTGGCCCGTCGTTTGTAGACCCAATCTCCGATGCAATCATTCTTTCGATTCCTTCTTATCCTGCTAGTAGTACTTCGGTTACGGGGCGGGTCACTAGCGATTAGCTGATATCTATGTGGGTGTTATCTGTAACATTACACGACGTCCAATAAGCTTACAATATAAGCACCTAAGTTTCCCATGACTCACAACCAGGGTCAGTCACTAAATAATTACAGGTTTTACTACATCTTCACTCATGATTTCTAATTAATCAAAATACTCACTAAAGCCTGGCCAAACGTCACGTTGCACTGTGAAAATTCATAAACATTCCATTTGTAGGACTTCACTGAAGTCTGAGCGATACTTTGTAGATGTTAGTGAATAGGCATTATTTTAGCAATTTCCCGATATTAATTAATACAAATACATGAATAACAAAATACTTTTTTACGTCTAGGGTCCTTTTAATAAAGAAACGATTTATCGAACAGCTCATATGTCGATTATTCTGTCACACTGAACTCACACAAACTATTTCACAAGTGCATGTATGCAGCCAATGCAGTATGTAAAATATTAATACAATAAACCGACATTAAGAAATTAGCATACGGAGTTTACTTCGAGGTCAGCTGGGAGCCAAGCTACACGTCTACTGACTTGCAACTGTTAGACGAATTTCTCTCATTCTGTCGGAGTCAGCTGCTTCCTCTGGGACCCCTGCAACCTATGCAACTTCCGCAACCAACTCATTCATTCACATTCATACGCCGCCCGCCCCCATCCTCCCGAGAAGGCCAATTTGGGAGCGAAACGAATAGATCGGAATTGAGTGAATAGATTTATGTATTTGTGACGTAACGGCGGCTATGTTACCAGCGAATAGCATTGAGATGTGTATCTCTTATTTATTTATCTATGCTAACTTCCTCGCTTTCAATAACAGACAAAAGATTTTCCCATTCTGTGCAAATGGAATAAAGAACAGCATTCCCACCTAGATTACTCATCTGCCTTATGATATCATCACTTATCTGGGATAAGTTAACTCACTTATCACTCATTTGGTGTGTTGCAATCTGACAAACAACGAAGCCAGACACAGAAAAGCAGAAGATGGGTAAACCAATAAAATAAATAAAATCAGACCAAGGAAACATCTACACAGAATGGTCTAAAACAAGGAGATGCTTTATTGACACTTCTTTTCAACTTTGCTTTGGAATATGCTATTAGGAAGGTCCAGAAAAACCAGGTGGGATTGCAATTAAACGTGACACATCAGTTGTTGGTCTATGCTGATGATGTGAATCTACTGGGTGATAATATAGATACCATAAAGAAAAACACACAAACTTTAATTGATGCTAGTAAAGAGGTTGGTCTAGAAGTGAACATAGAGAAAACTAAGTATATGTTGCTGTCTCATCACCAAAATGCAACGAAAATGACGACATAAAGAGAGGTAACAGATGTTTTGAAAATGTGACACAGATTGGATATTTGGGAACGACTATAACAAATCAAATCCTGATTCAGGAGAAAATTGAGAAGAGACTGAACTCGGGAAATGGCTGCTATCATTCAGTCCAGAACCTTTTGTTTTCTCATCTGCTCTAAAAAACATAAGAATTGGAATATACAGAACTATAATTTTTCCTGTGGTTCTATATGGATGTATTTAATGCAAAACTTTTATTCCAATTTTAGTATAGTGATCAGAATGGTATTAGTTCAGATAAAATGTTGAATGTATTAACTATGTGGAAAGTCAGATACATTGGTGATAGTTGTTATATTGTAATATATGATTTCATATAAAATGTAATTCAGTAGTTTGAGAGCATTTGTTAGTGTATACTGCATGATGATGGCTTTATGAGCCAAAACATGTAGTGCACTGCTGTACCATTAGGCTCCATATACTGATTATACGCAGTAAATGTGAATGAGATTTTGATAGTTGTTGCGCTGAGACAGAAATAAACAATAATGAAGGATGTATGAATTGTTCGTTGCAACGCTAACTTATACAAATTCCTTTCTCGGCAGTTACATGACTTCAACAAGTTCATTTCTTTGTGGTTCACTTCATAACTAGGAAAGTGTTTTGGAAATTGGAATAAATGTTCGTACATGAAAAATTCAGTTCGCTTCATCATATCCATCAGTATGCATATAACAGTGTCATACGGGCTGCATAGTGCACGATGACATTCTGTATCGAGGGCTTTTCTGATAATTGTAAACCAAACTCAGTTTTGATCTGCAGTAGGCAACCGGGTTAATGGCTACTTCTAATCATCAGAGTTCGCCCACTGTTGAATTCCTTACAGTAGGATGTCTAATGACCAGTAACGACTGATGAAAGTGCACTTAGCGCATTCAGCCATTTCCACCTTCGCACCCCACTTCTGTATGTCAGATGATATGATCAAAGTATTAAGAGACCATGGGTGCTTTTGGCAGAAAGAAGGAACCAGAAGTTTATCTCTCTCTTCTGATTCATTTTGGGAGAAATCAAGATTGAAAAAAGGAGGAAATATACCAAATTTTATTACCAACACCAATTTTTTATGTGTTCTTCAATCCTCAGTATTCTAGGGTGATCAGTAAACATGACATTAGAACCCAGAATACTGCACTGTTCTGTATAGACAACCTTAAAAGGCTTAAACTTAAGTTTGTATGAAAATTTTCCAGCTGCTCCTGCCCCCTGGGGAAAGTTTTGATGCCACCAATCAGTGTGGAGGTCTAGAATGTGTGGTGCTTCACTTCCAAGCCCACTATATGTCTTCATGGAGGTGTGCTTTAACCCTTGTATGTAGTCAACACTGCAATAAGGGAGTGGAGAAACCACTGAATGCAGCAGTCCTGTGTCATTAAGGGTGGGGGGACATCTGCTCACCTATATTTTGAATACTCTTGGCCCTTCAACAAAAATGGTTGTAACCAACTTAATCATAATGTGCATTATTATTCACTTAACACAACTGCTGTGTTAACACACCACATGTTTGCATGTACTACTCTCACAGCCCTATGGGCCTTCACGGCCTGGTACAGGGATAGCTTTACTTTTACTTTTTTTTTTTTACATGTTTCAGGCTATTGCAGTCATCGTCAGGTACATGTAGTTTCATAATCACCCTCTTATCTATCTGCTGTACATCCCTGCACTGGAAGTGCCTTCTAAAGGTATGTAGCTTTTGTAATACAGGAGCTGCAATATGGGATGGGTGACTCAGAAAGTCAATTTATTTCCTGACAAGAGGCAGGGATCCTTCTCTTGTCCACAGCATCTAGACTGGCACTGGGGCTCATCCAGTCTCCTATCTAATGGGTACTGGGAGCTCTGTCCCCAGGGGTAAAGTGGCAGGGGCTTGAAGCAGACAACTCACCTTCACATAATGCTGAGGTTATGAATGCATGGAAATGTAACTCCACTTCCTCATTTGTCTTCTTGGTATGATGTTTAATTAAACAAGAACCTCTCACAGAGTGACCACTTGAATGTCAACACACTGACATGAAAACAGAGAAGTGATTGCAGTGCTGCAGACTGAACTGAACTGGCTCAGACAGTGACTCAAGGGCGGATTTATGTTATTGGTGTTCAACTTTCCAGCATTTTTACAAGAATGATACAGGAAAACCTCACAGTAAATATTCCATTATGAAGACTGAAGAGTTGAAGCTTTTTATGGAAATAATCACTCTTTATTGGGAGAGTCATATCAAAGATGTAAATACACTTTTTGGGCAAAATAAAATATTACTTGATGTTAAAGCAGGTGGTATACATGGTAACCACTGTGCATGACAGAGTTAAACAGCTTTTCACTTTGTTTTACACACAAGTCTGATGGCTTTGAAAATGAGAGTTCACACAGCACCACAGAACATACTTGTATACACATAAAGTTCAAATGGTATTACAGAAGAACATGTGCATATAAAGTTCAAATGGCACCACAGAAGAACATGTGCACATAAAGTTCAAATAGTACTACAGTAAAACATGTACATATAAAGTTCAAATGGCATTACAGAAGAACATGTGCATATAAAGTAAGATTTGAGGTTTTCACGGCAGTGACTATGAAGAAAGCAGTCTTCTGGGATGTGGCACCGTGTAGATGTGGTATTAACCGACGTTTCGGAGCAAGTTATCGCCTCCANGTAGACTTGCCCCCCCCCCCTTGTGTTTATTTCCAACACCAGTCTGCTTGTACCGGTTCTCACAGTCTCTTCGCTTGCAGATTTCTTATTTTTCTTTCTACCCTGAAGATGGAGGCGATACGTTCCTCCGAAACGTCGGTTAACACCACATCTACATGGTGCCACATCCCAGAAGACTGCTTTCTTCATGTGCATATAAAGTTCAAATGGCACCACAGAAGAACGTGTACGTATAATGTTAAAATTGATGGCGCAGGACCAGGTTTGGATATGGGGATAGATGTAGGTAGGTGTCATCTGCTTAATTCCAGTGGGCTTCATTTTTAGCAAGTCATTGTCAGTGCCTTAAGATGCCATGACTGTTGCTCCCAACAGTAATTCATATAGGAACGAATTCACAAGCCAGCATTGCAATAATTGACTCTGAATATGTGTTAGTCATTGGCCTGGGCTTTCCTACTGATATGGGCTTGTACTGAATCCTGTAACTGAAATGTCTACCTAATTCTGAAGTCATTTCCACCCCTGGATAAGACTCTGTAGGCATCAGGGTAACTGCATACACCTATGTCATGTTTCTGTCTATGCAGGTGGTGGCAGGTGTTCTGTGGTTGTAGGACAACACAGCTGGCCATAGTTCACTGCACCAAATAACTGTACTGTGATAACTGTCAAAGTAAGCACTTCATCTGCAATAAAGGGACGCTGAACACAGATGGACGAAGTAAATCAGAAAAGCTGAGATTCTCACAGCAGTGACTATGAGGATTAATGCTTTTTAGATGTGATACCCTTTTGGGCTTGCTCCTCTTCCTTCCTCATACATCATGTATATCTGGTTTATCTTTTGTCTCTTCCACTTCCTCATTTTTCTTCCTTAATTTGCCCTTTTAATAAGCCCCTGTTCATGTTTTGTCTTTTCTCCCATCCTCTCTCCCCTCAACAAACAGTTCTTTCATGAGCCAAATATCCTTTGACCTTTAAATGCTGGGCTTTTGGTGGGCTGGTGGTAAGCTTGAGCTGGCTGGAGTTTATTTAAATGCCTGCTGCTGGTGCGCATTTAAATGCACGTTGCTACTCTGCATTTAAATGTCCCTTCCTGTTAGGGCACTTAAACAATATTAAGCATTATGTTTAAAAATGCTATGTCTAACATAATTTTTATGATAAATGGATGGAATTAACTTTGTTTGTATCAGTAAAGAACATAGTGTCGCATATTATAACGGAAGATTTGAAAAATTTTATACAAAGAGTTGTACTGCTTTTTTCAATTTTTTCTTTTAATTTTGATGCGTACTGCAAAATCGGTTTCCAAGTTCTTCACAGAGTTATTCTGCATTATAAATTCGTTTCTGTTTGTAACACTTGACAAATTTTAGCAGTCCCTGGTGCCATAAAACAGATGGAAGTAATAAAATCATTTGGTTCTCTGCTGGAAAACCTTACGTCTTTGTTACACTCTTCAGATTTTCGAATTTTGGCTAAATGACAGAAGAATGAAAGCATGGCTGTTCAAGAAATAGCTAGATGGGTCTCTTCTTCAGTGCCAAGACCTTCTGTTATAGCTGCAAGAGATTATTGCCCTTTCTATGGGCGTGAACTGACAGCTGCATTGTGGCTCAGATTCAGAGTGGGATCTGTTTTCTGTGTGTTCGTAGTGAAATTGAATTCTGTAGTTTCATTTCAGCCTATATATACATCAAGCAGATAACAACAAAAAAGGTATGTACATCGAATTTTACTATATATTTTTAACACATTAATCTGCATAATCTGCAATAAAAGTACCAGCTCGTGGATGAGTTTAGGCATGACTCATACGTATACTCTTTTTGATGCTCTTCACTTAGGTATCATTTTAATTCCTCTATTAGGGTTTTACTCAAGTCAGTCTGGTAATTAGTACATTTAAAAATAAATATTTAGGACTGTGCATGCGCTTCTACTAGCGGTGTGTGCGCATGCTTCCACTAGCGGAGTTTAAATTCCCAACTGGCCAAAACGGGTTACTTTGGCCATGACAACCTTACTCATCACTGGCACAAATGGGGCACTTCAGACATTATAGGTTAAGTTGTTCTCCTTACTCATACTGGCCCACCTGTCCTTTCTGTCCCCTATATCTATATCACTCTTTTTCCACACTTAGCTTACTTCTCTTCACTGAAGATGGAGGCAGCAGTTTCCCCCAACATACTGGCACCTATCTACTAGTCTACAAAGTGTTTGATCCAAGAAGATCACAGTCTTCATGGTCACTGCTTTTAGAAGCTTGTATCTCAGGTGTTACTGTCAGTCATGGCATGAACGTGAGTAATGTTCTTTGACTGGACAGGGGAAGCACAAAGAATACTGTGTAACGCATCTGCAAGATTCTTGTGATGTTCTGAAGTGATGACTGAGGAAAGTTGCGGTCGTCAGTAGAAAAAGGAACTCATGTCTGACGAGTCAAAGGAGCCTGAGGTTTGTGCTGGGTAGAAGACAATGGCCTGGCCTCCATGTGGTGGAACTGTGAAACTGAAAGGGTCCATGGCCCCCTGTGATGCTGAAGCCTTCTGTAAAAGAAACAACAATATTTGTTCATCAGACTAATCAGTCTCTTATGTCACAGTCTAATGACTTCATGTCCTCCTTTATCTTTCACAAGGATGTAAGAAACCAACTTCCTGACTCTGTAACTAGCCAAGTGCTCAGTCAGAGATGATGCTCTCAACTTAAAGACCAAAGATGAGATAATGTGCTGCCTGGTCAGGGCTATCACAAACCTCAGGAGTGGTGACAGATTAGTATGGAGCAGTGGTTGCATAACTATTAGCAGGGACAAACCAGAGAAACTTGGAGGGAACCCTGTTTGAGTGCCACCTCCTCCACAGATTTCACATGTAGTCACCTGCGACTAAACCCAGGGTTCTGTGGCAAGAAGGAAGTGCCCAACCCCCCGAGCTATGCCACAGCCTGTCTCATCTATTGTAAACGTAACAAATATCACATGAACGTGTGTGTGACCTCTCCTTAGGTTCCAGCAGATGTGTTTAAAGAAGCAAGCAAGTTCTGTAATGACTGCAGCACAACATAATGCAATAGCCAGAAGGAAAGAGATCACTATGAAGACCAAGATTTAGGTGGATGGATAATATTAAAATGAAGCTCAGAGAGATAGGATGGGGTGGAATGGACTAATTGATCTGTGGGGTCTTATGTAGTTTTGTCATTACTCCGATGACAACCCACTTCTTCGGAACAGTTTGTTGGTCCTGAAAAGGACGGTGGTGGCTGAGATGCTTGACTGGTGAGGTAGCGCGGCACGCGCTGCTAGGGAGAGAGGTTAGTTGCGGTGAGTGGACTGGCTGCAGTGCGGCCGTTGCTGGAGGTTGCTTGATCGCAGCGCAGCGGCTGCTGGTGAAAGGCTGGTTGTTGAGCGCGGTCGTAGGAGTGATGAGGCAGTGGCTACACCATATGCCCAGTGGGTCGGACAGGGACACGACCACCGGCGAGTCCAGGCGAGGTGCCCCAGTGAGTCCGGTGTGAGAGAGCCGGAGGGCCGAGGCAGTCGTGCCTGGCGCAGCCTGCTGATGCCTCCGAAGACCGAGCGCTGGCGACGAAGCCTGCTGGCTGATGTTGCTTGGTGTGGCTTGATCATAGACTGATGATTGACTGATTTTGCCGGTTCGAGGCTGCTCCTTTTTATACACTGCTCGGTGGGTGGAGCGAAACTTGAAATTGAGGAGGAAGAATTGCTTGGCTAGCATGCGTGATGATGTAGATTCGGGGCTAGCAGCGAGCGCAGTATAAATGCGGACATTTGGGGCAATTTGATTGGTTAGCACGCGTGATGTGAAGAGTGTGCGTTGCAGAAAATGCGTGATAATGTGGGATGTTCCTACAGATCTGACTCAGGATAGGAACTGGTGGAGGGCTCTTGTGAACACAGTGCTGAACCTTTGGGGTTCATAAAATATTTGGAAATTCTTAAGTAGCTACACAACTGTCAGCTTCTTAAGAAGGGATCAGCTCCATGAAGTTAGTTAGCTCTCAAACCACTCCTGCCACCCAATTATAATGACCATTGATGGCTTTCCAGACAACTGTTTTGCTAGTCTGCTGAGCAACTAGCAGTGGTCGCTGGCATGTGTAACCTTTCTTACATGAATGAGTAGTGAGGTACATCACTTGCAAGAAACTGAATATGAAAATATAGAAGATTGCCTTTACATGTTTTAGCCACTGTTGGCCATCATCAGATGGTGTGGCCAACACTACAAAGAATAATTCACATGTAATGAACATTGGTTGTTATACAGGAATTTCTACAAGAATTATAAATCAATTTAATTAAAATAAGTTACATTGGTTAAACATAATTAATCAGTATCTAATCTCTTATAGTTCTTCTTAATATGGCAACACAGATAACCTTGATGAAGATTATGGGTTTCAGAGATAGGAATGGGATGTGAGTTATACAGCAAATATTCCAGGGGAGCACAACAGTTTGGCCTTATAAATGGTAAATGAAAGGGACACAAAGCTTCACTCCAATCTACATTCCCTTATTCTATACACAATTTAGATTACAGCAATAAATGATGTAATCTTCAACTGTCTTTTCTCAGTTGCTGCCTGAGACAGACCAGAGGCAAAACATTCAGGGATATCTGTGATTACTGAACTTGATCTCACATACACTAATTTGCTAATGAAAGACTTCTTTAATTTGGAAAATACTTGACAGGTGGAGTGCTAATGCCTGCCAAGTAGAAGTGCTAAGACTACAGCACTGTTGGCATCAGACTGATGTGCTGTTATGCCAAATTACATTCAACTTGTTATATCCTTCCAAAATCGCTCACATTTATGATTTTGTTCAATCAAGCATGATGTTACTGACAACCAGTCTGCGATGTCTTCTTCAGGCAATGACTGCATGAACTGCCAATCACACGCAGGATAAAGGAATTTGTTGAACACTATAAAGGATGTATAAAATGTTCTAGTCAGGTGAAAATTGTGTGCCTGTCAGTGGGTGAATGGCAGAATAGAATTCACTGGTTCTTGCAATATTCCATTCTTTAAAATTAATTGTCCCAATTTAATGCATAAAAGAAAAAAAGATGGATTTCCCACCGAGTGTCAGTGATTGCAAAACAAAAGGCAAAAAAATTAATCCTGAAACAAATAATAAACAAAGTAAAATGAACACTGGATTAGGCAACAAATCTGATAAAAAACATGAACACTGGAATAATTGAGAAACAGAGAAAAACAATGAATAGAGCACACAACTTCTTATATGAAATTTATATTTAAAAAAATGCAATCATTTTGAAAGGAAAATAAATAAAAAATATTTAATCTCTTGGCAAGTCTTTCTTTTCCATTGCCTGTATACTGTCGCTGAGTTCTGTCCTATGTGTAACAGCAATATAGGTCACTACAGGTTTCATTTCACTAATTACTAAGGACTGCTTACTCCCAGTCGAGTTGTGTTTAACAAAATTACCACAACATCCAATGATGAAAACATACAAACACCTTTCAGGAACCATTTATGAAATAGCATGTTTCATGAAGATGAGAATAGGTGACAACAGAGGAACTACTGCTGGCAGATCCACCTACTGGCAGAATTAGAACTATTTACAACAAATGTGTGCATTGCTCTGTTCATGCACTCTGCTACCATAGCCATCACTGTGATTTTATTGTACAGAGTAATTACAGAAATTAAATTAAAGATTAAATATTATTCACTCTATTTTATTTAAATGAAGAGATCTGATGCACCTTGATGTTATGGTAGTCAGTTCACATGCTTCATGTTCATAACTATATAATGAATTCCAATTAAATTTAATTTTGGCCCATGTCAGATAGATAGATTTGAGAACAGGGTGCTGAGGGCAATTTTTGGCCCTTAGAGACAAAACATAACAGAAGTTATAGAAAACTGCATAATGAGGAGCTCCATAATTCCTACTCCTCACTGCAGAGGAAGGGAAGACTTCTTGGGAGACCTAGGCATAGAAGGAACAGACCATGATAAAACGGATCTCAACTAATCTTAAGGAAATATGGCATGAGGATATGGGCTGGATCTATCTGACTCAGGATGGGAACAAATGGTGGGCTCTTGTAAACATGGTAATGAATCTTCTGGTTTCATAAAACTTGGAGGATTTGTTGACTGGGTAAGTGGTCATCGGTTTTTCAAAGACTGTACTGCAGCCTACTACAATTTTTTGGTCAAAGCCCCAGTATGATGTCCATTGAGCACTTTAGGCATGAAAACTTGCACAACAGCCAGGACTGCTACTTTATAAATGCCTACAAACTCACCGCTTTCTTCTGATTGGCAAGGCAGAATGTACAGACAGGTGACCGCTGTGCCCCCAGAAGCTGGTGATCAGAGAAGTTGTCCTGAGTATGGACAGTCAGTCTGAGGCAAGGTTGATCAACGGGACCTAAAAAAAGGTGTGTGTTGTACATACAGTTCAAGTACAGCCTTCATATATTTTGGAAGAATCAGCTTGTTCTACAAAACATTATTCTTGCAGTGAAATATAAATGTCTTTAAAATTTACAACTTTTATTTAAAAAAGGAAATATGAGTGCATCTATATGAAAGATATCCATAATTTTATCTAACAAACTCTCTGATAGCAGAAGCTGTAAGTTCAACAAACCTGGTATCAAAGACAGCCAATGAACGTGATTCTTAGTCAGTTTCATCCACCTCCCATCCTCACAACCTATTTCCCTAAGATCCATCTTACTAGTTAATTAATTCTCTGTTAACAGAACCTCAAGTTTCAACATTGCTAATACCAAACCCGCCACTGGACACAATCCTGAGCCAATTTCAGCTACCTCCCATCCTCACAACCTATTTCCCTATGATCCGTTTCTTTTAATGCTAGTGGGGTGGGACTAAGTCCCTTGTACTGTGGCCATTTCTGGCCTATTGTACCAGCCCCAGATGATAGGTGAGGGTGATTGTGGAGCAATTGGCTGAATGAAGATTGGCAGGGGAAACTGAAGTACTCAGAGAAGACCTGCCTCAGTGCCACTTTGTCCAACACAAATCCCACTTTACCAGACCCAGGATCAAACCCGGGCCACAGCGGTGGGAAGCCAGCGACTAACCGCTTGAGCTATGGTGTGGCCAAGATCCATCTTATTAAGTAACTAAATAACAGATCACTGTGGTCGCAGTGCAAGGGCCAAGAAGGTCCACCCCTTATACGTTCATTCATTCATTCATTCAAGTAACTAAATTCTCTGATAACAGAATCCAAAGGCTCGGCACCACTAATACAAAAGCCAGTAATTGGACATGATCATGAGCCAGTTCCAGCCACCTCCCATCCTCACAACATGTTTACCTAAGATCCATCTAAATATTATCCTCCCCTGTACCTGCCAGCAGCTGGGTCCCAAGATGTGAGATGTAACTGGAGGCGAGCCTCAGGGTCTCAATTTTTGACAGTTTGCGGTCTGCAGGCTCCGTGGGGATGAGAGTCCGCAACATCATGAAAGCAGAGTTGACACTGTGGGGGCAGTAGAAAACAGGGCACAAGCACAGAGGTCACGCTGTGAATCCATAAACCTGCACAAACTAGTTCTCCAACTTCTATTTTAATATTATTCTTCCATCCATAGCTAAGTCACTAGTAAAAAAGTAAAGTTGTCTCCATGCTTCACTAATTAATCAGTACATCATGAAGGCATATAAGGGGACTGGATGCACAGATCCAGGTGTTTTGACGTTGACATTAGTTTGCCTGTCAGTGGCCAGATTCACGCTCCGGCCGCTTTACCCCCAGGGAAAGAGCCTGTGGTACCCATTGGATAGGAGGCTGAGTGAACCTCAGAACCGACCTGGACAATGTGGAGAAAAGAAAATTCTTGATCCTACCTGGACTCAAACTCTGATCCTCCATCGTACAGCCCACTGACTGGCTAAATTACCAGTATAATACATATTGTGCTCTTCTTGGTTATGACACTGTGTGACCTGATATGTCAATACAAGCGTTTCAGAATGTAACACGTCACTAACATGAAAATAGGAGAAGCACATTCCTCCGAAATGCCGGTAGTGATCATGCACGGTTTTCATATCTTAGAAGAAGGCAATCTTCATGGCCATCGCCCTGTGATGCTCAAATCTCACAAGTATACTCATGCAATCGATTTTTAGGTTGTTTAGCGTCATTGTCCCACTTTCAAAAAGTGTATACTATTTGACTGAAATTGATCATGAATGGCAAATTAGGTAAAGATTTGGAGGGAGTTGTCATGGCCTGTTCCAAGGTTTTAATCCAGAATTCACATGGAGAACCTTGAATGAAATCATGATAAACTTTAGTTAGGAGATTTAGCATTTTTATTATTATTATTATTATTATTATTATTATTATTATTATTATTATTATTAGTGGGATGAGACTGAGTCCACTTGGTACTGTGGCCACTACTGGCCTATTGTACCAGCCCCAGATGACAGATAATGGTGACTGTGGAGCAATTGGTAGAATGAATATTGGCAGGCGAAACCGAAGTACTCGGGGAATACCTGCCCCAGCGCCACTATGTCCACCACAAGTCCCACATGACCTGAGCCGGGCTGCCGCTGCGGGAAGCCAGCGACTAACCGCCTGAGCTATGGCATGGCCACACAGGATATTCAGTAACTCGTCACAGATTTGAACTGCGTACCTCCAAAACGTTACCGCCACACGAACAAGTTTGTTCAGGCGACGCAATCAGCCGGTTCCCGAATGTCCCTTCACGTGTGCGAGAGCCAATCAGAACTGTGGGCCTCATCATGCAGAACAAAACCTGTCAAATTTTGTACCCTCCGTCTCGTGACGGTTCACATTACGAAGCACTCAGTAACTTGGCTATACTGCTTCCATTAGCAATAATGAGTTGGAAAGAGTGCGAGAGAAAGCTCTCCCTGTGCTTATTCATACTCTACCTCCATGAAGACGTATGGGGGAGTGGAGGTATAGCTGCAGCATTCTTAACCTCGGCACTAGAGGTGAGTGGTCAGCTTCACGCTACTCGGAAACGCCCTCGGTACCCACTGGATGGGTAAACCCCCGGCAGAAAATGTAAATACCTTTGTTCCTGACGGAAATTGAACCCCAACCGTCCAGCCCCCTACTATTTAACTCCATGGAGGCAAGTCCTTGAGAAGCCGCCGGGCGCTCAGCTACCCACGAATTTTCCAACATTTTATGGAACCCGAAAGTTCATTACCGTGTTCACAAGGGCCCTCCACTGGTCCCTATCCTGAGCCGGATGAATCCAGCCGTGCAGGCCTACACTACTGCATTACAAATGCCTGGTGAACATGATGCTACGTGAATGCTGCGACCCAGATCCCGAGCATCTCAAGGCACAGTTGGCCGCTTCTTGTCGCCATGACGACAGCGGGCTGCTGATTACTAAAACACTTGAGTGGCGTGAGTCAGCCATGTTTATGTACGTCGGGAATGCTCTCAAAGCGTTAGAATCCAGACGCCGTCGCGACATTCACGGTTTTCCCCCAGTTGCTCTCGGGAATACCAAGTACTGATACGCAGTTCGTAACGAACAAGTTACCAGCGGAATGCTGACTGTTTTGGATGAATTTTGTACAACATTTACAATTTCTATACACAACAAGAATGTGAAATTATTATGGTAATGATAACAAAAGCTCTCTGTGTGGTATTACTCGTATAACCGTAAGGCTTCGCATGCATTTCTTGTGCCATCAATAATAATAATAATAATAATAATAATAATAATAATAATAATACCCTTTCAGAACACGACGTAGCCTTACAACGTTTAGAAAGAAGTTCTTGCAACCCAGGGAACCTACGTTTTTCTAATGACAGGCCACGTCCTCTTTCTTTCACGTCCTTCGTAGCTCATGCTACATAATCATTCTGCAGTTTATAGAAGTGTAAATGATCTCTCTCTCAGTTTGGTAACGCTGTGCTCTTTTTTTTTTCGGGGAAGTTCTGTTTCTTTGTTTTGTTTTGTGTAAATCATTTCTATGCTTGGCACAGTAAGAAACTGCTTGTAAATAGCTGCAGTTAGGTTTCTCAAAGCGGTGACTGTGCACAGTACGGTATTCTAGGTTGTAACGCTCAGTAGTCCGGAAAGAGAACGACGTTTCGGAGGAACATGTCGGACCCATCCTCAGGGTCAAAGACTAATGAAACATCGAACCAGCAGGAGATTGTAGTCTGCTTGGTACATTCATCGACCCTGACGCTATAGGTGATTTCCTCCTCCGAAACGTCGAGATCTCTCCGAACTACAAGCCGAGGGCGGGAATTGGCGAGAGTGCTGTAATTACCTGTAAAACCCACTACCAGTCCAAATCCCGCGTGTAATCACAAACACGCGACAAATTGTCGCATCCCGCAGAACGGAGACGGATACGCATCTAGACCGAGCGAACCGTCTGGGATTGCGGATCGTTGGAGCATCTGAGAACTGAATTTCAAGTCTCCGGGATAATTATATGAATGTAGCAAATGATATGCCGGGCACAGTAGCCGCGCGATCTAAGGCATTAACTGTCTTCGCTCGCTCGGACACTGGGATCATGGGTTCGAATCTCATTTAAGGCATGGATGTTTCGTGTGTGTGTGTATGCGTTTATTCTGTGTCTGTGTTGTCCTGTGTTCAGGCAGGGGCCTTGCGACGGGCCGATCACTCGTCCAAGTAGTCCTACCGACTGTGAAAAATGATTACGTAACTGAATAAGAGGTCTGGGCCCTGAATGGGCTGGAAGAGCCATTGAAAAAATAAATAATATAATTATACAGGTTTACGACAGGAATAACGTCGAGTGAATAAGCATAAGGACGTGAATGCAGTGGGAATCAGCAGGAAGCAAGAGGTAGTGTTGAGCATAACACACCATGATGTCCTGAAGTTCACGGCGGTGACTGAAGAATGCCGGCTTCTAAGATGTGACGCCGTGTAGATACTGAAGTTCACTAATAACACACGAAGTGCGTGAAGCGAGTAATTAAACTGGCGAGGTGACAGACCGAAGTGAACAAGTCAGAAGTCTAGCTGTGGCTAACAGAGGCCGAGTTTTTAAAGGGATTCGAACCCCGAACTTGATACTTAGACAACCAGAGACCTGCCTACCGATTCAAGATCGACATATGATTCGTCGTCTTTAAAGAGGGGTATGGTCATTGTGCTGCAAGAAGTACAAGACGGTCATAGGAATTCTGAATAAGAGGATTTTAAATCTTCATGCGAGGACACCTGCAGGAAATACCCATAAGAAAGTCCCCCCCCCCCAAAAGGGTGAAACTCGTATTCTGTATTCACATGGTGTTCGGGAGGCCGATCAGACTGATTAGCCGGAACGGACACTTCAGGGTCGCCCGCCGTGCATGCTACATGCTGACGTCTCGTAAAACAAGACGGGGTTGAATGAACATTAAATTTAGTCACTTCAGAAGGGAGAGCAGGGCCCCAGAAACGTTTTCCAGCAATGCACGGTGCAACCCTGGCGGCGGTAATGCAGAGAAGCTAACTCAGGCCGCTTCTTGTAGGCGTCAGCCTGGCCTTCAAAATGAAGAATTTTAACAAATGGCATGGAAAATATAAAAACGTAAATTACCTGAAGATAGCTTTTGCATGATTTGTTTAAAGTATTAATGGGCCGGAAAATCGCGGGTTCCATTCACGATGAGGTCATTTGATTTTTTAATTGACCTAATCCTTCCAGCCGCAGTATGGCCCTGGGCGGTCGACTCGGCCTCTAACATAAAATGAGTACCAGGAANGGGGGGGGGTAAAGAGCGGTCGGCACGCAAGACTGAACTCATTGCCATCTGTGAGCCAACCGTCTAGAAAGTGTGGGAGCCTCGACGTCTCACATCCTTATGGGTCCCCACGGCTTGTTACAGCGACAGGTTTGCCGTTAAGGCCTTGCGTCTTAATCCGGTGACTAAAAAAACAATCAATGATTAAACATTTGTTCCGTGAATATCGAGTCTGTCTGCCACACGTCCTCAGGTACATCCAGATGAAAATCGTGGGACTGTACATTTGTCACTCATAAATCATGAAAGAGAACTTGTGGTCAAAATGGTAAAAAGTACCCGAAGAATGACCTTCGAATCTCGTCGAATGTCTTGACAATACATCCTTAGACTTAAATGAAGTACTTTTACCAATATGCAAAACTTAATTTTTTTATATGGGATGTCCCAGAATATTCAACACCCCCCCCCCACACTACACGCACCAATCAGAGTAACACATTTGTCCCACAGCGGCATGGAAAAAATTTCGTCAGAATTACTGATGTCTGCGGACAGATTTGTGTGAAGATGCTGAATGTACACGTACACACAGCATGGACATCCCATATGCCTACTTCAGTCTTTCAAAATAAGGAAAGTAGGCTAACAAGAAGCTCTGGGAAGAACTATAATCACCTACTTTCTTTGATGCGATACGTACCGTATATAAAATGACGCGTCGAACAATCCTTCTATTTTTTTCGTGTGTATTCGTTGTCGCGATAACGTTTTTGCCGAGCCTTTGCATAGTAACGAGAGGGGGCTACACGTACAAGAGACATGGGCTGATGGGATGGATTTGTGAAGCAGGTGCCATCATATGCATACCACATTTTATAAACATTGGCTCAGCCATGGAGAAGTTGATGAGGGGGGTACACAAACAGCATGCAGATCGCATAAGCCTTTTTTTTTTTAATAAGCGAAGTAGGCTAAAAACGCAGCGACTGTGGAGGTGTGCCTACCAGCCACTTCTGCTCACCTCTGTGTGCGGTCTCGTTCCCTTGCGTTTGCCTGGTTCCGGTGTTTCCCGCCCTCGGGCTCAGTGGGTCGCTGCGACATCTGGTGTCTTTTCTTGGCCCCTGGCAACTCCTCGTCCTCAGATTTCAAAGTTCCTACGACGTAGTCAGTTTCCATATCAGTTATCTCGCTGTGACAGTTGGCAAGCGAAACTCTGCATTGTTATGGCTCAAATAATTTCTTTTTTTTTGTTTTGGTCTAAGTTATGGCTCGGAAATTCCGAAATTACCGTCAGAATCATTAACTTTCTGTTATGGACTCAATTTAATTAATAGATCAGAATAACTGTTTGAAATTTGTCTCACATTTTCGTCACTTCCGGTTATAAGTTACAGATGGCATTGACGGCAAATTTTAGTTTTTGTTTGTAAAGAACGGTCATCTCCATTTGAACACTATAATCCGATTCAACTTACCGGTTCCCTTCACATTTAAGGACGACGTTTCAAACACGTAGTGTCAGAATTCTATTTAAGTTTAAACAGCAGTCAACGGCACTAAAACAGCCCAGAGAAATGCAAAAGCCCTATGTCATTACTGACAGACATTCCCAAATAATGGACTTTTAATAAATTAGGAAAACTGCTACAAAATCAGTCACTCTTTTGCATAATTAACAATGCATCAAGATCCACTGTTTTAGCTGTCACATGTACCAGCAGTCAAGGAGTACGAACAACTGACTGTAGGCGCTGTAGGCCACGCTACACTACCCTAGCTGCACATTCCGTGCTCCCACACACCCACACGCATGTGCAGGGAAGTGCTGGGACTTGTCTTGAGGATGCTCCACGTTTCCGCCATCTTCATTTCGAACACGCCCACCGATTTGTCACTGTCATATCCGTCTATCCCACGCAAACCCAAGCACGGAATCTCAACGGTTCTTTGAAACAATCATCACTTTCGCGTTCTCTAGTACTGACGTCGACAGAGGGCAAGACTGGAACAGAACTTTTTCTGCGACTGGTGTCACCATGTCGTCTTTCTTTCGCTGCCACGTCTCTGATAATTTTGTCAGGATTTCCCCGTACGAGTGGCTCTGACCATGGCCGGCACAAAACTCAATGCCGCCTCCTTCTTCCTCAGTTAAATATAGCTTAACTTTCTCCAAACTTCATCACAGCGAATAAAACGAAATTTTCAGACCGTTATTAGTATCGCAATTCGGAAAAGCTTTGTTTACATTGTTGGGTAACATATTTAGATTACCTCCAATTAATGGCCACGATATTGATCACCTTTTGGCTGTCATTTCTGTGATCGGCGCAACCGATTTAGTCAAAAACAGTTATCTCGTACATGTTACAGAAAATAAAGTGAACATCTCCTGTTCCGTGACAGAAATTAACATTTTTGTATTTTGTATCTCCGGATCGTCTGTTGTATTTATGAGCCGTTGTTACCTGCCTTACGGGTACCGCACGAAGACCGTTATAGACAATCATAGGAGCCGAAGGGGGGAGAGGGGCGAGTCAGGCTTAATTTACCCCATAAAAAGGAATAAACATACCAAACTAACTCCAAGCGAATGAGTCCTTGAGAAGCCGCCAGTTATTCAAGAATTTCCCAACATTTTATGGAGCCTGAAGGTTTACTACCGCGTTTACAAGAGCCCTCCGCTGGTTCCTCTCCTCAGCCAGATAAATTCAGATCACACCACCCCATCCAGTCTCTCTACGATCCATTTTAATATCATCCTCCAACCGACGGTCTACCTAGTGGCCCCTTTCCTCCTGGCTTTTCCACCAAGATCCTCTATGCGGAAATATACCAAATATTAATTAAAATACAGGAAATAGTTCTATTCTGCATACTCTAGGGCAGGGTTTCCCAAGCTCATGCTCCACGAACAAATGTCAAGCCAACCGTCTCCGTCTTCAAGGTTAATGCATTTTATCTATGCAAAAATAAACATTTGACTTGCATGGCAAAATATTTATATTATTTACATTTTTAAAAATCATAGAGGTGCAACTGTTGATTGAATTTTCATTCATTCTTTTCCGTTCAAAATTCCTAAAATATTTCAGTTACTATTCGTATGGTCCGCCAACGAAAATCCTTGGAGTAAGCGGCCAGTGTTCCGGAAAAGTTTTGTAACCCCTGCTTTAGCGCGATCCGCAAAAAATACTCATAAACGGCTTAAACATAAAGATTACAATCTTCTGGGATCTAGTGCTGTATAGTCTGGTATAATCTATACCAGCGTTGGCCAACCTAATACATCTCGAGGGCCAAATTTAGTTTATAGAACACCATCAGGGGCCAGATACGGTGTTTCTTTCAGAAGAGTGGTCGGGGAGTATTGCCCCCCAAACTGAATCAGTCACAACCCGTATAAAAAGTGCATTTAAACCTATGTATTTAAATTTTACGTTGCACCAATAATATTAAGCCGATATTGAAAATTTCACCAATCGATTTTATTGCCTTCTATCACTTCTACCCCCAGAGCATTTTTTCTTAAAGAAACACTGGCCAGATCATGTCTTATGTTTAGTTTTATATATGCCGGGGGAAAATGCAATTATAATTTAAGAAAGAAAAATAAAATGCCTTGAAATGTGCAATTACTTACCATAAAACAGCACAAATTCCTCTTTCAGCAGGGATGAGCACAAAAGACTTTCAATCATAGTTTTTATGGTCTAATGATTATACCTAAATCCTCATATACACACTGTTTTAATGAGAGCACTGTGGTTTCATAAAACTGGAAACCAATGATATAAAATCCACTTCTAATTGTGAGGTTGCCACTCGAAGAATATGTGATAACACGACATCTGAAAGTCTGTTCCTGTTCTTAGACTTTACATGCTTCAGCGATGAAAACGCTGTCTCGCATATGTAAGTACTTGCAAAAACAGAACAAAGTTTGAGAGCCCAATTTCGTAACAGTGGGTAACGTTCTGGTGAAAGCAGTTTCCAAAAGTCAATTCCAGTAACCTGAGATGTGTTTAAGGATGGGTCACATTGAAGTTCACAAAGCTCTAATTGCAGATGACCTGGCTGAGATTCTATATCACAATGTATAGGATTACTGAATAAAGAAATATCAGGTCGAAAGCTTTCAAAATCGTTAAATCGTCGGTCGAACTCTGAAGACAAATCTTCAATAATTTCAGTGTAGTCCCTAAACTCCAAGCCTTCTTCTTCTTCTGAGAGTTTCCGACAGCAAGGGAAATGTAGAAGGTTATTTTTGTCCAATGCAGACTTAAATAAATGTAGCTTTTTACGGAAACTGTCAACAAAGCCAACCATCTGACATATTGTCTGCTTCTTGCCTTGCAATTGCAGATTCAGGACATTCAAGTGTTGAGTGATATCAGTGAGAAAGGCCAAGTTTCTCAAGAATTCGACGTCTTCGAGATCATTCTGCAGTTCAGCAGAATTCGTAACCTCTTCTCTTAGGAATGTTGCTATTTCATGACGGAGTTCAAAGAACCGTACCAGACATTTCCCACGGCTTAACCATCTTACTTCAGTGTGCAGAAGCAGGTCCCCGTAAGCAGAATCCATTTCTTCCAAGAGGGTCAGAAATTTTCTGTGAGTGAGTGATCGATTTCCTCCTCTGATCAAATTAGTAATTTTTGTGACAGTAGCCATGGTGGTAGACAGTTTAATTGATTTGGCACATAGAGCCTCCTGATGTATAATACAATGCAAGGTAGGTACAGTAATTTGATTCTGTCTTAAAAATCCAACAAAACCGCTTATTGTCCCTGTCATTGATTTAGCGCCATCTGTTACTATGGAGGACAATTTTTCAAAACCACCGAATTCCTCCACTGCACTCTTAACAGCGTTAAAAATATCGACACCTCTAGTTGTGCTGTGTAAAGAGCACACTTTTAACAACTCTTCGAAAATTGTAAAATCTTCCTTAATTGCACGAACAAATATCAGCAACTGATTAGTATCCGAAACATCTGTGCTTTCGTCGAGAGCAATTGAGAAATAGGAACAATTAGCGATAATGTCTTTCACATTATTAGATATCTGGTTGCTAATATCTTCCAGCCTCCTAGTAACAGTCTGTTTTGAAAGGGGCACTGTTTGAAATTTGTTTCCTACCTTATTTTCATTGAAAGCTTCTGCCATCTTTATCGCACAGTTCTTAATTAATTCACCATCACTTAACGCTTTTTTAGCTTTCATTAATTCATATGTCACGAAATAAGAAGCCAGCAAAGCTTCTTCTTGTTGTTTTGTTTCATTGGTAAAAAGAGATTTCTGCTGGAAAAGCTTTTTCTTTAACTGATCGCAGACTACTTTCCTTGATTCACAAGAGTGTTTTCCGAACTTCTGTTTATGATTTGTCATGTAATGCCTCTTTAGGTTGTACTCCTTTAAAACTGCTAGCACTTGAAAACATACTAAACACTGTGGCTTGTGGTCTCTATTTAATATAAAAAAAAATAGTCATGTTCCCACTCAGATTTGAACGCCCTATTTTCGCTATCAACTTTTCTCAATTTACTAGTGCCGGCCCGCGGGCCGCCAGTTGGCCATCGCTGATCTATACCACACTACACGGCGTCATTTCTCTGGTTTACTTCTGATAGCCTTTCATAAACAGCTCAAACATCATGAAATCAAGAGTTCTTTGTTGTGAGATATAACGCCGTGTAGTCCCTCGAAAATTAACCGACGTTTCGGACGAAAAGGTCGCCTCAATTTACTTCCGAAACGTCCGTCTGCTTTCAACGGACTACATGGCGTTATATCCCCGAAGATAGAACTCTTGAGCCACCTCTGTGAGAACCTCAAGTCCTGCATTACGAGATCAGTTTGCATACTTAAGGCCAAATGCGGCTCTTTTTTTTTAGAATTGAAAAGGGATTTACCAGGTTTGGCTGTTGACAACTGACGGTTCGTTGCGTGACCTGCCATGTTAATGTACGTCGGAACAAAATAGCCACCCACACATGTGGCTGGAAATTCACCCTCAGAATTGTTTACTCAGGTTTCCTTCTGTGGGGAATTGCTACCAGATGTCCGGTGCCTCCACCCAGGCTTGGGGCCACCCGTAACTTCTTCTTCGGGCTTTCCCTAACTACCGCAATGACACGGTCCATTGACAGCATTCCAACTGCTTCCGAATATCTGGACACGCGCTTTTCTTTCAAAATGACGTCTATATATTTATTTAACGACGCTGTCAGTAGCTTAAATTGTACAACGCCGGACGGTAGGGTGGTAGCGAATCAAAAAGGAACTGATGGTGGTACGAGTTCTCTCCAGACATGCCTCAGCGACCTGACGAAAATCACGAAAGAAGCCGGCCAGTATAGACGGTGTCGGGTCCCCGGCATGGGACGGAGCAAGCCAGCCCTCTTCCTTCCACCAAATCGCCGTCTATCAAAAGCAAAGAAAATATGCTAAACATTAATACCAAAAGTTAGTTTTCTTTTTTATTGCTAGTGGAGTGAGACAAGTCCCTTGTACTGTGGCCACTTCTGGCCTATTGTACCAGCCCCAGATGATAGGTGAGGGTGATTGTGGAGCAATTGGTGGAATGAAGATTGGCAGGGGAAACCGAAGTACTCGGAGAAAACCTGCTCCAACGCCACTTTATCTACCACAAATCCCACTTGAGCAGACCCGGGATCGAACCTGAGCCGCCGCGGTGGGAAGCCAGCGACTAACCGCTTGAGCTATGGTGCGGCCAAAAGTTACAGTTACATTTAAGAAAAATTCTTCTAGTCGGAACACTCCGGGGTATCCGAAAAATATTTAAGCGTAAGTTTGTATGCAAATTTTGTCTGCCCTCCACCTCCTCCTTGGAGATAACCCTCGTGGTGCTGCTCATGCTCTGGGCCGAGATGAATACGAAGGAGTGCCAACCTATACCATGACGTTCCATGGAGTCGGGTAGTTCCCCATTTCCGTCTATTTACTCTCTTGTTCCTACGCAAGTGATTTTTCTACCGCGTAGAGAAGGTGCGTGCGGTAACGTAGTTGGTTGAAGCACTATGCTACAAGTCGGGAGGTCGCGGGTTCGAGTCCCGAAGAGCTCAGTGATTTTTTTTTTCAATTTACGTAACCCTTCCACCTGCACTATGGTTCTGGGGTCGACTCAGCCTCTAACAGAAATTAGTATCAGTAATCTTCCTGGGGGTAAAAGGCGGCCGGCAGGTAAGGCTGACATTTTTTTTTTTTTTTTCCAGACAACTGTAACCCACGATCTATTCCTGTTCATTGTGTTAAGCAATTTGGCTCACTTAGGGTTTTGCTATTATAGAATCCACGTGACCATCAGCATCACTAGAGCCCACTCTTGGTTTTCCTCTCAAGCTCACGGGTGCTGGCAGGGTGGAGCAGTGTGTCTGCTCCCCCCCCACTGGAATTTTGGAAAAAATCAAAATTGCGAGAAAGCAGGTACATACCAAATACTAATGGCCAGTATTGAAACTGTTCTGCATGTTTAACCACCATATTTACACGTACACACAGTATGTGCAGCACATGTTTCTGACACATTATTCCTTCTCACATCAATATTTTTCTTGATACAACCTGCCATTTTTATGTTGAGTGACACTTATGTTAGCACTTAATCTCATGACACCACAGTCCGGCAAATTACTGTAATTGATTCACAAGTGTGATGGTACTTCAGGCAACCTTGCAGTTTGCGATTTTCAAACATATTTCTATCTCTTTCGCTTTCTACTCTCTAGTACCATACGACAATTGGGGCTCCATGGTGTTACCTGTAGAACATGCTAAAAAATTTCATATACTTAGGTATCATTCAAATTCATGACGACCTATAGATATGTAATCCTTTAAGTGGGAAGGAAAACATGTCTTCCATTAGAGCAAATAAGATACTGATCCCTTCTGACATGGCTCAAATTTGTATAGCACAAGCAGCTATCAGAAATTCTTCAAGCTCAAGAAAGAATTAATGTTCAAATCAAGAATTTAGACTCACATCCCCAGACACTGATGCTCCTCATGACTGTGGAATGCAAAAGAGGTGGATAATGAAAGTTTATAAAATAACAACCATCTGTAACACTGCAATAGTTAATGGTTCTAGCGAACAAGCTGAAGATCTGCAAATATCAAGCATCCAATCTGGAGATCTCGAAGTCGACTGGAACCCTAAAGAAACTTGAGCTACAGCACAGCTGGGTGGTTCTGTTGCAGGATGAAGGGATTTAAGGAAAAACAATCCACTTTTTGTAAGTTTATGTCTCATGCCGTCTATAAGTTCTTACAACTGAAATGCTTCCAACACTACAATCCGACAGTCTCCTGTTACACCAAATTCACAAACCAGAAGAAAAAATAAAAAGAAACCTTAAAGAAACAAATACTTTAAAAGCCAAAGGATGTCAGCTCTGACATTCTATCACAGAACCATATGTGAAAATTAAACATATTAATGCATACATAACCTCATACTGTGAGGTAAATCACAACTTACATTTAGGTTTGCAAACAGTGTTTCATATGACAGTAATGCACTGGTTTAACAAAGCCTTCATCAGCAGCCCACACAACTTGGTGTCTGGTGTGCAGCAGTACAAACACACCTTGGCAATTATCCAGTTGCAGTGCCATTTTTCATATCTGCCCAGTGTTTGTTAATTTTTGCAAGTAACATGCAGCCACCGGATGACTTCGTTTCTAACTCAAGGAGCTACAACCAGCAGGATACTGTCTTTGTATCCTAGCATCCTGCTGCAGCTGGTATTAGAATTTACCTTCAGTTGTTTAACATCCACCATGCAATACTATCAAGGTTTAAATTCAATCCTCTCAGAATTCGTCAGTGCACATGTTTCAGCCTACCTGGCCATCATCAGGCGCGTTGACATTCTCGGGAACTGCCATGCCTTCTGAGCTACTGTAACCTCTGTGTTCGTATTTACATTTTTAAATGAAGACAATGTAGTTCTTCCTCCTACGCCACATATACCATCTTTTTTGGTATGCCTGATGCCTATCAAGCATGCAGTGTGATGTTACTGTAAATACGAAAACACCAGCCACAGTAGAGATGGATGCATGGCAGTTCCCCCCAATTTCAAAGTACCCAGTGATGGCTGAAAAATGTAGTGCAGTGAAGAATTTTAAAAGGCTTAAACTTAAATCTTGGCATTCTTGCACAGTGGATGGTAAACAAGTAAAAATAAGATTTGAGGCTTTCACGGCGGTGACTATGAAGAAAGCAGTCTTCTGGGATTTGGCACCATGTATATGTGGTGTTAACCGACGTTCCTCCGAAACGTCGGTTAACACCGCATATACACGGTGCCAAATCCCAGAAGACTGCTTTCTTCAAGTAAAAATAAATTATAAATGATACCGAGTGCTTGCAACTCTGTTCTATTGTCCAAGAAACACATAGCATCTATAATAATTTATGTTAACAGTACTGAGTACGGGACCTGCCACACTACACTGAGAAGCTTTCAAGTAGCAAAAGGCAGGCCTGCAAGGCTTAGGAAAACTGACATGGACAGAGTGTCAGTATTGCGTAAGGAAAAGGCAAGGCAAATTTACTTACATGACCTGTATGTGGTCTGACAATAAAGTTTGCAAACTCATCGCAGTAAAAGTGCTACATACTTCATTGCAGAATATCACTGTGGTCACCTTCCAAGGGAAGCTATGCACTGATGCTAGCGCCTTGTCCGCCCTTCAAAACAGTTTTGGAACTGGTTTTGTGGAATGGCCTGCAGAGCTGCTGTCGTGTTACTCCTGATGTCATCAATGTCATCAAAATGCCTTCCTTTCAATATTTCATTTATCTTTGGGATCAGAAAAAAGTCACTGGGGGCTAGATTCGGTGAATATGGGGGTGTTCCAGCACAGTTATTTGTTTACTAGCTAAAAGCTGCCTCACAGGCGCAGTTCTTCAGTGAGCTCCTTTGGGACCATTTTTTGCACACACCTTCCCCATGTTGAGATCTTCAGTTAAGGCTTTCCTAACTGTTTCTCTGTCGATGTTCGCTTGTTCTGTTATGCTCCTGACAGTCAGCCAATGATTTTCACGCACAATTTGACAAACTTTTGTGATGTTTTCTCCAGTTCTGCCTGTTGCTGGGTGTCCTGATCTCTCTTTGTCAGCAACACTTTCTCTTCCATCAGAAAAACATGTCGGCAGCTCTGAAGGTCATTCCACAAGACCAGTTCCAAAACTGTTTTGAAGGGTGGACTAGGCGCTGGCATAGGTGCATAGCTTCCCAAGGGGAGTACTTTGAAAGCAACCACAGTGATATTCAGCAATGAGGTATGTAGCACTTTTACTGTTATGAGTTTGCAAACTTTATTGTCAGGCCACATACGTATGAACAAAAAATCACTGACAATGGGTAAATATTTCTGGGGAATATTTAGTCCGCACAGTTCTGAAATGTTAAGATTACTGTCTTCTGACATGTGATGTCAAAAAGTCTGATAGAAAGATTATAACATTTCAGGGGCACCTTCCGCCTCCATCCTCATTCCTCTACCCTGAAGACGGAGGCACCAGGTTCCTCCAAAATGGTTTAACAATCTACAAGCGTACATGGTGTCACATCCTAGAACACGGTTTTCTTCATAGTCTCCACTGTGAGGACCTCATGTCCTGCTGATAAGGCAGTGGCCTGCATGGATCATCCCAAGGGCTCAAGTTCTGGTTCCTGCTACAGTTGAGACATTTCCAAAACACAACCTATATTTAGTGTTTCCTCTGATGTAGCAATGTTTGAATGTGACAGAATAGCCTGGCATGACTGCTACCACGAGGGTCGTACTGAGAGTCATGAGCAATAATTTTCTGTAAAGTAACATGCTTTATTATTGGCAAACCAAATACACCACCTCAATCTACAGGCCTTTCTTTATTTTTCCACATAATCGCCACTTCTTTGTACACATTTCTCCCAGCGTTCTGGGAGTTCGAAAATTCCCCTTCTGTAAAATTCCGTTCCAGCCATCCGAAGACACTGACGCACTGCTTTCTGAATTGCCTCCCTTGTCTCAAAACGTTGTCCACGCAGCTGATCCTTCAAAAATCTGAAAAGATGGTAGTCGGAGGGTCCCAGATCAGGGCTATAGGAGGGGTGTGGAAGAACTTCCCACCCCATCTTTGCAACTGCTTCCAATGTGAGGCGAGTGGCATGGGGGCGAGTGTTGTCATGCAGGATGATGATGTTTTGTCATGGACGTTTATCACGCAATGCACGACGGAGCTTGTGCAGCGTCTGGACATAACGAGCAGCACTGATGGTTCGCCCAGGTTCCAGGAATTCAGCCAGAATAAACCCCTCTGCATTCCAGAAGACTGTGCCCATCACCTTCACAGCTGATGACACTGTCTTTCTGCCTTCTTTTCTGATGGAGAATGCAAATGGTGCCATTCCATACTCTGCTGTTTCGTTTCAGGCTTGAAACGCTGAAACCAGCTTTCGTCACCTGCCACAATACAGAGCAAAAAATCATCGCCTTCATGTCGATATCTCTGCAGCAGTTCTGAGGTGATGGCTGTTCGCTGACCTTTGTGGTCTTTGCTCAATAACCGCAGGACCCAACGAGCACAAACTTTCTTACAGCCCAAGCTTTCAATCATCTCCTGTACTACACTGTGCCCTATTCCAAGTTTTTTGGCTATTGTGTCCACAGTCACACACCTGTCATCTCGAATGATCTCATCCACTCTTTCCTTGCTGCATTCAGTTGATGCTGTTAGAGGACGGCCGTTCCGAGGCTCATCTTCGATGCTGGTGTTCCCATCTTTAAAATGTTTCACCCATCTTCGAACACTGCTCACACCCATGCACCATAAGCACGCTGAAGTCTCTGGAGAATTTCTGCAGCAGGGATTTCGTCTTTCACAAGAAATTCAATGACAGCACGCTGGTGAAATGACATATCGTTGTCGGCCATTTTGTTAGGAGTGATACTGGTCACGTGATGCAAGCTACTGACGTCACAAGACACTCAAGGTTAACACAACAGCTGGTTCCACCTACAACCATACTCTTTCGTCTGCTGTTCCCAGGTTGCATGCAAAAAAAGTTGCTCATGACTTTCAGTACGACCTATGTAGAAACGCTACCCCAAACCATTCATCTGTGAAACTAATCCAGATAAAATAGAAACAGGAAGGATATACAACTGTGCACGGAAGACTAAGAAAATATCTTCACATTTACAAGACATCTTGCTGTAACTCCGACTAATCAAAACCTTTTTACTTGACAACATTTAGAGAAAAAAATTTCTTACATATGTCAAGATGGCAATCTTATTCATGCATCGACTGCCATCTCACAAGTCAAGTGGCAATTCCTTTCTCACAAAATGGAAAGATCCATTATATCAAAGTGAAATACCAAGAAACGCTGACTGCTACTGTTGTGAACTGTGAAGGATCATTGCATTTTGCAACAGGGAACAACCCACTACCATGTTAATACAGGCTAGGATATAACACAGTAAATATCGAAAGCTTCTGTTAAGTGCACGTTAAGTTTCCTCTCACGTTTAGCTTTACCCGTGTCTCTACGAAATGTCACAAAATATTTATTGTTCACTATATCTTTTTAGTTAAAGTTACATTTAAGATAATAATAGTTTTTATATTAATAATTTTGTTTCTCTTTCACTTAACTCTACTAAAAAATTGTACTAAATGCTTCATTTATATTCAGTACGTTCCATTTTCACGTTTAGATTTACAACTTGACAAGTTGTTACTTCCAACTTTCGAACATAAAATCTTTAAGATTATAAAAGTGTATATGCATTGAAGTGTGTACACGGTCGAGTTTCCTGGCGACACCTGCAATCATAACAAAGAGTTGTGTTAAGATGTGAATCAACATCCAGGCTCAGACAGTGAAACCCCCATTTAATGTTCCTATGAGGAGAAGGAGACCTATTGCCACAGCTGAGGAAAGGATTAAATTTAACATCAAAATTGTAGAGTTGGGGTCACTGAAACTGAACAGTGAATGTGTGAAAACCACAAATCAAAGAAAATTAAATGTAGGTTCGAACATGTTTATTTCTACTTTTTACCCATGACTACTATAGCCTTCACATGATCTCTGCAAGTGTCAAATGTTATGGCAATATGTCCGATATGACTCAGGTTGAGACTGACTAGTTTCAGGACTAGATACAACATGGCACTACGCTAGCTAGGACACAACTCATCTGCTAGATGGCAGCAGAGCACAATCTGCAGTGTTATCTGTCATTCATTTGAAAGATTGAACTTGCATCACTCAGCATGTACACCTCGTGAACTGAAGCTATGTGTGATGCCCTCTGGATTCTGCATTTTGTCGGGAAGTGGCAGATTTCTAGAAAAAGAGTGACTGCAGAAACCTGTCAGCTGCTAAAACTTCACTTCCCAGAGGGCACAAACAGCAGATTGGGTTTTCTGATTTCAAAGCAGACAGTGCTGAATTTCAGGATGTCTGTCCCTGAGCAGAACAGATGAAAATGTGCTGCAAAGGACGTTCAACATGAGATCAAGTGTGTTAATAACTGGAACGAGGTGGGGATCATGTCAAGGCATTCTGACACACGATGGACTGCTGTAAAACCTGCACCTTGCCTGCTGAGTAACAAGCAAAAGCAGGATGATGAGAAAGTTTCAGACACCCATAATTCCTTAAATTACATTTCTTTTTTTCAAAACTGAAGTCAATGCCAGAGGGGAGGAGATTTGACAACACAGTTCAAGAACACTGACAGGCCATGCTTGCATTGTTCAAAGCATGACTTCTGCAAAAGCTTCCAACAATGACACAATTGCCATTATGGTCATAGGGGAGCTATTCAAGCTGGAATGCACGAAATAAAATGTAAATAAGTTGCGATACAGAGAGAGAACAATCTGGAAATTATCTGACAACACCTTGTACGCATATTCACTTCTTTTATCTGTAAATTCATTTCTAGCAGACTTTGTATTTTATGAAAAAGAATGAAGTATCCAAGATTCTGAAACATTTTGTCATAAAACCCATGTAAGGACATATAAAGACTTAATATTTTCTTATACTTAAGTATATAAGTGATCCATTTATTGCAATAACTGTTTGAAAACACAGTGTGCAGGAAAACATTTGCATCTGAGACATAAAGCACGCAATTTAGGTTATATAATAAGGAAACCTATGTAGTGAAATAAAGGAAGTAATAATGGGGTGGACATGCAACTTGAAGGAGAAAATTTTGTGGACAGGACATGGAACTGGGTCAGAACTGTGCCCAATGGCAGGTTTTTCTACTACCAGTGTTGACGTTCCAAGTTCTGCTGCCAGAGAGCTGTCAGCTAGGATACCTCATGGTTAACAACCAGAATTTGATTCCCAGCAAGAACAAGAACTTCACAATTTGCCACCAAATCCAGACTGGCTATGAGGCCAACCTAAGCAATGGGTGTCAGGGGCTGCCCCATCAGTGAGAGCACTCTGCTCCATGCACTGTCATGGTGCTTGAACACAGAGGAACAAATCCAGACTGGCTATGAGGCAAACCTAAGCAATGGGTGTCAGGGGCTGCCCCATCAGTGAGAGTACTCTGCTCCGTGCACCATCATAGTGCTTGGACACAGAGGAACAAATACATGACTGGCTGTGGTCATGTCACTGATTTCTGCTGCCCTAAAAACATGAATTTGGTTCAACACCAAGATAAAGAAGCAGGGGAAGGGAATACAAATTATACTAAGAATAAGGCAACATGTTGAAGAAAGCAATTCCCCACCCAAAACGGACAAAAAGTGAAACTGGAGGAAACTCTCTAAGAAGAAGAGCAGATTCTGTCTACGGACCAACTGGGTCTCACCAGGATGGCAGTCAATATCCAACTGATGGGAGATCATCAGTTTAAGGTCGCGACCCCCTCGCAGCCTCCTCCAGTGCTCGCACCTTCATCTCACGTTCCCGCTGTTGCCTGCACACCAAAACAACTGTGACCAGAAGCATTACACTAGCACACATGCCATGAGCCATGAACACTGTTTGAATACTTACCTGATGTATTCCTCATGCTGAGCAACAAGGGAGGGGTGAGGGTGTGGAAAGCGCTCCCTCTCCAGCAACATCTGACGCTGCAGCTGCTCATGAGCTGCAGCCTGCGCTGAGAGCTGCCAACATAATAAATCACATCAGCACACATTCTATTTGCAATGATGCATATTGCAGTGGAAAGTTTTGCTCATGTTTTGAAGAAGCCACTGCTCCTCATCTACAGGTCGAGTGGCTGAAGTAGATTCAGTTCTCTTATTTACAGAAAAGGACCACGGGGCTGTTAGAGATTCTATGTTTTGGAAGTTATTAATTTCATTCTCATTACTGCATTTCGCTGCATAATTCACCCACATCCTTCTCCAAAATTTCATAAAAACTTGAGAAGTTATGGAAATGTTTAAACCCTAGACATGACACATATTTTTCTTTCACTTTTAGGCATAAACTCAGAACAAATGCACATGTGACTCAACCTGGGGTTGGCACATTGAGTAATTCAGCTCACTATGCACTCCATCTTTTCAACACAGATACTGTTGCCGTTGAGTTTAAACATGGCCACCAGTCTTGTAGATGTGAGAGATATACATGCCCCTATTCCAAAACCTGAGCAGGTCAACATTCAGACTGTCTATACACCAGATAAAACTGCCTGGATCAGACCACTTTATTGCATACTTCTGTGGTGTCAGATAGTTATACCTGATGAGCCAGTTGATCCGCATAACCTGGTCCACCACGCCCCAATATGTCTGATGGATGAGGCAATCCTAAAGCAGCCTCCCTGGGTGGAAGAAGGCTTGGCCGAGGATATCCGGTGGCTGCTGAAGCTGGAATGAAACTGAGCAGTGAGCTGCACGAAGCACTCGTCAAAGACATACAAAAACTGACACGATATGCTCCAAGGCTTTGTACACTTATATTTTGCATCAAGTTCACTTTTAGGGCAATGACACACGGAGCGGTTTTCGCCGACTCGGTGCGTAGTTCTATTGCATCAGATGGGATAAAACAGACAAGGAGGTGCTTGCCGAAGGCAGCAGATTTGCCGACTCGGCCTGTCATCTGCAGGCAGTGCAGCGAGCGGTTTGAAGACTTGCTCCACAGATTGAATACATTCTCAGCAGTTTCTGACGTGGCTGCCGAGTCGGCATACAGCATCCTGTGTCATCACAAGGCTGCGTCCGACTCGGCACAACCGCTCTGTGTGTCATTGCCCTTATGCAGAAACATCTGTCACACTGATATGAATAAACTAGCTGTGAGCATTGCTTTAGCAACTGGTAACTCTACCCTGTGTCAGTACCGGCCATAATGAGAGAACAGCATTGAGGTCATGGAAAGAAGTCCCATGGATTGGCCTCATCCTCGTCTGCCTCGAGCTGTTACATTTTCCCATACTCCCCTGCAGTCACCTACTCCTTCCATTCACAAAAACCCTTGGCTTGCAACAGGCAAAACAGCATAAGAGTGGGAAGCAACTCTACAGCCCTTATCTCTGGCAGTGGGATCAACCAAAACGACTATACGTTCTGTTTAGAACACAGATGGCATGGAGGGCAGTGATAACTGCACAACTGTCTGTGTATCTCTGGAGCAGCCACAACAGCAACACTTTGTCACGTCTACAGACATGTATGACTATATGACATTCTGTACTACATGAGACAGACTCTGTCAGAGTAGTGGCTGTCAGATCCGGGCCGGAAGCAGTATCAACTGCGAGACAGTCTAAACGCTGTGTTTTCATGCCATCTGACACCATCTCCCATGTAACACGTCTTCCCCTTACTCAGCCGCTGTGTTTTTGAACCTCACTGTGTAGATTCCATACAACAAACAACCACATTATGACCACTGTGATCTACAACTGTGTATGCAGTAGCACTCTGTATGGGGTACACACACAAACAGTTGTCGTGTTCCAACAGGAGACTCGGAGCGAGATCTGGGGGTGTGCAATGGCAGTGTGCATGAAGATAATACAGTGAAACCTCCACTTGTGGTTTCTTTGGGGAGCAGTGAATCTGAACAGTGCAATGGGGATAATCTTAAATGGATGTAATTCAACAGTTTGTCAGCCTGAGATCACTGAAAACTTAATGGTGAATGAGCAATAACATTAAATTGAGAGAAATTAAATGTATTATAAACACAGAGGCCAGTGATTACATAAAAACAACAGAACTGACAATGCCATATGATCCACAGCACGGTGCCAGTGTGGAGGCCAGGGCTGCTCCTCACAGCTGCTTACAGGGTACAGAGCGCTGCTTTATCTGTATGAAGTATGGGCAGCCTACATGTAACGTTTGATGATTCTCTGAAATATCTGCGACTGGAACAGTCAATTCATTATGCAAACATTATGTTGGACAGTGTCAGTCTCTCGGACATAGCTTTCATAGCGGTCTGATATGTGAAAATGTGTTTGCTGAGCCATTGCCTAGAAGTAGGTTGCATACCCCATGCCTCCACTGCTCCTCGGTGCAGACAACATACAAAACATAGCCTCATCTACTGTTGTGTGCTGGACCATACAAACAGAGTCACTGCCTTGCAACCCACCGATCAAAACTGTTACATTAGGATAAGGACTAGAAGAAAGAAATGACATTACCCATCATGACACTATGCCACCTGAACTGCAATTTGCGCAGGTCTTATCTGGGGTACATCTGACATACATGATGTTTCAGAAACTGGATCCATTTCTATCATTGGATGTGGGCAAGAATGTGATGCCCTTTTGCAAGCTAGAAAGAGTGAAGAAACTCTGCTTGCTACCTGTTTCGTGCTTGGCATACTTTTCAACCCTAACACCCAGAAGATGGAGGCAAGACATTCCTGTTGCTTGCCCTTCAATGGATTTCAAGCCATTAATCCAAGAAGACAGAACTCTTCATAACAATACTGTGAGAACCTCAAATCCTATGTAGAAACAGGCAGTTCAGTATTTGAGACTAGTTGCTGTAGGTAGGCAGGTAGGACTGAGTAAGATCCTCTGTCCCCTACATATATGAGTATTGACACAAACAGACCCAGTTTCCAAAACGCTGTGTGCGGGTACTGACACCGCACAGGAACACCTCCTGCTCGGCCTGCACCACTCACCTGGCAGAGGGAAACCTGCGGTCCCAGATGCGGCAGCTGCGGCCTCTTGCTGTGCCTGAGCCTGCTGGGCCTGCTGACTGGGATGCAAGTGGAGGTGTGTGTGGGAGTGTGCATGTGTATGTGCATGTGTGTGTGCATGATACTCAGGTGAGATGCCAGCCATCTGCAGTCGCACCATGGGATCTGTTGCAAGCGCAAGTCGTTCCGCTGCTTCCAACTGGGCTGCAGCTACTGATCCTGGGTGGGGGTGAGGGTGGGGGCCAGGCGGGCCCACAGGTGGTGGGCCATGCGGACCAGCGGGCCCTGTAGGAATACCTGCAACACCAGTACACACTGATAAGGCTGCACAGTTCAACTCACTTCTTGGAAATTCTTCCATCTTCTCACTATACACTGTGGTCATCCAGCTTCAGTTCCATGCACATTCAAGTGGGGTTTGTGGTGGTCAGAGTGGCAAGGCAGGAAGTATTCTCACACTACTTCCGTTTCCCCTGCCAACTGTCAGTGCACAAAAAGTTCCTTTTCTCAGGGGCCAGTACGACGAGACTAAAGAGTCCTAAGTACTGAGAAAACCCTAATCTGTAAAGGTGGTAGGTAAGTAGGTGGGAACTACTCACCTAGTCTCTCCAGTCGTTCCCGCTCAAGCTGACTGAGAGCTGCCTGGCTTGGTCCTGTAGGAGCAGGGTACAGGCCAAACTGATGCAGTGCTGCCCCCTGTGGGGGACCACCTGGTCCAAGGCCAGTGTACCTGCAACAGAGGCATTGTGTTGTGGCCGCCATGTTGCAATTCAGTACATCTGTAGCTTGGAAAGATGCATACCTCCTGTGGAGCTCAAGCCAGTGTGGGTCAATGGCGCTAGGCATTCGAGGGCCAGCACCAGCAGCAGCGTTCTTCATCAGCTCATCCTTCAGGCGGTCATTCAGTTCTCGTTCCCGTAGTTCACGAATCTCTCTCTCCCGTTTCTCACGCTCCAAGTGCTCCAATTCCAACCTACAATAACAAGTGACACTTCAGCACTTCAAAGCATTTTGCTTTATTTTGCATTCTGTGGCTTTATCAACGACTGTGAACTATATCTGACATGGCCAGCAGCTAGACTCACCTCTCTCTGGCGGTTGCACCATACATGCTGTTGAACTGGTAGTGCAACATGGAGTCAATGCACTGTGGAGGCAGGCCGAGACTTGCACGGGGCAATGTGCCCGGTGAGAACCCCGCATGGGGCCTAGCATATTCACTGCAAATAACACATCACATCTTTAGGCCAGAAACAACTGCAAGCTTTGCCTGAAACAATTATTTTGGACTCCATCCATTGTCCGGGTTCACTGGTTCTATTCCTGTCTTCAAATGAACAGGATACAAAAGAGAACTTTTCTAATGGGGCACTTGGCTGCACTAATCTTATGCCACAGTCAGCAGCACTACCAGGGTCTCACAAGAATAGGTTTTTCATATCCTGTTCACCAGACAACAGAAACAGAACCAATTTCATAAACATGGACTATGGATGAAGTAAAAAAACAAATAGGTTTAAACACAATGTTTCACCACTGTCAAAAAAGTTTTTAAACTTAATTTTGAGCCTCATCTGTCACAAACGGCTTAGGAACAAGCAAAGATCTTGTCTGTCTCTTATGTGATCACTCACTAGAATCATTCAGGGCACACAAACACACACCAGCAGAACACATTTCAAAATATGGAATGAGATGAGCTATATACACCTGTTAGCTACTTGCACATTCTACATTAATTAAGAGACATCATAGTTCTATGTGCAGGACTGCACAGACCATGACGAACCACCTGTTAACAAGTGTGTGATGTAATACATGCGGAAATGTAACATTCATATCTCACACTGCTGACATGAGACAATGCACAGAGATATCCGGAAACTGACTCCGTACTCTCGCCAAAAAGTATGATTAGCCACAGCAGTTAAAGTGATGTGGTACAATTTTTGCATGCACTGACATTGTGATATGGTCTGTAGATGGATAGAGACATGTTGAAGAAATATGCTGTTTCCATCTTCAGGGTTGAAGCACGTAGGGCTTGGTTATATTGGCAGGTTGGATGGAAGGTGGTCACTCAAACTGATACAAGGGAAAGAAATGGGGCATGGCAGAAGCCAATATGCAGAGAACAGAGGAAAACTGCCCTCTTCATGCATACATTATGCCTTAGGGAAATGGAATTATGGGAAAAGACAGACATTTTCAGGGACACAATACTGTATTTCATTATATGAGGAGAAACTGAACTGTGATAAAAGATAACCCAGTTACGGGTCTCTTTGTTTTCATCAGAGGAGGGGGAAAAAACGATCTTTGGGAACTAGGAAAAGACAAGTGATGTCAAGGCTTCAGGAATAGGATTCAAATTCTTATTTTCTGCCTCCTCTTACTAACACATACTTGAATATGATGCTCTGAAGTTTCAGCTACTAGATACTCACATATCCCACGGGATGAACAGGCACCTGTGCTTGTATCTCACAGATTTCAGAATTAAAAGTGTCCTACACTTTGTACAAAAGAAAGATAGCACTGCAGCTAGATATTTCCAAGTTGGAATGTTACAAAAGGTTTAAAATTTTATGGAGACAATTCTTCCATAATCAATGGCCATTCACTCTTCTATGTACATAAATCTGAGTGGCAAATACCTCAGCTGGCGCAGTGCTGGTGTATCAGGGTAACCTTGTCGTGGGGTGAAGCGATCGTATGGAGATGTAATTGTCTCAATAGGACCACGTGATGGAGGCTTTGGACCCTCCGGTTTCTCTGGTGTTGCAATCTTGCGCTGTAACATCATTTAGGTTTATTCAGTTTCACAAGCAGACACAAGACTTATATCTTGGGTTCACCCTTGTACCAGAAGTCAGAATGTGGAACGAGTCAAACATGAGGCACACATACTCGTATTTCAGCAGTACCCCAGCACAGAGAGGTGATATCTGCATAAATCACAACTCACCGCCTGTGCCTGAGCTGCAGCCTTCTCTCTATCTTCACGTTCCTTCTCTGCTTGTTTCCGCAGCCTCTCTTCTCGCTTCCTTGCCAGTTTCGAGTCTGGCACAGGTTTGAATGTCAGATCTGTACGAGTGCATGAATTGAAATCCCCACGATTCCAGTGACGCAAGAAGCTGGAGGCCAGAAAAATGTTCTCTTAATTTTAGCCAATCAAACAAAGTGACTACTGGTTTTTCTAAACCACTCACATTAAAAAGAAAAAGCTCGCTATGAGCTAGTGTTGAGCCCATGTTCAACATCTGTGTCTAAGTAAACAAACAGGTTGTCTCAGGACAAGGGGAACAGAAAACCCATGTGCTCATGTATCAGAGGTGTGATATGAACCTTCCCAAATGCATGAAGAGGTCAAACAGGTCCAACTGCCAGGTGTCCTCTGTTACCCAATTTGACTGCAGTAGGCCTTTTCCTGTGAATATGCATCACAGATCAAGGGCACTGGTTCTCCATGAACTGCCTTAAACAGCAATGACAGTGCATCATCATAAGACAGTACTACATGCTGTTGTCATTATGCAGTCATTATTAATAATAATAATAATAATAATACTCAAGTACATGAAAGTAGGACTACCCATCTTTTCTAAGAGGCAGTATTTGAAACAAACCTCACCTTACATTTGGGCTAATACTGTATTCTTTTGATGCTACAAACACCAACCTATCTAAATGTTTGCTGCTCACCAACTCGCCACTCTAAGAGGTGAGTACTCACATGGCACTCTGACTTCTATGACACTCTGTGTCCTCAATCTTGGGTTCGGGGCTTGGCCCTCTCGGTATGTGGTTCGGACTTGGCACTTCCTCCTCCTCTGGCTGCTGGAGCCCCACCTGTGCATCACTCAAGTCTGCGCTGCCTGTCATGCTGCTCGGCAGACTCGGTGGTTCAGATTTCACTTCATCCGGCATACCTGGAGCCAAGTGTCGTGAAGAATGGTGAAGAGGACCTGAAACATTCATGAGCTGTTCTACCTTCTGTGAAGTATGGCACAGATGTAAGTCACTAAGTACTACGTAAAGAAGCCAACAACACATTTCTCCTTGCTATCCATGGTCTTGCTGGTAACAGGCAATGCCCTCCCTGCATTTATTAAGCACACTGCCACAGAGACTTATTGGGGAGTGGAGATAGCTGCACAGACTAAGGCACTAGACGTCTTCACCTGCTCAAATGTCACTCTAGGCATGGATGTATATTTCTTTTTCTGTGTCTGTGCTCGCCTGCAATGAGCTGATCCCCGCCCATCCAGGATGTCCTATCAACTGTCTGTAAGTGTCATAATTTCAAATTCATTTAGAATGGGTACAGACCGCAGGGATGAGTGGGGTGGGGTGGAGGCTGCACACACACTCTACTGCTTTACCCTTGGGGAAAGAGCCCCTGGATGCCTCAGCCCCATTGCCCTTCTGGTCACTGTGGAGAAGTGAAACATCTTTTGGTCCTGCCTGGAATCAGACTGGAATTCCTAAGCTGCCTAACCTGTAGCATTGTCACTACACAGCCTAAGCTACCTCAGCTGTCCAAGTCCTCAAGCAAGATGTACTGTTATGTTTGAGTACGGTTTACATTGTGTGACATGACGATGGTAACAAGTGACGTTAGTCCTCAGTGTAGGTGAAGGTGGAATTTTCCTTCAGTGACTCTGAAACAAACTGTGAAGCACCAAAACGGTGACATCAGAATTTCCAGAAACAAGGAAACCTGACCAAGTCGTACTAATACAAGGGCTACACTTCCAACAACATATGAACCTGGTCCAGCGAGCTTGTGCTACATCTCTGCCGATGTACAGACCTGGTATGTGAGGCTGTGAGGGACAAGGAGGCTGTAGCTGCAGAGGTGAGTGAGATGCAGGGTGGATCATGCCTGGGGCCAGACCACCTGATGTGTGGGGTGGCTGCTGCTGCTGTTGCATGTTAGCAGCTGCTTGTGCATGAGCTCTGAAATAAATGAGGCAAACCATGTATGCATTTATTGCTAATAGTAAAAATGGTATAGTTCTCCTGTGTCTAAGCACCATGACATGATGGCACATAGGGAAGCATGCAACAGAGGACATGAAAATATTACACTCTTAAGATAAATACATCAAGTAAATTAATCAGTGATAGAATAAGATGGTATCGACACACTTTAAGAATGAATGAAAATGGAATTCCAAAGAAAATTCTGAACGTGAAAACTACAACAGAAATGGTCACGATAAAGATCAAGATGTGAACAGTGGGTTAGCAAAGACACAACGCATAAGGAAGGAAGAACATGGAGAGGCTTCCAAATAAAGTGGAAATGCCAGAAGAAGAACAGTGTTCATGTGCCTTGACACACTTGTATCTGCTACATGAGTCATACCTCAAGGCCTCCAAAGAAGATCCAGGCACTGCAGATGGGGGCAACCCCAGTCCCATGGGGTGGTGACCAATTGGTGGGGGAAGTCCTCCTGGTTGCACCATTAAACTGGGATGATGATGAGAACTTGGTGGGTTACTGCTTGACCCCACGCTACTGCCCTGCTTTGAATGATGACTGTGACTCTGGTGGTGCTGATGACTTGATGATCCGCCATGATGATTTCTGCTAGGTGGTGGTGCTCCAGGAGCTAATGCAAGTGGCATGTTCAATGCCGGAGGCATTATCAAAGGATTGGTTGGGGACAACCGTTCACCAGTTGTCGTCTGATGATGGTGCTGGTGATGGTGACTGTGAGAGTGGTGATGGGAATGGTGGTGATTGCCTCCGTGATTTGTAGATGGAAGCGAGATTGAGGTCGAGGCAGAGGTTGTGGAAGAGAGAGTTGCAGAAACATGACAAGAGGGGCTGGAGGCTCTAGTGCCCCCAGAGTTGGTTTTGCCCCCAGTGTTGATCTTGTGCTGAACTGAGGCTGAACTTGAGGATGTGGTAGAGTGAGAAATCGTCACTGAGTGGTTCAGTGGCTGGTGATGACTCGACTGCTTCTCTGTTGTCATTTGGTGGTGGACAGAGGAGTGATGGTGATGAGTTGTGGTCAGTTCCTGTGTTGTGTGATGATGTCGCTCTGAACTGGCAACCGATGCATTTCCACTGCCGTCGGTCTCAGAAGAAGTAGCAGAGATTTCTCTACGAGTGGTGACCGATGATGAATGCGATGAGTGGTGAGAAGTATGTAACGATGTGGTTGTACTTTCCATGGATGCTGTTGAAGATCTAGTCTCTGACTTTGCCTGCTCATGAGTTGTTCTGTGACTGGATGATGTGGGTGGAGTTGGCAGTGCAGGGGCAGGGGGCGTAGAATGATGGGGAGGAGGCACGGGATGGGGCTGGGGCATAGGCGGACCGTATGAGTACGGGAATGGGTACCCATATGCTGCGTATGGGTGGTGGGGATGGTACGGGTTATGATGAACAGCAGCTGCATGAACGGCTGCGAACAGGGAGTGATGAATCAAGGGGTGATGAGGATGATGAGGATGTAATGCAGGGTGAGCTCCAGGAGGCCCTATGAAGGGTGAGGAGTGGGGATGAGGTGTTGGATGCGGATGTGGAGTCGGATGAGGATGACCAGGAGATACACGGCTTAGTGGAGAGACCTGCTGAGAAGGGTGCATGACGGGCTGAGGAATTGAAGTTGGCCCACTTGATAAAGATGTGGGAGTCAGTCGAGCAGTCGTGGGTGATGGAGAGATGAGGTTGGCAGCACTGTGTGATACTGGAGGTTGTGAGGTTGGGGGAGGCACTGGTGGGGTACTGGATGAGATTCTGGTCAAGGGCGGAGTAGCTGTGCCAATGGCTGCAGAGTTGTTTGGAGCGTTATGTATTTCTGTGGGAGGCTGAGATGATGCTGTCTGTTTGGGAGGAGGGGACTTTGGCGTACCTGCAGGGAGATTTGACCCTGATGCACTGACGGAACTACCAGCTGATAAATAATTCTCGGGCTCCTTTTTTATGTTATCGATTGAAGGCCCCAGGAAATTTGTGTTGGCATTGCCTGAAGATGGTCTCGGGATTTCTGCTCCTGAGGGGTGGTTTGCTGGTGGCACAGATCCAGAATTCAAGTTGCTGCTTGGCAGTGGCTGTGTGGCAGAGGTATTTGGTGCAGAATATCCTGGGATCTTCACCTCCTTCAGTGACTGCAATGGGTCAGAAGGTGGCATTCCTTGGTCTGCAGGGGCAATTATCTCTTGTTTGATCTTCAGATTCTGGGGCTCACTCTGCTGCCCCACACTGGCACCAGTAGGGGTGGAGCTGGGGGGAAGATTTGGAACATGAAGTACACCCATACTCTTCTCACCTCCCACCACCCTCTGGTGGTGATGGTATGGAGATCCAGGCATGTAGCTGTACTGATGTGGTGGTTGAACTGCAGGGGGTCCCTGATGCTGAAGAGCCAATGGTTGAGAAGAATTAGGAATAGACACAGGTGGCATCTGTAGGGACTGTGATGACTTTGAGTCCCTTTCCCGATCTTCCTCGCTGTAGCTTCCACCTGACATCTGCGACAGAGACTTCTCAAGACCACCATTTGGAAGCTGCTGGATGTCCACTGACTGCTGCCGAACATCTGATGGAGGCCCTGGCCGCATGTCACACAAAGATTGTCTGCTATCTGATCCCTGTCCTCCTCCTCCTCCTCCTCCTCGAATATCTTGAATCTGGCGAATATCAGTCGACTGTCGCATATCTGATATCTGCTGTCTGAGGTCAGGCATGTGCCTCATGTCTGAAGACTGGTTCACTCGAATATCGGTGGTCGGTCTGATAATGGAGGAGTGCCCATTCCCTGAGCCCAGATGGGGGTGGTGGCTTGGGACCTGCAGAATGGGGGAACAAGAGCGGCCTGAGTGATGGGGCAGAGAGATGCTGGGAGGCATCTGCATCATTGAAGCCTGTATCTGCATAGGTGACAGCTCTGAAGACAAAGACACAGGTGGAGACAGCTGCTGAGACCCTGCACAGAGCTCCATGGGGCTAGCCTGCTGCTCCCTCAGCACACCTGGCTCCAGCTTAATATTCTGGTTACTGGTCCCAATGATAGGCCCCATCTGATTAGAAAGACCCATCAACTGCTGTGAGTTCTGTGCTTGTGCTTCTTCCTTCAAGAGGAGACCCCCAGAAGGCAATGGCATCTGCACATTGGAAAGTTCATCATTGCTGCTCTCCATTTCCTCCTTCACCGTCACTTTCATCATCGGCGGTACGGAACTCATCTCATCACTCGGTTTCATGCCCAACGACATTCCCATCGGATCCTTCTCCCTTCTGTCTAACGCCTCTTGCTGAAGTTTCAAGGTGATCCGTGTTCCTTCATCTTCAAATTTCAATTCAACATTTGTCTTCTCCAAATTTTCACTCTGTAGCGACACTGGCTGTGACACATACGACATCTGACCAGGAGGGAACTTCTCTAGAATGCCGCCTTTTGAGTCAGACAACAGCTTCTCATCACCAACTTTCTTGGTCACACTGTTCTCTTCCATGCTGCTTAAGTTAGGAACAGGTACTTTGAGACCCACCAATGGAATAGAGGTTGAGATATTTGAAGCCCCACCCGACGACGAAGTGCCAATACTTTGTGTTGTGCCCCTCACAGACAGCGATGCTTCAGAGTTAATAGCCTTGAAGTTGCCACCACCCATACTGTTGATTATAACGATGGGCGTGGGTCCTTGCGACTGGCTTTCTCCACACAGGTTCGGTAGCAAGCCCACAGCTGTGTCCACTTTGTCCGATGGTATGGACACATTACTGGAGGGTGGTGGATTATCAAATGCTGGAACTGGAAGAGCTGTCACAGGAGTAGAAGGAACAGAAGCCACCAATGGGGAAGCATCCAAACTTCCAGTTGCAGAGTTTGGTGTTGGAATTGAAATGGTGTTTGGTGTGATGGTTTCCCCACTAGTTTCTGTTTCTGCTTCATTATTGTCAACATCATCCACCATGGAGCCACTGTCTGTAGTGAGACTCTCTGCTGGACTCTATAAAGAAAGTCATTCAAGCCATAAAACATATGAACAATCCCTCTGCTGCAATCCTGACATACCTACGCACTGCTACATCCCACAACTCAACAAACTTGCACTATGACATAAGGACTCTGCAATGAAACTTTGATTCATCTGCTTTAAAGAAGAGATATGCCCACTCACATCTGCCCTGTCGTTTCTCTTTCTCTTGAACAGTGATACCTCCTTATCTTCCTCATTTTCAAGTTCCACTTGGCTCCTCTTTCGGCCTTTGTTGGGTGTCTCCGGCTTTGACAACTGACAACAGTACAAAAGCACCACATCACTTTACAAACACTGCACTGTGTATGAATCATATAACGCTGTACCACAATCAAAGGTTCTGGTGCAAAAATGACATACATCCACTTCTATAAACATGCATCAAAGAAGTAAGAGCCATTTGTATTTTGTAAGATTTGAGGTTTTCACAGTGGTGATCATGAAGAAAGCAGTCTTCTGGGACGTGGCATCGTGCAGATGTACATCTACACGGTGCCACGTCCCAGAAGACTGCTTTCTTCATTTGTATTTTGTTTAATATAATGGAAACAGAAAACCCTTTACACAATCTCCCTTGAGCTATGATTATCTCTTGCTGAACCATTCAGTTTTTGTTATGTGCTACATACATCTAAACTCATACACGTGACACCTCCTGTGTCTATTTCCTCCTTTTACTTTTAACACTTGTTAACCACAGGGATTTTGGGGACATTATAATAAGAGAGAGACTGCAACTGATATGTAAACTTTTGGACTTCCCTAACAATGAAACGACCAATAATTTGGAAGGACCAAAAAAAACCCCCAGTAAATTCACATTAAAAATAACACTTCAGGTGCTGTATCACCCAAACAAGGACATTTCAACCGATGAATCCCTAACCTAATATACAAACAAACTAACATGTCTTCGCCTTACTTCTCACACTGAGTCTTCCTGGGCAGCAGCAGTCTGAGCGCCTACACTCTAATGTGATGACAACTGTGTGAGGGAAGACAATGGGTAGTGCTCGTGGCAGTGGATGGAAGAACTACAGCACAGCAGGCGAATGTTTGTGAATCTAAACCTGGGTTCTGAATGACGTTACAAAAAGTGTACATTTCCTGACATTGCTGCCAGCCAGATGAGAATTCTGAATGCTTGCAGACTGGGTGACTGGAATCATTCTGTATTTAATAAAGAAAGCTGATTTTACCTGAAGTGAAAGGCCTAATTTGCTTATCTATCAGACTGTGTTACATAGAGGTAGAGCACTGCTCTGCGCTCTCAAGGTCAAGCATACTGACCTTCTTCTTATTCTTGTCACCAGGCGAGGACGCATTACTGGCTGGAGACTTGCATGTTTTCTTGTCCATTTCACTCTCTGGCGTGTCTGTACCACTGCCACGTTTGGGGCGGTTACGTGCATTCTGCAACATGCATGTAAGTACAGGTAACTCGCCATAACAAGAAGCACTATAAAACCTCACACAAGCCCAAGCCGAAGAGGACTGAGCACACACATTATGGTCTGTCCCATTCTTTCTGCAGGAAAAAAATTCACTTTTGAACATGGCAGGTAACACGAGTGGTGAGTGTGATAGTGAACTCCAGCAGGAGAGTATCTTGAAGTTTTAATCTGAAGAATTACATGGGTACATCAAACTGCAGTAGAGTGATTATGCGCCTGTTAGCTCAGGTGACATGCACACAGAGGCAGCAGCACACTGTTGCTGCAATGTCACCTGTACCTCTATTGTATTGCTGTGCATCAGTTTTTATGTATTTGATGGGAGACTGAAAAGATTATGCAGCCAGAGCCATGCACCAGCACACTTGGTTGAGGCAGCACGTTACGAGCTGGAGGGTCACAGGTTTGATTCTTGATAAGGTCACCGGATTTTTCAACTGACCTAATCCTTCCATTTGCACTATGGCCCTGGGGTCGACTCAGCCTCTAACAGAAATGAGTATCAGGAATCTTCCTGGGGGTAAAGTGTGGCCAGTGCATAAGATTTACAACCTCACCAACATTTGTGAGTCGACTGTCTAGAAAATGTGGGAGCCTCAACATCTCACAACCCTATGGGCCTCCACGGCCTGTCACAGCTTGTTTCACAGGAATTGCATGTAAACTGAACAGATCCCTCACATTAGCTACCTGTGGTGACTTGGTCCACGCAGTTCCACTCGCTACAGCCATGTCACAGCAAAGCAGCCTCTTCATGGTGGAGGCTGCCCATGAGGTATATTTGTGGTGAACAAAATGAGACAATGGGGCAGGCTTTCCTGTCAAATATTATTCGACCGATGCTCCACTCATGTATCAATGCATCTGAGTGGCCAGACCAGGCAGTACCTTAGTCCTCTACTGGACACTGGCCAGTAGTCACAATGCTTCTATTTAACGTTTACTTCACAATACTGTCAGTATCTAGAATACGCTGTGTTGTATGGGAGGAGAACTGATAAACTGGAGAGGAATGAGAAGGGAAGGGCTATGGCCCAATCTGGGTAGCATCCCTGCCTCTGCAGGGAAGGAGGAAAACTATGAAAGCGTCAGTCAGGAGAAGCTTCAAGCAAGCACTTCTTGAATACAATTCCTGAACATTACTTCTACACCAAGTGGCTTAGTCTGTATTCAACTGAAAATTTTAATTTTCACCGACATTCTTCTGATTAGATATTTACAAAATAACAACTTCTGAAATATGTGCATACCATAACAATTCTGGTGTGATCATTCATTTCTGTTTAATTATCTCCAAAACTGTGAATTCAGAAAACTGTATTGGAATAAAATGTGTTTCACTTTTCCCCACAACTTCTGTTCAAAATATTTTTTCTTCTCATGAATATCTAACGATGCAACCACAAGTTAAGTTCTACACGTGAGCAAAAGTGCATACTACTGCTGCCCAAGTTTTAACAAGTACTGGATGGATTCACAAATTCCATTTAAACTCCCCAATATCAGACATCATGAAAAACTGTTCAGCAGTTCTCAAATTGTTTCATGTGTAGATTTTAAAACGTTTCACAGACCTGCAAATGTGCTACGAAGAGCCATGCATGTCTGCATATTTGCAGCAGTAATAGAGGCAGGGTGGCAGGGTGGCACTGTGAAAATCCTTTTCAGGCAAACACTGAAAAAAATCCTATTTATATCAACCTGTGTGATCAAGGATGTGAAGCACTCAACAGCAGACAGCTTTGTGTGCTGCACTGCCATGCCTGAATTAACGAACAGAAAGAACAGATAACTAACCTGCTCTTTGGTTCTGGTACGAGTCCTCATCCTGCCTGGAGATTCATCAGGGGAGTCTGTCTGAACAGGTCTGAAGAGATATGGCGTATCACCACGTGTATTGTTACCAGCTGCATTAACAGGAGGGAGTTCCCCGTACTTCTTGCAATAAGCCTGGCAGTCAGAGCACAGCAGCGTCCGCCGATCCTTTCCAGACGGCTGCCAGTCACGTGAATCTGCACAAAAAGCAAGTGGTCTATTGTAGAGTAATGTTCCAGCAGTAATCATGCCATCAAGCTTATGGCACACAGCGACCAGCACAATGACTTCCCATCGTATGGCTAACATTAGGTGGAGACAGTGACAAAACTAGTGTAGCAGTACCACTCTTGCACTCAAATATTTGTTTCAAAACAATGAAGAAGAGTTCCCATGAAAAGTCTGAACTCTTTTACTCAAAAGTATGAAGTTCCCTACAACCAAATGGCCCCCTTAAAAAACAGCAAGTTGTCATGAAGTCTAGAAAGTTCCCTTTAAAATATGGCTATCTCCCAACTTACAGAAGTGCAGCACTTGGATTTCACATTTATGTGATGTTATACAAACTTCTTTTAGAGACAACTATAAAAAACAGTGGAAACTGTCAAAAACAAAAACTGGGAATGTATGTGACTAGAATAAATGGCATTAAACTTAGCTTAATTACCCAACTTTCAGGGACTGAAAAAAGGGGAGGATTACCAAAAATTTCAATTTCTGTGACTGACTTTAGGAATGAAACCTTTAGGCAAGTGCTGGAATGTCTGCTTGAGAAAGACACTTAACTGGCATTGTGGGTTTACTCAAAAACAATGGACAGGAAAGTCCACAAGACTATTAACATACTTGTAGTGAAGCAGTGGTAACACCTATACGCGTGGTCCCGTGAATCTGAATCATCCTCCGAGTTCTCGTCTTCACTGCCAGAACTGCCATCACCTGTAAACCACAGCATCACATACCATTACAACCACTGCACACTGTCTAAAACATCTCTGAGGGTACGTCACAGAGCAGGCAACCTTATGAAAAGGAAGTCCTCCGTGTTCAACAGGATCTCCGGTATGGCGATTCTGGTTCTCATCGTGTCGCAAACAGAATCCAGTATCTTTCTAATGACAGCATAATGACCTACATCACTATCTCGTGACAATGCAACTAAATGAAATTTTTTACACAAAATAAATAACATTTCTCAAACTGTGTAGTCTGTAAGAATTTAAGCTTGCAGTAAAAATGACCTAACTAATCAAGCCTTATAGGTTCCTTCACATTTACTTCCTGCTCTCATTACAGTTCTGGCTTCAATCTGCTCTTAAAATAAGAAGCAACTACATTAATGCAAGATTTTCAGTTCTCGTGTTGGTGATTACGCAGATAACTGTCTCATGAGATGTGACACCATACAGTCTGGTAGATGGCACCAACATTCTGTAGAATCCTGCTGTCTCCATCTTTGGCGATGAAGCATACACTAAATATGGGGGGGGGGATGGTTCAATATAGGGCCATGGAAAACTAGAGCCAGAGCTCTGAGTGAACAAATAGGACAAAGGGGAACAGTGTCAAGAACAATGGGCCTTTAAAGGGTCTTTTCTGGCTTAGTGTGGAGATGGAGACAGTAGGTTTCTATGAAATGCTGGTAACGCTCTACCAGGCCACATGGCACTACACCCCAAAACATGGTAATCTACTTCTGCCAGCACAAGTATAGATACTATATCCAACAACTAAACATCCACACTATAACACTGGCCAGGTGGTAAGTGGGCTCATGTGATTACATGAGTCTGTAGTTTTGTGTCACTTGCTTGGAATGAGTTTGTCTTGTGCCTGCCGTAACTGACTCACTGGCAGTCTTGTATTATCTATTCATCAACACATGGACAATAAATAGCTAGAACAGAAACTGACATTAAAAGTTTCCTTGATACTGGAGACAAATGCTATCGATATTTACAAAATGTTACAAGGAGCTTACACAGACAGAACACAGATCTCTGTGCATGTAGAGCAACTTCAACAGATTGAAAGGACGGCATTACAGATGCCAAGACATCTGGTGATCTAATAACTTCAGGAAATGATTCAAAGTTGGTGAAACAAGACTGTGTCCCCATTCTCTGAGCAAATTACAAGTGCGGAAGAAGTGCGCCACTTGCAGGACCCGTTAAGGGACAGGACAATTTGCGTGAGGGATCACTGAGTTACAAAGCTCAATGACAAAGACACATGGAGTAGAAACATTCACCTGTCCAGATGTGGCAAACAAAACACATGGAGCCCCAAGAACAATCAGACTTACCGGCCACAGTGCTTTTCTTGAACTTCAGGTACCAACTCATAACACACATTACTCAAAGGAATAAAGGAGGCTAGTGATTTGGGGAATATCTATTATGACAGATGACACAATACAGGATCCAATGTGAATTAAACCAGTCAGTATAGGGACTAAACTATAGGCTGGCTGACCACTGAATTGGGGTTCGACTATCGGCAGAGATTTTTCTCTTCATCACCGTGTCCAGACCACTTCTGGGGCTTATCCAGCCTCTCAGCCAATTGGTACCTGAGGCTCTAATCACAGCAGTAAAGTGGCCACAGAACTATGGAAACTACTGGCCCTCATCAAGTACTGAAGGCTAAGGAAGCTGGACCCACAGGGGGCACAGTCACAGACCTTCAACTCTTGCAGGGTCAAAAAGAATTTTGAAGTTTTCCACTCCTTTAGGCCTGGCCACTTGACAAACAACAGCACCAAAATTAAGTAAAGCTAAACCTCAAAAGTTCATCTTCTTGGTTATGATGGCCTCTAGTCCACTGGAGTACATGGCATCACAGCCAGAAGATCAAACTCTTCAGAATCACTACTGTGAGACACAGCACTGTTTAACTAAGCACCACACCACAAAGGCATATTGGAGCTCATACTTATCCTCAGTACTAGCTGGAGTGACTTCAAGTCTAGAAAACCAATATTAACGGTCATGGGGATCCATTGCACTGACCATGTGACCTCTATCCGGCTAAAATTGGCGCGAACTTCACTGACAAGAGGCAGTTGCTTGGTTGGTATAGTTTGCTTGCAGACTAAAACCATGGAGTACTAGAGGGAGTGAGTGGTCAGATGAATGACCTGGCCAGTTCACAGTGGACAAAGAGTGTCCATTGCATAGGATGCTGGGTGAGTACCACAGGCCAGTCTGGACACTGCAATGATGATGACAAAACCCCTGCTCCTGCCGAAATAAAACTTGATGCCCAGCACACAGCCAGTCGTTATACTAACAACCCATACTCAATTTAAACAGAATCTGTTTAATTTTAAAAGTGTCAGACTCAATGTGAGAGCATGAAAGGGCTAGTAATGGACCTTACATGTACTGAAGTGGATCCACAAGCATGGAACACACTTTCTTACCCTCTTGAAGCCTTCATTTTTGAGTACAGTACAAAGACTGACGATAAAATTTAGGACAGACACCATTACTCTCAGACCACGTGAACAGCTCATGCAGGGGTGTTAGAATTCTCACTATTCTACAAAGGGAACATGGAATTGGTTCAGGCATCCGGGCAATGACTGCCGCTGCCACATAGGCAAGACATTTGTAACTATGTCATCTGCTCTGACGTTAAATTGAAAGTAAGTCTGTCATGATGTTCTGTGCTCTGGAACTTTGTGAGATCATAAGCTACTCTCAACATTAGGCTCCAAGGGATTACTTCCATACCTGCAAAATTTAATGGGAAAATGTGACAAATCGAAGTTCTGGCTACAGTTTCCACTGATGTATTTACACACTACAGCCCTTGAGCAATACTCTGAAAGCACGACGTTGGTGAATATGTGCACAGTGAACTTGAGAAGTTCTAAAAAGAAAGCTTGACAAAATAAGCATAATAATGATAGTGTACGTGTGCCCTTTCAGCAAAGATCAGTGTAAGAGTGACTGAAAGACTGCCACTTCGGCACCTACCGTGACCAAACAAGATTAGTTTTGCATTTGTTTTCCAAGAAACTGATGTGTTTGGCAAACCTACGTACATTACGACAAGCATTCCCACTGCTCAGATCATATATCGCTAAAGTCCCTCAACAGCTCACTGTATTTTTTTAGACACCTGCCTTCCCATAAATGCTGACTATAGTATCCCAGGCCAACAGATTAGGAACGAACATCTTTTCACAGCTGAAATAGCGAAGAAAGCACTGTAGCCATACCTTCCCATCATGTTTCATGAACTTACCATGTTCCTTGGGGTTGGGGGAAGGTCTAGATGATCCCACAGCTGCAAAACAAAAAGAATAACATCCAAACTGGCACTCTGGGGGTGACACATTAGTCAGAAAGCAAAGCATGTATTATGGAATGCAACTCATTCATTTAGTCACCAAAACCATAGTCATTTCACAAGCAGATGGAATATCTTGGCAACATTAACAAACTGCCAATTTCTGTCTCAAAGAACGAGATGTTCTGACATTTAAACAAAGTGAGAAGGCAAGGAGCAAATACTGGATGTGGCCCAGAGGGGGGAATTAGCACGTCTTCTCGTTATCGTTCCCAATTTATACTGCCAATGGACAACGAGATTCCTATTTCTTTTGCTTCCCATGATCCTTACTCTCTGGTTTCTTGTCAGGTCTTCCCTCTCTTTCACACATCTGCCAGTATCCAGATGATGCTTTCTATTCATGGTCTTCCTGAATGTTTCTTGCCTTTAAATTCTAATTCTACATCCTTCTCAGTAACCTTCAGTCTGTTTACATGGCCAACCCACTGCAAATGCTTCTCTTGTAACTCTATATACATTCTTTGGGATTTATTTGTTTCACAATACTCGCTCTACAATTTGATACAAATCAGAACTGCTTCATATATGTCCGTCCATTGATCTCTACTTCGATTTTTCCAGCTCAGCTCCACATAATTCTGCCGGTCTGTTCAACCACTGTCACTAACTTTTAATGTCACATCTGCATCTAGGCACTTCAAAATCCTTGCAGTCACCTTCACCTGACGAATGTAACTCATTCGGGTACATGATGCAGTGAAGTCTGGTAGATGCTTAAAGACATTTCCATTGAACCTGCCTTCCCCCTTCAAGATAACAGTCAGCAGGTTCCTCCAAAATGCTGCTGAATATCTACCATGCTACATAGCAGCATATGCCAGAAGACTGCACTCTTAATATACAATGGTAACTTTATAATTAGCATACAGTGACAAGAGGGTCAAGTATTTCACAACAATTTGACCATAATCATTTGTAACTTCTTCACTGAGGTCTTACACTTCAGGAAATGCAATACAACTCACCTACACAACCCACACTTACCCTATACATGAGACCAACTCCTCACCCTGCAGGGTATAAACAAGTTAATTTCCTATCTTCCTATCTGTTCACAATCACATACTGGTACATATTGCACAGCTCCTCACAGTGCGTAATCATCTGAAGCATCAAATGCAGCTAAATATTTAAACATTCAGTTCCTGGATTGCAGAAACTGCACTTCATCCTGCTATGCTTTAACAGGTGACTGCCATGTTGTCTGGCGCATTAACATTACCATTTATTTGTAAGAATAACACCCAAAGAGAAAGTACAGAATTTTCCTCAGAGAAGTCCAAAAGGTTACACTTTTGGGTTTACCTTGGGTTCCATTTTGAAAAAAGGGTACTTGCTTAATAGCAGGTAACTTCACGCATGTACTGCCACACTGAAGTTTCCAACTGTTCAAGTTCATGGTAGAGAAGAACAAAGCCTAACCTTGTTGTGTTTTCATGCCTATTTTTTTAACAAACTATAACCTTTTCCAAATGGAACCAAAGGCCAAATAACTTCTAAGGTTGGCAGCACTAACATAGTGGGCGATATGGGGGTAAATTTCAGTTCCCTGGGTCACCCATTAATACGTAAAAGCACAAAGACCAACCAGCTGAGGATGTTCAGGTTCACTGTGAGAATTACATGAAATACATAAATACATTGTGTGTGCAAAGTGCAGCATTACTGGAATGTTAAAACATGTGGTACATATGTTTACCGCTGTACTTTAAAGAGTTAAATTATTGCAGCCAGAAGCTGGACAAATGGTGCAGACAAGAAATTAGCAATATCAAGGTGGTGGGATGAACATTATGATGATCCTGTTAAGAGTAACCAGTTTCCTATCTGCTTATGAAGTGAAATATTAGTGTTAAGCACCTGACCCAGCCCAATATGCAGAAGGAAGTCTTTGCCCTGCAACTGAAACATTCATTGCCATTTTGCTTATTATGACAGCAGACATGAGAGTCCATCGCTTAACAACTCTACACGGCGTCACTAAACGTTGCACGCAATACTTCACACTCCCATTTCGTACAGTGAAACCCCATTTACAGTTTCTTTGGGGACCAGTGGATTGGCATGCAAATCTGCAGAGACTCTTAAATGCACAAACTTTAAATCAAGACACATTAATCATGCTTTCCACCATACTGGAGAGGTCTGGTTTAAATTCTGGTCCCGTGAATGAATACCAGTGCCTCCTGGCAGATAGGATAACCTTATACAAAAACATAATCCCTGCCTTTCCAATTATTCACTCAATGTTTCCAGGGAAACGAGATGGTGTAACACAATTCTGTCTTCAAAAAGCACGCATATATTGGCATGGTATGTGACTGGTCAGAATTTTCGTGCACTCTGCTCCACAGGAGCCCATGTCTAATGCTTTCAGGCCTGACCCACAGCATTTACCACAGCTGTTCCGTGTCCTGACGTACACTGCAGCTGGACACACCATGTGGTCAACCTTACTCCCACTGTGAGACCTATACACCCACCACACTCAACCTGAAGATGTTTATTACACTACGCAACGAAACACTGGCAATGACTTCAACACATGAAGTGGCTACACTGGGAAGTTGAAATTACACAAGAATTCTACATGACATGTTTGAAGTATTATGAGACCAACTAATGGAACATACATTATTATAAGTTTCATGAAATCAGAGATGGGACAGCTCTGTAGGTATAGTGACGGGCTATGGCCCGGGTTCAATTCCTGGCAGTGCAAGATTTTTCTTTTCTCCACGGCATCCAGATTGGCTCTGGGGCCCATGTAGCCTCCTACCCAATCGATATAAGGAGCTCTTTCCTGGGAGGGGGGGGGTTGTAAAGCAACAAGGGCTGAGGTCAGCAATGGTGGAGCTGTACCTTCACTCCCCTATATGTCTCCACAGCACAGTGTTTAATTAATTAGGCAGAGGGAAATTTTATCATTTTCTTTTATCATGTCATGATATCTGTAATGACTATTGCACCAGACAGAGCTGTTTTCATTTATTACAGTATAAGTAAAACGAGGACGGCTGATCTTCTGAGCCAGTAGTTACACAGTCACCTCGACAACCCATCTGACTTCATGCATGGTGCCTAGACACAACTGAAGCATCCAAACTCCACCACTGTCACAAATGGAAGCTGTGTGCTTTAGGGCATGATCCCATACTTGGGTGGAGCCACTGAGGGGCACCAAAAAAAAAAAACCAGAATCTGAACCAAGGTCCTCCAGGCATCACGTAATTTAGTCTGACTCAACTACCTGAACACCATGTTGCAACGGGACAGGTCTCACTTGTGGCAGTGAGGCGACATGTTCCTACCATATGGCATATGGTGCTCTCAACTGTGATTTCAATTGCAGGGAAAATCCCTTGCCAGGCAGAGCAACTCACACCCAGAGTGGCGATTCAAATACCTGCTGGCGAGTTGGCATCCGCTTCCTTTGGCTGACCACCCCTTGTGTTGCGTGTGTTGCGAATACGACGCAGAGACTGCTGCCTCCTGTTCCGGCGATGAGGACGGTTGTTGTTGGCACCAGGAGTCTTTTTCCATAAATAATAAAATTCGACCAACTCGGGCTGAAATGCAGACATCACTGGTGTTTCAGGTTTTGTTTTCATGAGACCTTCTGAGCACATCACATCTTGTTAACTTGTCAATAATTTATAATTTCCATACATAATTTTCAGTACAGTCCTGCCAACATTTTGACTTTCATGTAAGCGTTCGGAACTGCTGTACTGACACAGCACTGGTAAAAAGTCACATGTCTGCTAGGTGCAGTGCAAAATGCATATATTACTCATGAGCTCTATTCTATCACAATATTCCTGGTTGTGCTCTGAACACTTGAGCTTGCAACTGTTCGTACTGGTGTCTGATGTTCAAATGAAGATTTGACAACAGTGCTACATTATTGCCCATGATATGTCACATGCAGGAGGGAGCTTGGATCATCAAATCTTGGTGGGGTTATAGTACTCATTTTGAACTACATTACAACATAACCTCTAATGTCATCACTTTCATCAGAGCTATGCTTTGCTGCTTGTTTGCTAAGTTTCCTCTTCAACCCTGAAGACTAAAGTAGTATGTTTATCCAAAATATGAATCTTCATAAGCTTCTACCAAACTATACAGCGTCACTTCTCAGAAGACAGTACTCTTCATAGTCACTGCTGTGAGAACCTAGACTGACCATGTTCTGGCTAAATGTTTACTCACCGTATCTTTGTGTGCCAAAAGGTCCTTCCGGATTCTGAAGAAATTCTTTCCAAACTGACGAAGACCTTTCACAAACCGTTTCTGCAAGAGATTTGTGTCACTTGTATTCTGATGAAGCCATCACTGTAGGATCAACATACAGCAGAAATCCCGAGTTCAATGCTAACAAACAAGTGTTGTGCTTACCGTCTCCTCCTCAGTCCACTTTTTATCGATTCCTTTAGGGACTGGACATTTCACCAAGGCCTGGAGGGCTTTGCCAGGGTCATACCCAGAATCGTGCAGCTGGAACAAAGTACACAGCCTAATTCACTTCCCAGTAGGCAGACCCAGTCATCAGTTTCATTAAAAATGTTTATCTAGGGGAGCTTTGTGAAACCTGTATTCTGTGTTTTATCAATACCAGATGTTATCATTGGCTGTATGTGAAGGGAATTCCTTATTATTTATGCTTTAAGGATGGCATCATTAACCTTTAAGAGACAGCCCTTTAAATTCCGGTAATGGCTACGGGACTGATTTAATTTAAATGCCCGCGATTATAAAGCAATAAAAATTGTAATCATTTACTAAAATTGCTATGATTTCTACAATTTTTGTGATAAACGAACCAAATAAACGCTGCTTTTTTCTAGAAAGAATACAGAATCAGATATTGTAATTTACAGACTTTATAAAATGTGTAAAAATTTTTAGACTGATTCCAACAAAAGAATTCCCCAATTTGTCATCTGTCTACAGGAATTCATACAGTTCTTGCAAGTATGAATGCAGCAGATGTGGCAACACAGCAGACGCTAATGTAGCCGAGGTTTTGTCTCGCATTTCCAATGTCTAGTCATGTATGTTCTTTTGGCATGCAGAGATGTGGGCGAGTATCTATTCATTTATAAGAACCCTGATTGTTTATTATCGCTTATACCTACACAACAAGCTCTCTGTTCTCACACTGCTGGAGTTAGATTATAAGAACTTTCAAGGTTAGCATCCTTATACCACAGCCAAGCAGTGTCAAAGTTAGCATTCTGCGAAGTCGTGAACCAACCATTGCGTAGTCTCGTAGGGAAGACTCGGACATATTTCAGCTCATAAATGACTCCGAATCAGATTGTTGTACCGATAATTCTGAGAGTGGCGTTGAGGAAAGTGAATCAGAAATTGATTTCGACAAAGAACCATCATCTTGGTCGGCAACCTGGGGACCACCACACCAGCATGGCAAGAGGAGTGTGAATAATTATTCAGGTGGAGCTGTGGGCAAACTGTGGCAAACAGTTATAGCATCTGTCGTCAAACCTGGAAATGGGCAAATAAACTATTTTTCCATCTCCTGGATCTGAACAGTTACATCCTGTTGTCACACAGAGAATTTCTTCTCGCTCTTGTGCGGAACATGCTGGAAGGGGTCCACCTCGCCATCAACGGCCCAGGGGTCGAACCCCTGCCGTTTCATCGGAGATATCTCGATTAGAGGAGGCCAAACCACATCACTGGCTGACTTCCTCTACTTCGCAATTGAGGTGTCGTGTGTGCTTTTCATGTGGGAAACGAAGAATCGTCCGGACAAAGTGCGTGAAGTGTGATGTCGGACTCTGGATTTCCGGATGTTTCCAAGAATTTCACACGAAGGCAACATTCCGTTAGATGACGCAGGAGGGAAGACAGACAACTTATAAAGCTGGTGTCCAAAAATCATGTAAGTAGAAGAAGAATTTATACTAAAAATTATATTTAAAAAAAGGTGTGCACACGCGTGGACTGCATAATGACATATGTGGTCATTTTGTGACCCAACATGTCGTCTTTAGGCTTTAAAAGGTTAATGCAGTTTGTTGAGGCACTATGCTACACACTGGAAAGCCACTGGTTCAATTCCTGATGAGGCTACTGTATTTTCCAATTGACCTAACCCTTCCAGCCACACTATGGCCCTGGGGTCCACTCAGCCTCTAACAGAAATGAATACCAACAATCATCCTGGGGGTAAAGGGCAGCTGGTGCATAAGGCTGACAACCTCACCACCATCTGTAAGGTCTAGAAAATGTGGAAGCCTTGATGTCTCACACCTTATGGGCCTCCACGGCCTGTTACAGGGATAGCTTTACCTTTCTTTTCTATCTTTAATCCACACTAAACAAAAGGATCTGGAAAGATCATTTATAACCTAATTTGAGACAGTAGCCCAGCATTTTCCTGGAGAGATCACGAAAAACCATGCGAAAACTTGGCCAGATAGCAAGTCTGTGAACTGAGATTTGAATCCAAGGCCTCCACAAATATGAAGAAGTTCTACCCACTCAAGTGTTATGTCTGAGCACACAGATGAAGGAATGGGAAGCATGTACAATAAAAAGGTGCATACTCACAACATCTAGGGCATTTATTGTGGTATCGTCTCTGCTGGCAGCAACACAACCATCATCTGGTGAGCCTCCATCACACATCCCAGCAAATGCTGCCATGGAGCGCGCAGCACGTAGATACATGAGAAGGTCTCCATCCAGTGTCATGGCAGGTACCCACCTCAACTCCTCACGCTCCTTTTCCAGATCAGGGTCAGGGATCAGGTCTGCCATGTCAGGACGATACTCTGGCAAGCGAGCCTGTGTGCATGTACCAAACTGGTATTATTCATGGTAGGGGCATATAAAGTACACAGCTGGAATTAGCCTCTTATGTGACATATTAATTCCAAGTTCCATCAACATATGCCAACTGGTACAGATATCCTTTGGAGAGGACTGACAGAAACAGACTAACCAACAAGACATCACTAGCAGAGCAGTGCTCATGTTATATTCATGCTGAAAAACATTTGTGCAGCCCTGTCAATTTTCTTACCTGGTGAGATGGCCCTACTCGTATTTCTCCTTGCGTGGAAGCCATGGTTGGTAATATCTAAATCAGTGTGACCCGAAGACCATCATTCACAGGCTGGTGGATTTCCTGGCTAGCTGTCAGTAAACAACAGAAGAGGCCAAACTATGTAAATCTTCATGCAAGTGGGGCGTCAGGGCAAAAATATTTCAGAAATGAACTCTATGCTGTAGTCAGATGTTAAGTTACATCTAAGTTACATCTATCCTGTTTACTTCTTTATTTTGATTTAATGTTGTTAAAACTCTTGATAAGGACTGTCCTGCAGGGGTGTACCTTATTACAAAATTATATGCATAAAAATAATGGATTTAAAATACAGAGCTCCGTGGTTCTTGTGGTTCTTGGCAGGTGAACAAGAACCAGAAGAAACTACAGAGCTGCGACTTTCTGACACCCAAAAATGAGTACGAGGCAGTAACATACAGAATGCCACAACATGCAGTAACTAAGGAAACTGCACTAACTACGGCCTATGTCAACAAATTCTAACATATTACTAGTTTCACCTTCAACAAGAAATTTATGACTCAGGTATTTTAAACCTTTTATCTTTATGCATACGAACTGTAAATTATCCTTTTCATGCAGTACGCCCCCCCTTAAGATGGTCCTGTAAGACTAAAGCCTGTCAGTGTTTTAATAATACATAATCAAAATAAAGGAATAAAATAAATACACTTAGATGGTAACAAAGACAGCATATAAGAAAAATGAACCCCATAAAAACACAATGTTATCTTTAATGACTGACTGCTGCTTTGGTGGTAAAGAAAATCTCTGTTATTACAGAAATCAAACAGTCATTACTGTGTTCACAAAAGCTTGCAATCTTATCAATCCAGAGCCATGGTCTAGGATACATGGTTAGACACATGCAGCCTGGGACTGTGAAGAAGCAAACTGGCCCTTATGGCTGCCCACTCTATTTCCAGAGTTCATTATTCACTAAAAATATTGTGTTTCTCTTTACCATTAAGCCAGCACCTTAACCTCTACTGCAGGAAACAGAAACATTAGAGCATTATTAATTTGGTACTTACACATTAACAGGTTAGCAAAGCAAATTTAAAACTTTACTTCCACACNAGAAAAAAAAAAGAAAAACTTGTGAACTTGCAAAAATTCCAAGCTTAGGTTTTTGGTTTTGTTTTTACAAATAAACTTTTAAAGATGACAACATTAATATGACGGACAACATGGCCGTAACATCTAAGTTACTCGAGTCACCCACTAATGTGTAACTATCATTTCTTTAAGAACACTGCCACTAGCTGAGACTGTACAGCATCTAATGGTATCAAATGAGTTAATAAATGAACTGGAAGAGAAATGGATGGAAGCAGGGAGTGCCTAACTTGCGTTCCTACGGCACCCATTTAGGGGGACGGACTGTGCAAAACCACAAAAACACAGCGGTCTCTGGGCCAAGATTTTAACCTGGGACCTCCAGAGTACTACCTGAAAGCAAAATTTAGTGTTCCTGAGTAAGTGAAGGGTAACATCGTTCACTGTTCACTTGTGCGGGTCAATTCTACACCACCTGATGAGGTAACATAGTATCAGTCGAGTGATCGCAGTGTAAACATGCGATATGCATGAACAATGTATTTCAATTTGTGTAATTTAAGGTTCTCACAGTGGTTAAGGATATGATGCCATGCAGTTCACTAGTTCCCTACCAGACGACATATACTTCACAAACCTGTAGGCCATTATCTTAGAAATTCACAATATTTACACTGTTTATACTAGCTGTCATGATAATCCTGTCTGTTCATGACACGCACTGTTGAAGTATTTATCTAGATAATGCTATGTAACATGAAGCACACAGGAAGTTGGGACTGATATGGAACACAAGAGACACTAGTCCAGGGGAACCAGTCACAGAGGCAATTTCTGGTATACTTCATGGCTTGAAGTCACATATATACATATACATAATAGTCTTGCAAATCTAACACTTGAATGTATGAGGGGTAGGCCTCCTCGGCCCTTGCAGCGCGACCTATAGTGGTCTATTGCGCTTAAATCTAACACTTAGTCTGTGTTCCATATAAACATGTTTCCAGTCACATAGGGCTATCATCAGGTATATATGATTCACACAGCTACACTGTATTTCAATATGGCAAACCCTCGCTAAACCGGTTACAGTTAATCCAGATCAAAACATGAAAAACGCTGCTCATGGTTGAGTACGTACTTTAAGACACATGGCATTTAGGAAGGCAGATGAGTCACTCTGTTCAGACCAAACTTGCATTATTATTACGTTCATAAAAAGTACAATTTCTGAGTCTTCTTTCAATGAATAAATGTACTGTCCTTTCACAGTTTTTAAATAAAGGCTCTACAGTTATATTTTGTTATTTATTTTTATTATATCATTAAATTTTCCCATTAATTGCATTCTAATTTTTTTCTTTTAGGGCTACCTTTTGTTTCACTAACCCGCATTATTGCTTAATCTGGATGACCGCCCCCCAGGTGATTCAGATTAGCAAAGGTTTACTGTACTTCATTTCATGCAAGATGTGAAAGACTAAATGTTTTTTTAAATGAATCTGGATCCTTGTTAAAATAATTTAAAATTATGTTTCAAGCATTTTTTCTTATATTCTCCATTTCTTGTGTTCTGTTTGTTGCTGTGTGTGCTGTTGGCAGTGCTGTGTACATTTGAGTCCACATGATGTGGTAGCTAGTGTGTGTGGACGAGTAGTCCACTACTCCCAATTACAACACAGCAACAAACAGAATATAACAAAGAATACAAAAGAAAAAGACATGTAATTTTAAAATTTAACAAGGATCCAGCCTGGAACTTTGAAACCCAGCATACCGAACCTCCCAAGGAAGAACAGACTGAAGCTCTTTGAGAACAGGGCGCTAAGGGCAATATATGGACCAAACAGGGATGAAATAACAGGAAGCTGGAGAAAGCTGCATAATCAGGAGCTTCATAAATTGTATTCTTCAAAAGGCACAACTAGAACGAATAAGCCAAGGAGGATGAGATGGGCCAAATATAATCAAGAGTGATCAAGTCAAGGGGGATGTCTGTATGTATGTATGTATGTATGTATGTATGTATGTATATATGTATGTAAGGGGTGGGCCATAAAAACCGGCCCCCGCACTGTGACCTTCAATAATCTATTGTGCTTTTGTGTCTAAAAAAACGTAAAACAAAACTATACATTTGCCTTTAGTTTTGTATGGGTGTGAAACTTGGTCTCTGATACTCGGGATGGACACAGAAAGAAGGCATTTCAGAAAGGGGGTGTTGAGAATATATGGACTGGAGACAGACTGAAAAATATTGGAAGGCTGAAGAAAACTGCATAATGGGGAACTTTGTAACTTGTATGTCGTGCCAAACGTAACTGCAATGATTCAGTCGAGGGGGGTGAGACTGGCACGCTATGAAGCTCACTAGAGAGAGAAGAGGAATGCATATGTGGTCTTGGTGGGAAGGCCTGAAGGAAAGAGAATAGTATGAAGACCTAGATGTAGGTGGATGATAAAATTGATCATAGAGAAAAAGGATGGGGTAGTACGGACTGGATTAATCTGGCAGAGGATAGGGACCAGAAGCAGGATCTAGTAAAAACCATAATGAACCTTTGGATTCCATAAGATGTTGGGAAATTCTTGAGTAGTGTAGCAAGTGGTAGCTTCTCAAGAAGGGCTCAGCACTGTGGAGTTAGTTTGGATCCATCTTGGTTTTAAAAACTTTCAAACTTTCACATCTTATGCAAAATGAAGTATTACAATACAGTGTAGCATTTTAATGAACTGTACATACACGATGATGGACCCATATGACCAAAACATGTTGTATTATGTATGACACAAAGACTAAGCGGTGTTTAGCCAATAATATATAAGACGTATTGCTATTACAAGGCTGCGAAAATGTGCTCGTAGGCATGTACACATGCACATCAAGTGCTCATCTAATGCAACAGGATACTCAGGTACAACATTACAAGTGACATAGCTGTGTGTGTGGCATAAATATGGAACGAACTGCAAAGCTGTGCATGGGAACCAGTTGTGAATCACATGACTGTTAACGATCCAGGAAAAGTTCGGTTATAGTACATCTCCAAGCTAAGAACTGAACTTAAGTTGCAAAAAGTCTGTACAGGTTATGATGTGGCTGGACCTGCTTGGACTGGTTAACAAAGGCCTTAACAGGTCACAACAGGTTTTAGAAAGGTTATGGCATGTCAAGAGGTTATAGGCTTGGACCAGCTTGGACAGATCTCAAAAGGTTGGCACAGGTCACAACAGTTTGGGTAAGGTATAGTCTGGTTTGGGCAGGTCTCAACAGGCAGAACAGGCAGGGATAAGAATGGACTGATTTGGACAAGTAAAAATAAATCGGACAGGTTATGTCAAAATGGGCTGGAAGATGCAGGAAGCAGGTTCCTCCACAACACTGATGTCCATCAAGTCATCACTGGGTTACAAAACATGTTGCTGCCTGCTGAAGTTACGTAACACTTTCGGTCTGTACTGCTCAGATCGGTGTTATGTGAGGTCATTACACAATAAGTTATCACAGGCCAAGGTCAGCTATGGGCCTGCCCTCTCCACAACTCAAGTTGTGGGTGTCATTTATCATCAAAAGATAAAGGAGACAGCTGTACTCCACACCGCTGAACCAAACTCCTGCATGCCTACCCACTTGAATACAACTATTTCCCTGTTAACCGTCAGGATCAACAAGACACAAAGAACAGTTTAAATTAATGAAATCCTGTATAAGTTTTGGGGTTTTCATGGTGCTGAGTGTATTTGTTTGGTTCTTCAGGGTTGTCACACTGGCTAGTCTTGTAGGCAGACACCAATGTTTTGGCAGGGTTGAAATTCAACTCTGAAGATCAAGGCAGCACATTCCTCCAGAATGATCTACAGCACTGTCAGTAAACATATTACAGACAGGTATAATCCAAACGAGTCTCACGAATTTTGGCCAATTACTGCCTTCAATACTGGTGTTCTAAACTGAAACATGAAACTCACCAATGGGCGACTGGTCATTTGGCTATTTAACCATCTGAAACCTGAAATTCACCTAACATTTAAAAGTTCAGTTCTTATCTCACAAAAAGTGCAGTGCGTCCCTCTTACATAGACCGACTGGTCAATGCTGCCTAGGGAAATGATTGCACTGTGTATTATGTCCAGCAAATAACTTTCATTACTCATTTCTTATTTAATGTCATGTGATCTGGCAATGCTGTTCTTGGGATGTTCGGTGATGCAGCAAGATAGCTCACATGGAAAGTTTGGATAAGCAGTGTTCAGTATTCACTGAACAGCTGCTCATTAGATGACTAGGTGGTCAATGTTGTCCAGATGTGAAAATGGAGTGTATGATGTAACAGTGTGTGTACGTAAAATTTTAGTGTTAAAAATTGCAGAAATTGTCAAGTGAAACGTTAGAGATGTTTTTAAGTGGCACAAACATTTCAGAGAAGGCACACAATACGTAAATGAACAGATAAAAATGTCATGAAAATTAAGGAACTAGTGCAATATGACTGCCAGTTAACTTGCAGGATGATATCTGATGAGCTTGAATATGAGCAAGAGACAGTTAAGAAAATTTTAGTACAAGAACTTGACATAAGAAAGCAGCAAAGCTCATACCACAAAACTTGATGAAGGAACAGAAGGACAGATGTCTTACTAAGTGCATGGACTTTGTGGAACAACTTCAAGAGGATATTTTTTTGGATCATGTCATTACTAGTGATGAGACATGATGATACCATCATGATCCCAAAGCCGAACTCAAGTCCATGGTGTGGTGATCGAAGAATTCCCACAGGCCAAAGAAGCCATGGATGTCAAAGTCCAAGATCAAAACAATGTTGATCTACTTTTTCAACATCTGGAGTATCATCCACTTTGAATTAACACCCTAAGGGATCACTGTTAATCAGACATTCTATGTGGAGCTGCTGAAAAGCCTTATTCATGTCATGAGGCAGAAGCAAGGAGAGTTGTGGAGTGATCGCTCATTGATTCTTCACCACAAAAATGCGCCATCACGATCTTTGCTTTGAGTGTCGCAGTTTTTAGCAGGAAAATACATCTCCGCCACGGATCATCTGCAATTCTCTCCTGACTTGGCTCCAACTGACTTATGGTTGTTCCCAAAACTCAAGAGTATGCTGAAAGGAAACCGCTTCTTGGACATTGAGGTCATTAAATCTGTGAAAAGGTTTTGGAACATTGAATAGAACTGGTAAGAGATTACTCTGAAAAGCTGTAGATATCTAATATCTGCAGCTCTTAAAATAAATTTTTAAGAAATTAGTCCTGAAATTTATTTGCTCGACCTTGTATATACAGTGTGGGCAAAACGCAGAGTTTCTCACAGGGAGGTGGCAAGCCTGATCTCCACAATCCTAATTTTGTCATATTAAGGTACAGTTCTCTTAAAATATCTCTACAGTCTTTAAATCTGGTACACAAGTACTTATGTTTTTGTGTTCACTGACCTCTTCTCATAGGTTGCGGGATCGAATCCCGATGAGGTCACTGGATTTTTTCAATTTTCCTAATCGTTCCAGCCGCACTATGGCCCTGGGGTCGATTAAGCCTCTAACATAAATGAGTACCAGCAATATTCTTGGAGGTAAAGGGCAGCCGGCATGTAGGACTAACAACCTTACCACCATCTGTGAGCCGATTGTCTACAAAATGTGGGAACCTCAACATCTCACAACCCTATGGGCCTCCACGGCCTGTTACAGGGATACCTTCACTTTACTTTTACCTTTTTTTTTTTACTGACCTCTTCTTACAGTGCACACATTTTGTAATAATCTGTCTTCTAAAAGACAAGTTTTTCAACTATAACACACAATTTCTGTGACACCAGTACTTGATTACAAACAACACATTACAGGAAGATGGTTGAAAAGATAAAATGCTATGTTCGTGCAAATAAAAACATAAGAACTGAAAAACCCATCACCCACCACTATCAAAATGTCTCTACCCTCTGCAGAAATTCCCGTGGCTCACTGGAACTATAAAATAACCGATTTTCATTAAAAGATGTATAAATGAAATGGAGGTGTGCAGCCACCTGCCATCTGACATTTAACTAAATCAGTTTTCATGCCCCTGTATGGGTTTCAGTATAAAATAATATTACACTAACAGAAATTTGACTGCAAAGTACCAGAATTAACATTTTTGACCCAACCCATCTTACCATCTCCCCTTAATGCTAAATAGGAACCAATGTGAAATGAAGGTTTTTGTGACAGTATGGCAATTGCAACAGTTACACTGCTGGGCCTGTAACACAGCTCAGAAGAAGGAAAAGGGATGATGTGGTTTCTTGAAAAGACCAAAACGTGAGATTTTAGATCCTTACAGCAGTGACTACTTCTGGGATGGGACACCTGCAGATAGCCTCGCAGAAGTCTTATGTTTCAGAGGAATGCACTGACTCCTTTTTCAGAGTGGCACACTGTAGGTGGACATGTAAGTAAACCCCTACAGGGCTACACGGTGTCACACTCCAGTAGACAGTAATCTTCAAAATTGAAATGGAACATTCACGTTTCTTAATTTTAAGACTTCAATGGTTACTGAGAAAAATGAACTCATAACTAAAATGGGCTTCTTCTGATACCAAAACCTACTGTTTGTGCATACATCAGCAGAATGACAAGACATTTCAGATATGCACCTGAAGCAACAAACAGATAGAATACCTGAAATGCAAATACGGAAGTAAGGTCACAACTGTACTTAGATAAGATGAGTGCTAGTCGCTGATGAAGATTCATATTCCATACAAAGAAGACAATTTCCTGACCAACTGCAGAGCAGACCCTGAGACATGCAGTCAGACAGATTTGAGGAGCACTGTCTTCTGGATGTGATGCCGTGAAGTCTGGTAGAAGCGTAACTACACTTCAGAGGAACCTACTGTCTCCATGGATCATATAAGCCAAGTATAATTAGAATGATCAAGTCAAGGAGGATGAGGTGGGCAGGGCATGTAGCACGAATGGTGGAGAGGCGTAATGCATATAAGATATCGATGGGAAGACCAAGACATAGGTGGGCTGACAATATTAAAATGGATCTTAGAGAGACAGGATGGGATGGTATGGATTGGATTGATATGGCTCAGCGTAGGGACAAGTGGAGGGCTCTTGTGAACACGGTAATGAACTTTTGGGTCCCATAAAATGCTGAAAAATTCTTGAGTAGTGGCACAATTGGCAGCTTCTCAAGAAGGGCTCAGCTCAATGTGTATATTGGGACTGTCAACACAAAAATTAATTAGGGGGTTACAGTTCATTAAGTAACTCACTGGGACATTTATATCAATATTTCAGTTGATTTATTAAACGGCTGTCATGTTACATGTTTTGTCCTATGGCCATTGTCAGACAAGTATAAATAAATAAATAAATGTACCAATACCCATTGCTGGGCTGTGTGGTGCAATGGGTCCATTGCCATGTCTCGTAAATATTCTACGAAATTTTTCAGTGATATAACATTTTCTTAAATTATAGTTCACAATTTAATAAAATATATGGAAGTGTGTGTCTAGATGTTTGGGCAGTTTAGTTAGTAGGTCATTAACAAATGGCCATTCAAATACATTGGACAAACAGGCAGAAACTTTCGAACATGATTTAAGGAGCATATCCAAGCAATAAAGATTAGCAAACCAAATTCTAAATTAGCACAACACATACCAGACACAGCAGACAAAACAATGGAAATACTCCATATCAAAAGAAAGGGCCCCTTGCTAATTAAGTTAGAATGTTTTTATGTATACAATCTCAGCTCAGCTTTATTTATACAAGCCTGAAGATGGGCATAGGACCAAAATGTGTAGCACAACAATCATTTAATAAATCAACTGAAATACTGATATATACGTACATATCCCAGTCAGTAGAAACTGTAACCTCCTCATCATTGTTCTGTCAATGGTCCCAACATACACATTAATAACCATACACAACAGGATGTAAAACACAAAAATTAAGTAATGTAATTCAGCACAACAAAACACATCGTTGAATTCAGTTTAATATAGAACATGGCAGGATGCCATAATGTAACGAAGGAATATTTGACTTTGTTGGTTCAATTACAGTTGTGTGTTGAGCACAGCGCTGTCAACCTATCCATCCCAAGGTCACAACAGTTTTATCTCTGAAATGAAATTACTAACAGATATTAAGTTGGTGATACTCATCATGGTGTCCCTGCAGTTTGTGGAATGAACTGTCTTCACCTGCTCAAACACTAGAGCCATGGTTCAAATTCATACGAGACATGGATGTCTGTGTGCATTTATCTGTTTTTGCTGTCCTGTGTATAGGTAGTGGCCTTGCAACAGGCTGATCACTCATCCAGTCCTACTGAGTGTGCATAGGATTAAGCAACTGAAAAAGTGGCCAGGGCCCAACAAAGGGCTGTAGAGTCACCGATGAATGCTGGTCAGTTTGCATGCTCTGATTCTTGATTTTTTTTGCTTGCTAGGTCATAAATTTAAGTTTATTCCAAGAAGTCTGGCATATGTAATAAGAGCGAGATTGTGCCTCCAATAGAGAAATGTGCTGTGAGCACAACCATTGGGCACTCAATAAGACAAGCTGCAGACCCCACTTGCAGTCTCAGCTATACAATACTGGTGTATAGCTGGAAGTGTATATGCACCAGGGGCAGCAATACTGTATTTTACAACACAAACATAGCAACTAAATAGATGCCAGCAAGAATTCAGGAATGGCTGTAATTTTCACTATAGAAAAATGTATGAACAATACACAAAACTGAAGACATAGCTGTGTTCTNTGGGGGGGGGGGGGGGGGGGTCAACACAGACTGAAATTACAACTGAAAACCACCCACTAAATCAATCAAAAAAATTAAAGATGCACATAAAATGTGTCACTATACATACATAGCACGGCAATAGATTATATGCTAAATGCCTAAAGTTTGAGTCCCAGGCAGGGCAAGATCTTTTTCCTTTCTTCTCAGCATCAAGACTGGCTCTGGGGCCCACCCAACCTATCCAGTGTGTACCAGGGGCTCTTCCCCTGGGGGTGGGGGGAGAGCAACCAGAGTGTCAGGCTGACCATTCACCTCCATCTAGTGCTGATGTCAAGAATGGTGTTCTACCTCCACCTCGCCAAAGGTCTTCATAGGGTGACATTTCATTAATTAAGCTACTAAATATACCTACAGAAGGAGCAGGGATAGCACAGTCAGTATAGCAACTGGCTATGGGCAACCAAAGGGTAAGAGTTCAAGTCCTGGTAGGGTCAAGAATTTTCTCTTCTCCACGTCATTCATACAGGCTCTGGGATCCAACCAACCTCCCATCAATGGGTAGTGGGGGATCTTTCTCTGGGGGTAAAGCGACCAGGGCGTGAAGCTGACCACTCACTTCCAGCTAGTGCCAAAGTCAAGAAAATGTGGATCTATACATCCACTCCCACATACTCCTTCATGGTGTAGTGCTTAATTAGTTAATACACATATGGAAAATTATATGGATTTTCATTTTTTTGAAAATATGCATCCTTCACATTCTCATTCAATAATACAGCATTTGAGAAATTATATAACCGTGAATACAGTAATATTTTCTGTTCTAGCAAACACCTGTGAGGAATGCAATGTAAACAGTCGTAAATTCGGTCTATAATTTTCAGTGTACCCTTATGTGTACATATCTATTTTGATATAACGCATTACAGGGTCACAATATAATATAAATAATTACTATTCTCCGCAAGCATCTCCACATACAATTACCTTATTTGACTGCAAACGCATATTTTTCTTTGTTTACAAATACTGTTTTGGTATCATGCGAAGCCATCTTAATCATGTAACAATTATTAAAATATCACTACAAATCTTCAATTCTTATTTCACATTTCTTTAAACTTTCTTTTTGTATCATAATACATTACATGTAACAAAATTAAAGGGTTAATGATCCACACTATGTAAGCCAAAACAAAACAATTCTTCCTCGAACCTCGTAAGTTTCGATTTTATTCACAGGGCGACGTGGCCGACACTAGTCTTTAAAATTGTAAACTTACGACCGTACGGACATCACTATCATGCTACTTCATTATATACTAATACCACATCAATCTGATGTCACTTACGTACAATCACCACCAGCGATACCTTCTCCCACCCCTGAAGTATCATTCGCACTTTTTTCACCGTGTAATGACATCACTATTTAGGGCACTAATGCAGTAATGAATTCTTCGGCTTCACACATCGTAATATTTTTCCTTCGAAAGACTTTAAAATGGAAGGTTTAGCAAGACTTTAAGGACAAAATAATTACTGGTGGAGAGACACTAGTTTTCCTATTAAAATTATTTAAAAGCGTCACTTCTATCCTTCAATTACTTCTTCCACTCAGAATCGATTCTTCCACACCACTCCATTATCACTAAGCCGCGTTCTAATAATCGCCATTTTATGTTCATCTCTGTGCGGCTTGCGGTTTAATAAGCGCTTTCTACAAAAGTTTTTGAGCGGAGCGTTTCAGAGCAAAAGTCCGATCTAAAAACTCTTTGTCCTCCATGTTTGTTTTCCGCTTTCAAAAGATGTCTTGTTCCGTTATATTGCGAGCAGGATACACGCGAGTAATTCCGTTAAGATATGATTCATCTTAATTCTGATCATTAATATTCAATGTTTAAATACGTTTCTAAATTACAGTAATGATATTTATTTTAGCTTGCATATGTACAAGTCGATAAACAACGCCACCCATTTCAGTGCAAACACGAGGAAAGTATTGAACCAAGCTGTACTTGTATATTCCGTCACTGAGACGACTGAGACCACTGAGACCGTCTCATTACGAACCAGTGCATCTCTGTGTACCCCACCCGAAAAGTATTGTTTTCTTAATGGTGATCAATAGCATTTTATAAAAGATTCATTTCCCTGCATAGGTAATCGAAACTGTTGGTAAACATGCTTCTATTGGAGACGAAGCGTTTAGTTCAATATTCATATACAGAAAATAAATTATTATTGTGTTATTTATAACGCACATGAAGACACATTAAGGGCGAGGGCACACGAAGGAAACTGGCAATCGCAACGCAACCGCAATTTCAAAGAACTCTTTATAGGGATGAGTTCAACACATGTTAGTGAATGGAACAACGCAAATTGAGAAAACTGTATTGCCATTTTCCTTGGTGTAACCTCGGTCCGAATCAACTGGGAAGAAAAGATTGATATGCAAACTCCATGTGAACTGCTCCAATTATTCGTGCCATGTGGATGTGTGAACACCAGAGTATGCTGCTTGCTGTTTTCCTGATTGGCTTATTCTTTAACCCAGAAGATGGTGATGTTCCTCTGAAACATTTGTTGACTTTCATTGGACCACATGGCTTCATAGTCTAGAAGATAGAACTCTTCAGCCTTCTGCTAATTTGAAAGTTATGCAATTTAACTTTAATATAAGTTCTGATACTTGCTACACTCAGTTTTGCATGTAGCAGCACTGAGTAGATACAGAGAAACACTTCAGATTTGTTTAGGATTGGCATTCAGTGGGATGTGGGTGTATGAGGTGTAATGTATGGGGGGGGGATCCCTAGGCTGTGCCGATTCCATGAAACACTACACAAGTGCACAAATATGCAGCTAAGGCTAATCACGCTGGACAACACACTGCTTACAGCCAAAAATTGCTTATATCAAAACATTGTGGCGCAAGAGATGAGAATCTTGATGAGATTTATATTTTGTGTCATGTACCAACTCTTGTATAATGAATAATTTATAGAAAAATTAATGACAAATTTGTGTGTCACAGACAGATACAAAAGTTCATCTACTACAGCCTTGGAAATTTGTGGGATTTTTCTGTTTTGTGTCAGTGTTATAAGTTTTTATAGGGGGACCTGTAATCACTCTCAACAGCTCTCTAGTCCTTTAAATTCAGTAAATGCGCTTATTTTCTGGACATATTTTATTGTGGATCTAACCCTGGACTTTACTGAAATTCAAAGATGGTCATCCTCTGGGATGTGATCTCAGAGAAAGTGCTGCTTCCATTTTCAAGGTAGCACATTAAGCTGGGTATGGGCATAGGAAAGTCGAGCACTAGGAACCTGAAGGTGGTCCACTGGCTCCTCACTCTGCTTCACCTACTTCCCTCTACTTCCTATTGGTTCATTTAGAGCCACTGTTTCTCTGAGTCACTCTGGCCCCAGAATACAAAGCTTTTAAAGGTCACTACTCTTTACAGATTTCATCTTGTTCCTATTGGTTTTGGGTTGGAGATGGATGCAACATGTTCCTGTGAAACACTGATACCTAAGTAGCAAGCTACATGGCATCACATCTCAGAGGACTACTCTTAACTGGCAGTGTTTAGCTTAACATTATATTCTTTCTTTCCATGAAAATGAACTGAGGAAAATCACACAATTCCTCATTCTGGATAGCCTATTTTTAGGTATCAAATCGAGGAAGGAGCACTGGCTTGGCTGGGAGAGGGGTAGACGAGAGGTATTTAGCCTGTTAAGGATGGACAACTTTATTACAAACCAGTCTTGTCATTTCATACAAAATGCTGCATTCTTTGACACAGAGAACAACTAATCACTTTGGGGGGGGGCACTTGTTTCACATTTGCTTGCAAATATACTAATTTCAAGCAAGGGTCCTGACTGGTCCAAGCTGTGACATACCACTTCTGGAAGTGTCTCCAAAGTCAGTACATAGAGGTTCACTGTTCAAACTGTGGTATGTGCTCTCAAGATGGAGACACCATCATCCTTCCAACTGCCAGTGTCCACCTACACTGTATGGTGTCATGACCCAGACATCCACAGTCTGATCACATACATGATAAGTCTTGTTCAAGTATGTGTCCAGATATCTCTAGAGCACTGTCCATGGCACAGGATCACCAGTGAAATCTAGTGTCATGCAGCTTACAACATTAGACTTTGTCTGGCTTGCCCTCTTGTGCTGTCATCTCCAGGTACAATCCACAAAACAAACTTGGCTGTATTACCAACTTTGCATATGTTAGCAAGTCATTTTGGGAGATTTCTGACAATATGTGGTCAACACATTTTGTTTTCAAGTGCCTCTGCAAATTTTTACCTGTTAAATGTGTATTAGAAAATAAAAAGGCACATCAGCAGATGATTTTTCTACTGTGAAAAATAGAAGTTGCTGACTTAGGAATCTTAAACATGTATTTAACTGCTACAGACAAAGGCAGATATTAGTGGACTAACATCACATGACATTGAGAAGTACAGAAGGAGAATCCAAGAGGGAAAGAGAATAAAAAATGGAAACATAGAACTTAAAGATAAGAACATTGAACGATGAACCAATAAATAACAGAATAGGCATGTAGAGTTATGTTTAAGAATAACAAAGACAGAATATTAAGGAAGGTTTGAACATGAAAATAAAAGGAAAATGCTCAAGAAGAAAACAAACCTTAAGATGGGAACACCAGGTTAGGGAAGGTATCACAAATGAGGGAAGAAAGAACGTGACATGAAGCAACTTTGGGAAGACAGAGACAGATGGATAGGATTGGTTGCTGGATGACCCCATAACAGTGAGAACACTGAAGGAAGAAGAAGAAGGAAATAAACTGCACATTGGATTCTCCATATATGTGTATTTTTGTGACATATTGCTTGGGGATGTTGCTTTTCACCAGTACAATTGTAACATTATCATAAAAGTGGATACAGCGACTGTAATTAGTTCAGTTGTTGTGTTGTGGACTGAATCTGGTTGTAAAGAAGGCCCTCCCCTCTCTCTAGGGGTCATCAGATGAAAGAAACCTTACAACTGGAAGGATAAGAGTCATATCCTGTTCAGCCGTTACTTTCATTCAGTGTGTCTTACTTTGTCAGTTTCAAGGCCCTTCATATTTAAACTGACTTTGTACTTTATAATGGAATACTTATGTTGCCCCCCCCATACTTTAATGCTTCCAGACACGGAAACTGTCCACAGTAATGATCAGTTTCATGACTCCTGTATAGTTTTTAACACCTGCAAGCAAACAGTAGACTCTTGAAGAGAGTATCACAGTACACTGCACATAAAGAAGGCTGTGTGCTCCACATGTGGCAGTCGTGTACAGTTACAGCCACGGATGCCACGCTGGATCCATCCGGCACAGGTTGTCGTGACTGTTTGCTGCCGTCACCAAAGTGCTTACCTAATGAAATAATATATATTAACATTTAATTTAATATGTGGTTTCATAAAACCAATATTTTAATGAGCTGCTCACTGCTAATTCTGTCACCTGACAGACTAAAGTTTACTATGTACCAGTGCTGTTGCCACTGTGTATCAAAATGTCATTTTCTCCTCTCCGCAAGGTAGTTTCCTTTTATGGGTTATTTTACAATGCTGTTATTAGCTGCTCTACATAGTGCAGAATGGTTGGATGAGAGATGAGCTGGAACAGATTTGGAAGGAAGTGGCTGTGGTCTATTTCAGGTACTATTCTGACACTTGTTTGGAGGGACTGCGGAAATCTTCAAGAATTGCAGGACTGCCGGTGTCCTGGCCAAGAACCGAACCAAGTACTCCAAATACAAGTCTACAGCAGCCCACTGGTGCCTCAAGAGATGTGTGCCTATTTTATATGAGTTTGAGTCTGCTTAAAGATATACTTTATTTAGCTCAGGTATAAACTGACTGAGAGAGAACTTAACTGTACCTTGCTCTCAGGCACATCAGAGTTGGAGAGGGTGTTGAGTCGTGACATGATGGCCGTAACAGCGCGAGTCACCATGTTGATAAGCAGCTCCCCCTCCATGTCAGCTGGTGCAGAGTTTAGCGACTCATGCTGGCAGTCATCCTGTTTCTGCAGCATGATACACACAGTTTCATGACACGTCAAGGTTTGAGATTGTATATCAGAAGTAAACCCATTCAAGCAGGGTGGTAACACTATGTACCTCCTGCACACAGTGTATTTATGTGTTTATATTGTGGCATATTTGCTCAAGGCAAGAACTGAAGCCAGCAGAGACAACTGTTATTGAGTAACGGCTCTGCAAACAAGCATGTTTCCATGGCAATAATTTGATGCAACAGTACTGGGAAGCGGTGTTTTTTATGTGATCTGTGCGGAGATGTTATAAGCAGGACAAGTCTAGAGATGGTTAGTCAGTCAAGAGAGAGTCTGCAGGCAGTCAGCTGGTTGGCGAGTTGGCAAATTAGATAATCACTGGAGTTCAGCTGTTGTGAGAAGCTGGTAGCTGAGGCCAGGGTCAGTTCAGGAACCCACAGGGGAAGGGGAATGTCCGCTGTTGGAAGCTGCTACCAAGCAACAGCAGTGAAGATGTGACACTAATGGACACTAGTGTGTGTGAACAATGAAGTGTTCAGTAAATCTGATTGCCAGTCCAACCCCTGTCTATAGTCACTCCATATGCGCGACAGTATTCTCATAATAAACAGCCACTATTTCTGTGTACGACATTAACTGATTTGTCTCTGTAATGAAGATACAACAGTGCATTTTCTGTGAAGCAGGAACTGGACTCTTCAACATTTAGATGAACTTAAAAGACTTCAAAGGGCAAAGTTAACTTTTAGATTTTGAAATCAACAAGTGTCAGATCAGAAGTGGAGCCCCAACAGTGCGTGACAATGTGATAATGTGCTGGCTGGTAGGGCCTGACAAATGAGCACAGAGGAATGGTGGAATGATGACTGGCAGGAAAACGGAAGCAATCACTGCCACTGTCCCGAGTCTTTGGGCCTAAACAAGATGAAGTCACTGAAGAATGGAAAGAAATTACATAATGAGAATTTTCAGTTTGTATCTTCACCTAATACTATTAGAGGGATCATATCAAGAATGCTGACATGGGAGGGGTTTGTAGAATGTATACAAGAAACAAGAAATACACATGTAATGGCAGCTAGGAAACCTGAAGAGACCACCTGTAGGTGGCTGGATAATACTGTGGCATGTAGATCTGCTGCTGGGCAAGGACCATGAGATAAGTAAATATACAACAGCCATTACTGTGTAACAGTTAAACTACAACAATGAGGAACAGTGTTTTCTGTGTGGTCCGTGCCCAGATGTTATAAGTGGGACAAGCTAGGAGTTTCAGTTGGTGAGTTAGTTGAGTCAAGTCAAGTTCAATGGAGTTAGTCTAGAGTTGCTGTAGCTGAGGTCAGGGACAGTTCAATAACCCAGAGAAAGGGGAACGTCTGCTGTTAGAAGCTGCTACCAAGCAACAGCTAGTGAAGACTGAGAAGACTTAATGTGTGCTGTAGTTACAGTGATCTTTTGAGTGTGTAACTGAGTGAGACTTTTGTGGTTATTTGTAGTTACATTTTGTAAGAGTCCAATAAACCTGATCATCAATCCAAAACGCGTCTGTGGTTGCTCAAAAATTGTGAAAATGTTAAAATGGATCCTGAAGATGTGAAGATGTCAACAGAGTGAGATTCATGGAAAAGAGTTCAACGGTGGGCCCCTGTAATCATGGTGATGAACCTTTGAGTTCGAAATGAACACGTAACACCTTATTTGTTGGTAGCAGTTCCAAAATCCACTACAGACTTGCTAGGTGTGTCCCAGCTTCGCCACAGCTGTTCATATCCAGGGTACTTGTGAGACCTCAGCCGCCAGGAAGCAGCAAGAGACTGGGTCCCTGCTGCACACACCCTGACAAGCACTGCCTTACATCATACTCACAGATACCATTAGGCTAACAGTGACAAGATGAAAGTTTTAAGAAATATGGCAAAACTTGGGGGGGGGAGACATAAAAATATGAGAGAAATTGCAGATGAATATACTAGAAGATAAATTTATATATAAAATATGATAGTATGGGCATATTTTAAGAGCAAACAAAGACAGAATACTGAAGGTTTTGAATATGAAACTAAAAGGAAAATGCCCACGAGGAAGACAGCTCATAATCAGGACAGCAAGTTAGGGAAGATGTCACATAGAAGGAAGGAAAAACAAAGAAATTGTAGGAGGATGATGAGATGGATAGAATTTCTTTGTAGAAAACCTCAAGAGATAAAATAATGGGAGACTGCGGCACAGAACAGGATCTTCAGCATATGGGTTGTGAAGACACAAGGCTGAGGTTGGCTCACAGATGTTTGTGGCAATGGTGACAAAGAGTTGGGTTCACAAATTGTCAATGAATAATCCGTCGAGTGTAACAATGTTTTTAGGTCACTTATTTATTTCACTCGCCTTACATGTTTCGGTTTAAAATAAACCATCATCAGAGGCACGTTTACAAACACATGAAACCACTGGCGTTGTATAATGTACACAGTATGTAAGCTGCGTGAACACTACTACAGATATCGGAGTGTAAAAGCACAACACTTTCTAGTAGCGTTGAATGCACGTACAATTCTTGCATTCCATCCGAAGAATGCCCTCAAATTGAGCTGTCAATGTTAAAATATTTAAAAGTTTAAAACATTTGAAATAAAATGTACGGTTCCTTCTTATTGATTCGTCCCGGTGATGGGAATCGTCAACTTGAGGTTGTGTATGCTTTTGGTCAGATGTGTCTTACGCGTTGTGTGTTGTGTACTCACAGTACACAACACACAACGCGTAAGACACATTGACAGCTCAATTTGAGGGCATTCTTCGGATGGAATGCAAGAATTGTACGTGCATTCAACGCTACTAGAAAGTGTTGTGCTTTTACACTCCGATATCTGTAGTAGTGTTCACGCAGCTTACATACTGTGTACATTATACAACGCCAGTGGTTTCATGTGTTTGTAAACGTGCCTCTGATGATGGTTTATTTTAAACCGAAACATGTAAGGCGAGTGAAATAAATAAGTGACCTAAAAACATTGTTACACTCGACGGATTATTCATTGACAATTTGTGATTGATAGTGTAACGGACCAAATATGAAACAATTCAAAATAGTTGGGTTCAGTCTGCTGACATGTATCAACTGCCCACATCTGTCTCAATGCTTCATGCCACAAGGCACAAGTCTGTCCTCACCTTCCTGTGTCCTGCGATCATCTCGTCACGCAGAATGGCCCTCAAGATTGTCTGCACCTTGAAGCTGGGCTGCACCAAGCAGCGGGCTGCAGCAATCATACTGGCTGTCAGGGGCCCGTTGATTCCAATAGTGCTCAGGTACTCGAGGATGTTGGGCGTCAGTCTAAATGGTACAGGGCGGTTGGCATCCAGGTCACCTGTATTGCATACATTGGAAAACATGTCACATTCATCCTTACCATCCGCGCTAAGGAACTCAACCCATCCAGAACCATCTGCTGGACCTTGACACCATAATGGAGGTTGACATATTGGACATCCACTCAAAGAAAGAAATACAAGTTACGAAATGTACACATACTGTAACAATTCTGGTTATGTAAGATTTCAGGTTTTCACAGCGGTGACTATGAAGAAAACAGTGGTGTTAACCAATGTTTCGGAGGAACGTTGGTTAACACCACATCTACAAGGTGCCACATCCCAGCAGACTGCTTTCTTCAATTCTGGTTATGTACATTACCTACACAAAAAGTGTATTGTGCATGAAATGTGGGTTCCATATTTCCTCTGTGACTTCTACTTGGAAACTCACATTAGTGAGTTGCACTCAAGATGCAGAGAGAAATGCATGTGGATCTTCATGTGATGTGTCTGTTCTCCTATTATAATCAAAATTGATATGTGTCAATAAATTTTAGCAGAATTCCCCACTGTCAAGTTTTATGAAAATCCATTCAGCAGTTTACAAGCGTCTCAATAAAGATGTACAGACAAGATACGGTTGCCAATCTAAAAGGTACTTTCTTGTGACTTTCCGTTGTGATTAAATCACTAAAAGCAATAATACTGTATGCCGACTTTCTCCCTCGCAAAATATAATCTTGTTTCTGAACCAATTTGTGTGACCTACCTAATCATTTTGATTCAATCAGAATTTCAGTGAAAATACAGGAAGGCCATACTGCTTGGCCCCTTAACCTTCTTTTGTTACTTCAGTGAAATCTGTTGACAACTTGCTGTGGCGATACCAATGGGGCAAGACATGGAAGGTGATCTACACTGTTTACACTTGGCCTGGCAGTAATCATCATCCCTATCCCGTGCTTGCCCTGCTGTATGACCTTTGTAACAATTACTAGGCTGGAAAGTTTATCTCCCCGAATGTTCTTACTCATTATAACTAATGATCAATGAAATCTATATCTGAGAATATCCTCAGTTTGAAGTTCAAATCCACTGTCTCCCAAACATCTGTGGACATCAGCCCACTACAGCACAACCACTCTCTGCTACTATATCAGCCTTCCTAGTCCCTTTGATCTGATCCTCTGCACCCCACTTCTTGCTGAACAGCTGACCCTTCCAGGTCAGGTCTAGGCGGCACATTACAATTCAGTATTCCTCCAGCAATACAAGGGCAGACTGAAAAGTTACTTTCATGAACAGCAAACTGGCTGCAAAAGTTTGGTTTCAAGATTCTGCAGCATACATCTTATTAGTCCTGATCTAGCCCCAAGCGACTACCACCTGTTTGGGCCACTGACAAGATGTCTTGCAGGCTGTTGATTCAAACCATATTCTAAGGTCATGGAAGCAATAAGTGCAGACACCACACAAAGGGCACACAGCTCTTCCAAGACAGCATCAATAAACTGGTGTGCTCTTGGAATAAATTTCTCAATGTACACGGAGATTATGTGATAAAGTGACTTTAGTATGGACCAAAATACTGAATGTGTAATACATCGCTTTTATGTAAGCTCTGGGAGAAATACATTTGTGAAAGCAACTTTCCTTTTTACCCTCATATGAGATAAATAAAAAATTAAGAGAAGAGAACTATTTTCTGGGGTATGATGCTGTGTAGTCTGGTAAAAGTTTATCAGTGTTTCAGAGGAACATACTGTCTCCATCTTTAGGGCCAAGGGGTAAGTGAATCAAGCAATCAGCAAGAAATAACTTCCTGAAGATGGAGGAAGTATGTTTCTCTAAAAACTGATAAATTTCTACCAGACTACATCGCATCACGTGTCAGAAGACAATCCTTCTCAAAGTCACTGCAATGAAAACCTCAAAACCAAAAGAAAAAAAAAACACCCACATATCATGGCATATTTGATAAAAATAACCACTGCTTAACAATGAGGACTTTCAGTCAGTAGCTTAACCCACTAAAGCACGGCAGGAGCCAAATGTGCCACCTGATGCCATTCAGACAATTCATTTTTTGCTTACAAAGTGTCTATATATATTTCACACAATCCTCAGAACAATGAATGGTTGTTTCCCTGCAGCATTAACCAGCTGGTCTTTGAAGTGGAGCTGCACTGTGGTTTCTGAGAGGCAGGAAACAAATTTTCAACTGTTACTTCAATGAACTTCAGGTTTCAAAGTGTTAAAGTCGTTTACATTCCCTACAGAACGGACAATACTTAAGATGAGGCACCGACTAAACAATTAGCATTAATTTACTACATCTACATCACGAACCTCCTATACAATTTTATATACAAAAATATNGTATATATATATATATATATATATATATATATGTTAACCATATATTTGCCTGATGATGGCTATTGATAGGCGAAACATGCAGCAGAGCCGAAACTAGGCACTGATCTTGATATTTGTTGTGTTGTGACGGTTGTAATAAAGAGGTTCTATGTTAAAATGCAGTCAAAGGGTGTTAAAATCTACTCCTGTAATTATCTAGCCAATATTCATAATGTCAGAGATACAGAAAATTCTTGAAGCCTGACAGCTGGCAGCACCAAGATGTGAAGGATCCAATAATTCATGTGACATGCAAGGACAGCAATACTGCCAGTGGATAAACATAAACAACTGAGACACTCACCTGTGGTGTCATCCACATCAAACTTGAAGTATGACACATTGACAAGGCCAGAGTCTTGGTGAATGTACATCATATCTGGGTTTAGCCGAGTGAGATGCAGGACATACTCAGCAAAGCATGCCAGTGACAGCTGAAGTGTGAACTGCAACATTGTGACAGGAAATGGCTGCTTTCAGAAGATATGAAATGTATACACAATTTTGTGATGAAACTTTTTGGAAGGTGAAGACAGGAGACAGACGACTCACGATCGTGTCCAGTGACATGGTTTGGTATTCACAGTATTGAATCTTGGGGTTCAGCTACCAGAGATTTAATTAGTAAGATGAATCTTAGGGAAATGGTGGGAGGTGGATGGAACTGGCACGGGGTCATGTCCAGTGGCAGTGATCATTCAGTACTACTACCAGAAAATTAGTTAATCAGCAAGATGAATCATATGGAAAGCTATTTTAAGCCAGTCCAAAGTGTTCCTCACCATTTTGCGGAACATCCAGTAATCTGTAGCTGCAGGGAAAGTCCTGACTGCCCAGTCTCTGACCACAGAGCGAGGCACCATATTGCACTGAACATCTTTCAAGATGTCCCTCAGGACCTGATGACTTGCTTGTGATCCCCGAGCCTGGAAAATACATAACAGATGAAAGCAGCTGCTGTTTCGTGGCCAGTGAACATTCAGGTGCACATAGCTTCTATGGAAAAAAGACACTGCAATGATTTTGGACAAGCAAACAGAAAGTTTCTAAGAAGCCAAACGGAATGCAGCTGAGTGGGAGCATTTGTCTGTCTGTTTAGGGTTAGCACTTCAGATTACATAGCCTAGTAGAAAGTAGACCTGTTGCTAGGTAATGGCCTGTACACCATCAGCAGAGGAATGCATCACATACATGGTGACATCACACAACAATAGAAGTGTTGCAAGCAGTGTTCTCTGTAGGTCTGCTACAAACCTATATGACTCAACTGACCGAGATCAGTTCAGTTAGTGAGTGCAGTAGAGTAAAGCGAGTTGGTTGGTGAGCAGTCAGTCAGTTGTTGTGATCTGTCACTGTTGGAAGCAGGTAGCTGAGGCACAGGAGTAGTTCAAGAATCCAGAGTAAGGGGAATGTCCGGCTGCGCCACAGCTCAAGCGGTTAGTTGGTGGCTTCCCACCGCAGTGGCCTGGGTTCGATCCCGGGTCTGGTTAAGTGAGATTTGTGGTGGACAAAGTGGTGCTGGGGTGGGTATTCTCCAAGTATTTCGGTTTCCCCTGCCAATCTTCATTCCACTAAATTCTCCATCATCAAAATCACCTGGGGCAGGCTACAATAGGCCAATCAGTGGCCACTGTGCCGAGTGGAACCAGTTGGACTCCACCCCCCACTAACCGAAAAAAAAAAGATATATATATATATAAAAAAGGGAACGTCCACCGTTGAAAGCTGTTACCAGGCAAAGGCTAGTGGAGGCTGTAACAGACTGAGAACACTAGTCTGTGTGTGACGGTGATTTCTGAAGTGCAGTCATGAGTTGTAGGTTAAAGTGGTCAATAAATCCAATTACCAATCCAAACCGTGTTTGTAGTCCTCTGACATGTGACAATAGCATCAAATGGCAAGATGGTTAGTGAATAATGAACTGGAAAGGATTTCAAAGGAAGTGGTGGACTAGTAAGATGCTATCTGGGCATCTGTCTGGGGGGACTCAACAAAATCACAAATGATCTGTCAGGATAGCCAGTCACCGGGCTCAGACTGTACTCAGGAGCTCCTTGAATACAAACCAGAAATGGTAACCACCTGACCTTGGAAATCAGTGTGTGGGAGAAGATCCTGAGGAAGACCTAGATGACACACTTAGCATATGTTCAGTGGATCAAGAGATTACCTTTACAGAGACTGAAGGCTGATCACTGAACCCATCCCTGGTCTCTATCTGAGTCAGTACAATCTATTCTACAACTTCGCAACCAATTTTATTAAGGTCAATTTTAATATTATACTTTGACTTACGTTTAGGGTTTCCTGATGATCTGCTTCATCAACATTTTTCAACAGAAATGTTACATAAATCTTCTGTTTCCTGCATGCATGTTACACAGCTGTCCATGTAAGCCTTTTAATATCATTCACTCAATGTTTAAATAGTGAAGATCCTCATTAGATGTTTCTCTCCATTATAACATTCAGTGACATCTACTGACCACTTCTGTAATCTTGTTTGCCGAGTATCTCACTGTACCTTCTCTGTGATTCCTTTCTATTTTGTCATCAATCATGTTCAGATATCCAAGAATTTTACCTGAACGGCTGCAAGGCGTTCATAGTATCTGAGCACAGGAGAGTCATGTTCGAGTCCAACACGAGCACAGCCTTGTTTGTATATGTCAAGCAGTGAGACGGATGCAGGATTGTCTTCGATGAGCCGCATCTGTGGAGAGACTGCCACGACCCTTGGAACTGTGAAGTGTAGGAACCTGCGTGATGTTTCCTGCGACACACAACATTGTTTCCCACACTGACCCTATCAGGGCTGATGGCACATGTCATTCCCTGATGCACATCTTTTTATAACCAACCAAGCTAACAAATTAACAAAGCAAAAAACAAACTAAATAATTAACCGGCTACTAATTAACAACATAACTAACCAGTCAACAAGCAAAGTAACCAACTAACAAACCAAGAAACAAACTAGCCAACTAATAATTGGCTGTTTAGTTTGCTTCTTGATTGGTTACTTTGTTACTTTCTGGTTAGGTTATACAGTTGGTTAATTATTAAGCATTTAACACCAATTTATTAAGTAACTCAACGTTCTAGACGACCCCTTGAAAAGTTTATGGTTATTCAACTACTCCAGAATTTCCCCATATTTGATAATACTGAAAGTTCATTACCTTATTCACAAGAGCCTGCTACTGATCCACGTCCTAAGTCAGATGCGTCCAGTCCATATCCTCATATCAATTTTAATATTATCATTTTTCTTTTATCTTTTTGATTAACATGGTGAAGAAGACTTAAGAATGAATGCACTGATGTGGGGGGGACCGCAGCATGGAAAGAGTTGAGATTAATGTAAAAGTTCGTGTCACTGCAGGCACTTAGCTAATGCCTGTGTTCTGGTCATGTGACAACCAGGAAGCCTTAGTACCAAGCAACAGTGCAGTGAGGCACAAAATATTCTTCCTGATTGAAAACAACAGCTACCTTCTGCTTGCCCAGGTAGTGGTTGAGCATCCGAAGCAGCTGCAGAACACGCTCCTCCCGCCGGGCGTCACCCAGGCCCGAGTCATTCACCACCAGGTATGGATATATTTTGCCATTGTGACCCCGTATGAAGAGACGTCGTGCTGCCGTATTGTGTTTCTGGACAGTGTCGACTCGTGGCATGAAGCGTGCAATCCTCACATAGTAATGAGAATGCTGCAACAAATGCAGGTAGCATGACTGGTGCTTCCCCACCTCACCTCAACCTCACAATGGGCATGCAACTATGTAACTGTATGTTTCACAGTGCTTAGTGTTACTGAAACTACAGTTTCACAGTCAAATGAACATGGGTTCCAAACTAGACTGGTTGAAGTACAGAGTTGTCTTGACTAAACCACAGAGACACTGAATTTTAAACATACTGCATTCAAATAAGATCTAAAAGTCTGTGATGATGGTATATTATTACAATTGTTGTGTTTCTGGACATTATTCATTGTCTTGTTTTTATTTAAAAAACATTTTTGGAGACTGAATTCTGTCTCCATATTCAGGTGGAATTTTTCTCTTTATTGACGACTTCTGATAGTACTCTGCTTTTAACAACAAAAGCTGTGAAACAGTGCATGTACACAAGTGCTAGGCGTCATATGTGTGGAGTTTAATAAGCATTTTTAACATATGTCATAACTCTCGCAGATGGTTTGTGCTGTATTTGGTTTATATATCCTATCTTGTGTCTATGCTTATTTCCTGAGATAAGGACTAGCTCTACTGATTGGGCCAAAATCAGTAGGTTCCACCTGAAGATGGAGACAGAATCTAGTCTCTGAAATGTGTTTTATATAAAAATAGGCCAATGGATAATGTTTGGAAACACAATAATTGTACTACATTGAAATTAATGACATCTACAGGATAAATTGTTTGGCACTGGAGGCTAGGGTCAGTGAGCAGTGAGTTGCAAAGCATGTGGAAGTAAGCACTCATAGCCTAATTTGAAGCAGTATCCTGAAATTTGCTGGGGGGAACTGAGGAGAACAATTAGCAACCTCAGTCACAACAGTCATTCTGGAGACTGAGACTGAGCTTGGGACCTACTGGACATGAAGCTGGCACTCCAACATGACAAAATTCCTCCAGACTGTGAACAGTACAGCATTTCTTGTAGAGTCACAACTGAGAGTTCTGACCTGTAAAGCAAGAACATATTTCCTCCATCTTCAGGGTCAGAGAATAAACTGCGCAAGTAACCAGTGTGAAAGCAAGTGGCAAGCAGAGGAAGCTCTGCTCATGCTGGTTTCTTGCTCAGCTTATTCTTTGACCCTGAAGATGGAGGCAATATGTTCCTCTGAATCGTCAGCTATCTTTCAACACACTACAAGATGTTAAATCCCAGAAGACAGTACTCTTCATAACCATTGTTGAGAACCTCAAATACCGAATTTTAGCATTCTCACTTCACCATCTCTGTGGAGCTCCGTCCATACATTGAATTCACCTTCGAGCTCTATGTCTCTTCTTACTGTTTGTTTAAGCGACCTCCGTAGTCTAGAGGTAACGTTCCCACCTCATGACTCATGGTACACGGGTTCAAATACCCGGCGGAGGTCGTCGAATTTTTAAGGGTGGAAAAATTCAGGGAACAAGTCCTCTGGGAGGGACTTTAAGCTGTGTGTCCCGTGTCATAACTTTACGGCACGTAAAAGAACCTCATATCCCCGAAGGGGATCACTGAGCCAAATTCCAGGACGTTTCCCGCCCAACAATAGTCTCTAAGGCCTCTGATAGATGGGGGAAGCATTATAGACACCGCTAAGCAAGTGGCCGAACTCGCTTGCTCGGGGGGACTGATGGTACGCACCATTTATCGGTAGGGTAAAGAGACTGGTAGAATATCATAGAGGGAAGCACAATAGATCAAACTGGTTGCAGTGCATGGGGAAACCCACCCTCTCTAAATAACTAACTAACTACTGTTTGTTTAACAGCACATGTTTCGGCCTAAGTGGCCTTCATCAGCTGTGTAAGACTGTAGATGAAAACTGCTGCTCTGTTGTTACACTGTTGTATCTTGCATTTTAGGAGCAATGTACTTTTGCTTGCATATGTGTCGTGGGTCTGGTGTGTTGGTTTCTTTCCTTTCTTCTGCATGTAGCTATTAGTTTTCATGGTGGCCAGTTAGGCCTAAACATGTGCTGTTAAATAAACAGTAAGAAGGGACAAAGAGTCTTGAAGTGTGAATTCAGCATATGGATGGAGTTGCAAAGAGACAGCGAAGTGAGAACCCTAAAATTGGAATACACAGTGCAACTGGATGCTTCAATACGATATAACTACGTACTCGGGTTTTGTCAAGGATAGAGCTGCTTTCCTTTAAACTACAGTAAACCCTCATTAATCCAGAGTAACGGGGGGAGAGGTCATCCAGATTAAGCAATAATCCGAATTGTATGTATAAGGGGTGGGCCCTCTTGGCCCTTGCACCGTGACCACAGTGATCTATTGTGTCTCAATAATCCGAATTAGTGAAGCAAAAGGTAGCCCTAAAAGAAAAGGAAAAAAAAAAAAAAAAGAAATAAATGGGAAATTTAATGACATAAGTAATGCTCATGAAAATAAAAAATATCACTGTAGAGATGTTATTTAAAAACTAAAAAAACAATGCATTTATTCCTCAATAGAAGACTCAGAAGTTGTACTTGTTTTTGAAAGTAATGACAAAGGTTTGAAGAAACTGTCAAGTTTTGTCTGAACAGACAAGTGACTCATCTACCTTCCTAAATGTCACATGTTTTTAAACTGTACTTAACTGTAAGCAGCATCTTCCATTTTTCATTATTATGCGATTATGCGACATCTGGATTAAATGTATCTGTATTTCTAATAGCATGCATGGTGCTGCACATCACACAATACCTTGGGAAGGAGGAACTCCCCTGGCAACTCGACTTCTGCAGTTTGGAGGCTGAAGTTGCTGAGGAACCTGCACTTCTCTTCGATCAAGAAGGACCTGTTGAATGTTAAGCACAGTTTGCAGCAGTGCACACGGCGCATACACTTCTTGTGTAAGCATATCAGCATACCAGGGAGAACTCAGACCGCCTATTTTATTCTTTTAAGATTGCATTCTTATGGGATGTGACATCATGAACTCTGGTACAGGTGCATTATCAATGTTTTGGAGGAACCTTCTGNTTTGCAGTTTGGAGAAAAACAGATTTTTACAAAATTCAAGCTGGAATTCCAAAAGCAAGCTGATCCCAGTGGCAGTGGCAGGGTGTCTATTATGTTATCTGGTATAGGTCCTGCTGATCCCCCATCCAAAGAATCCTACCAAATATCTATAAACAAGAGCATTTTCTTGACCAGAAGACAGGAGGCTTTCAACAGCACTGGTTAGTCATGTCATGTAACAAAGATGCAAAAAGGAAAGGCCCCTCAGAGAGGAAAAAAGAGAAAAAACTGGTATTTTTTTTAATTTAGAAGAGTTTGTGATTATGGTATATTAATGCAATTATTGTGTCGATGGACATCAAATATCATCCTGCCTATGTTTAAAAAAAAAAACGTTTTAGAGTCTGGATTACGTCTCCATCTTCCTACCTCATGTCGGTGCTCATGTCTGCACACAGGGAGTAGCTCCATCGATTGGGCACAACTGAGGAGCTTCTGCCTGAAGACGGAGACAGAATCCAGTCTCTGAAACTTGGTTGTTTTAAAAAAAACAGGACAATGGATAATGTCCAGAAACACAGTAACTGTACCAGTTTTTTTGTTGGACGGTATGCAGAAAATGCTTCAAAAAAGAACCATAGATTTGAGAGATGGTAAGTCCTCCCAGTGGTGACTGCAGAGATTGCTGTCTCCTGCATAGTGACACTGTGTAATCTGGGAGATAATTACTAACCTTTCAGAGGAATGTGCTTCTTCCATCTTCAAGGTAGGACAGTAACTTATTCTACCCTGAAGATGGAGGCAATAATCTTCCAAAACGTTTCTAATGACCTATATCAGATTACAGGGCATTACATTCCAATAACCAATACCAATAACCTTCAAACTAAAATTTTTGTTATCGTTACATTACATGCACATGATAGCCCCACATGGGGCCCTACCTGTTTCGCACCTAGGTTCATGTGCCTGCATGATGAAGTGATTTCATTTAAAGAAATGGTCTCTCAGTACAGGACCATGAGATGTGCACATGACTGAGGACTGTTCCGCACTTCTACATGAGACATACATCAGCAGGAGGGACTCACTTTGGCAGGGTGTTCACTTTCGTCTCCAGAATCTGGATCCACTTGCGGAGCTTGACAATGAGGTTCTGCAGCTTCATGGAGCCAGGCACGGCAAAGTCAAAGTCAGTTGTGAACTGCACTTTCATCATCTGGAATACAGGATCCTGCACTGTTGCGCGAGCTCGGCTTGCAAGGCTCTCTGACGCTGCACTGCTGAACTGTGCACTCACTGAACTGGAGATATTTTCTGGAACACCCATGCCCAATACATCAGACATTTGCTCTAAAATATATTGCAGAACATGGGCTTGGTTAGGCTCGTTACCACAGTGTGTGATAGAGGCTGTTCCTGACCTGCAACGAACCTGACCCGATGGCATTAATACAGTGACACCAGGAAATCAACGTGTCCAGTCAGCTATGCATGCATAATGTTTGACTTGTCCTACCAGTCTGACTCAGTCATGTCGACTCGTACTCCTTCAGCACCACACTGTGTGTTCATGTGTTTTCAATATACGTGGAGACTTGTATAACAAGTCACCTGCAATTACAGACCAAATGATACCATCACAGTCTCCTACCTATACCAATTCCAAACGTTGACACAAGCTTCTTAATAAAGTTCAGCGTGTGGGGAGTGATGGTGGCTTCGCTCACTGCCCCTCTGTTCTCAAAAGCAATAGCAAGGCACTTTGCAAGCCCCTGTCGCAGTTGTCGAGACACTTCCTCATACCAGTTCTCTCGGAACCACACCATCTAGACACACAATAAACATGGTTAGTGAACTGTTCACCCACAGTGACTTACTGAGGGAGAGTGAGTTATGGGGCAGCTCAGTCTGCTTTAGGAAACTGAGAACAAAACTTACAAAATATTATGTAAACTATTAATTAACTTTTAATCTGAACATGCTGTGACCTGGATTCGTAGTTCATTACTTTACCCTGATCTCTTCTAGTTGAGCGAAGATCAGATTTTCATTTAAAAAAAATCTATCTAGCAACTACTCAATATAAACTGACTTACAATATTATATTTAAGCATCCTGTTGCACTCTACACGATAAATGATACAAACTCCGTCCTAAGTGCAAACAATATATATTTATATGTCTTTGATCTTGTTCTTTCTACACTACATGTTTCGGCCTCTATCGGCCATCATCAGGTGTATACTCTTAACGTTTCTGCCACACTGAACCCAGTCTAAAACTTAACATTTAAAAACACAATGTCACATTCTTCGTATTATCAACATCTACATCGTTGATATGTGTCTGCTATGTAGATTATGTTGCACATGTCAAACCCGATATTCTTGTAGTAGCACTCTAAAAATCTTTAGTTATGATGTTTTAAAACCTTTTAAAATTTTTTCTCTAAATTTTAAATTTAAAATTTAAAATTCTTAGGGTTACTCGCCCTATGTCTAAGTGCTGGAGCGGCTAGTTCTTGTTTTCACACTGTACAGGTGTTATTTAATGTAGTCTTCTTGTGTGAGTGCCACTGCTTTTCTGTACTACGTGTACTTAGGATGGAGTTTGTATCATTTATAAACTGACTTGTTGACAAATGGTTCATAACTAGCAGCGTGTCATGTGCCACACTCCAAATTCTGTCCTGTCTTAATGGCTGATCTTTCTTCTGAATCTGACTACAAGACAGATTTGCTGTACACATACAAGTACGTGCATTAAAGAGCATGCAGCAGTGATATAGAGCAGAGTCCCCACGTAAGGTTGTCCCTCATTAACATTCAATTTCAATGAGCCCAAGTCAATAATCTGTGTTGGATTTCTGCCATTTAAGGTCTTGCTCAGTTCATTGCTCAAATCCACTGCTCCCAAAAGAAACGCTAAATCGGGGTTTCACTGATTTTGCAAGCCAACAAAAATGCACACCAAACCAAACAGGATAAAATGACAGGTGGCATCACTGGCATTGCCACAATCAAGAAGACTGTGAGCAGAATCTTTTCTCTTCTAACTAATTCATCCAGAAGTGCATGTGTTTTGAGGGGTTAACACCAAAATTCCAATGCCCTGACACTCACCTGATCCACTATGCCTTCCAGAGAGGATAAAACCGTTGGATGAATATCTCGCTGCATGTGCATGATCCGAGAGCAACGCCACATGGAAGGGGTGGCACGTATGGGACCTGTCTCCCCTCCACCTGTTGCCTGGCTGCCGTGCAGCTGCTGAGGCTGTGCAGACGGTGTAGACTGGTCTCCTGTGAGCAACATCTCTGCCTGTTATTGCACATCTCTACATGGACCCCCCCAAT